>NW_006785943.1:346231-359266 GCF_000442215.2 Lipotes vexillifer
AAGAATTCCTTTCTTACCACCTCTGCTCCCTTGGTGCCAGGCGCAGGTGCCTTGGACTTGGCAGGCCGGGGCCCCCTTGCTGGGCATCCCCTTAGGGGACTTGGCCTGCAGCCCTGACTCATTGGTAACCAGCCAGCAGTCTTCCTCCCTCTCTGCCCTCCAGGTGGCTGTTTCCTAGTCAGTCCCTGCAGACACAGCCTTCAGCTAAACTCATGTGTTTACTTATTCTGTTGCCAGTTTGTTTGCCTTTCTGAATGCTGTTTGAATGCTAAAAACAATTATTAAAAGTTTAAACTTGATTCTGAGTCAGAAAACTTCACTGAAGTGACTGCTGGTGGGAATCAGGTATACCTTCCATTCTGCTTAATTTTTAATACCAGCTTGGCATTTTTTTTTAATTTTTAGATTAAATTAATTGAAGTATAGTTGATTTACAACGTTGTGTTAGTTTCAGGTGTACAGCAAAGTGATTTGGCTATGCATATATATATACATATATGTCTTTATTCTTTTCTGATTCTTTTCCATTATAGTTTATTACAAGCTATTGAATATAGTTCCCTGTGCTGTCTTCAGAGAAGGCAGAAGGAAAACTCAGTTGGAAGCCTGTGAGTTTGTGAATGCAGCTCCTAGACCTGACTTGCCCCCCTGCCATGTGCCTTCCCTGCCTCCTGGGGCAGGGCGGGGCAGATGTTGGGGGCCTTTTTTTTTTTTTTTTTTAAGGCGTGCTGAGCAGCATGCGGGAACTTCCCTGACCAGCGATCAAACCCGTGCCCCCTGCATTGGGAGTGCGTAGTCTTAACCACTGGACTGCCAGGGAAGTCCCACATGTTGTGGGCTTAATACACAATTGGTTCTTGGACAAATGAGTAGAAGATAACCCTTTTTCCTGAACACTTTCTAAAGGCCAGATGTGGCACTGGCTCATACAAATGCCATGTAAGTTATGTCACTGTCACGAGCAGACACGTTCTTGGGAGGAGATGCCTAGTTCACCTACAGTAATATTGATGGTGGCAAGGATAGGCCCTGATCTTCCACAATTAACGTGCCTTGATATTTTTAGGTCTTGAGTACAGACTTGTTTGTCTAAACATAGCCCACTGCATTCATCAGGATTGTTTTAGTTGCAACTCAAACTGGCTCAAATTAAAAAGGGAATTCATTGGCTCATGTAACTAAAAACTGTGGAAAAGCTTCAGGCATTAAGGTGCTTTGTGGTGCTTCAAAGCTTTAGGCATTGACCCAGATGCTCAAGCAGTGTTCTCTGGAATATCTCATCTCTTGACCCTGCTTTCCTCCATTTTAGCTTCATTTCATTTTTGGCATTTCCACATTTCAGCAGAGTGGCCAAACAGAAGGCTACTGGTTATGTCTTACTAAGCCACCCAGGGAAGGAGTCCCTTTTTTCTTTTCTTTTTTTATTTTAGCTTAAAACACCATACATTTATTATTGACAGTTTTGGAGGTCAGAAGTCAGTCTCACTGAAACTATTGATAAAATCACTTGTCAGCAGGCTGCATTCATTCTGGAGCCCCATGGGAGAATCTACTTCCACACCCTTTTTTAAAAAAATTGAAGTATAATTGACCTATGTTCTAACACCATGTTAGTTCCCAGTGTACAACATATTGATTCGACATTTCTATACATTACAAAATGATCACCAGCAGAGTCTTGATGCTTTCCACAAAATCCCTTGTTCATTGCCTCTGAGTGGCCCATCTTGAGCTATGTGCTGTTCCCTGGACCAATCACTGTGGCTGAGAGGATGAGGTGGTGTCATTGACAAGGCCTAGGTCACATGGTCCTGGGGGTGGGGGTGAGGGTATAGAGTCCCTTTAGTAAAACCTTAGGGATTAACGGGGGCAAGGCATGGCTTCCCAAAGAAAAACCCAATGCTTTACCCAAATAAAACATGATGGAGAGTTAGAGCTTATTAAACTGAAATTTTCTCTTTGGAATTTCTGCAAATGTTTGTTTGATTTAAGCAAAACATACAGGAGCCTGTCACTCTCTGGGTTTCCCAGACTCACTGGTGTGGCATTTGCCTCCTCTTAACCTCCCAGCCCCAACTTCCTGTCATACAGAGGCCCCTATACAGAGCTGTCCTGCAGTGCTCTTTGCCATTCCTGAGCTTTTGAACACGCTTTTGCCCTTTGCGTGGAATGCCTTCCTTGTTCCTCATTAAGCCCATTCATCCCGCAAAACTCAGCTCAAAAGTCTCATCTGTGAAGCCCCTGGTTTCCTGGAGGCAGAGCCAGTGCCTAACGGTATGGGGTAGCATCCCATACCAGTCCCTCACAACACACACCTAGACTTTTTTAAAAGGATATAATTTACATACCATAAAACTTACCCTTTAAAAGTATACAACTGAATGAATTTCAGTATATTCACCAGGTTGTGCAAATATCACCACAATCTAATTCCAGAACATTTAAGACCCCCAAAAGAAAGCCGAGACCCATAAGCAGTCACCCTCCATCCTCCCCTTCCTCAGCCACTGGCAGTCACCAATCTACCTTCTGTTTCTATGGATTTACCAGTTTTGGACATTTTGTGTAGATGGAATTACACAATACGTGGTCTTTCATGTCCGGCTTCTTTCACTTGCACAATGTAATAGTGTTTCCGAAGTTTATACACGTGGTATCACCTTTTTATTGATATGTCTGAACAATATTCCACTGTATGAGTACACCACATTATCTTTTTGTCAGATGATGAACATGTGGTTATTTCCACACTTTGGTAATTATGAATAATGCTGCTATAAACATTCATGTACACGTTTCTGTGTGGACATATATTTTCAATTCTCTTGGGAGTGGAATTGCTGGGACATGATGGTAATACTGTTTTTAACTTTTGAGGAACCGCCAAACTATTCCAAAGTGACTGCAACATTTTACATTCTCATCACTAGTATATGAGGGCTCCAGTTTCTCCACATCCTCCAACACTTAACTATTGTCCATCTTTTTGATTGTAGCCGTCCTAGTGGCTGTGAAGTGGTATCTCAGTGTGGTTTTGATTTGCATTTCCCTATTGACTAATGACGTTGAATGTCTTTTCATGTACTTGTGATTTGTACATCTTCTTTGGAGAAATGTCTATTCAAATCTTTTAACCATTTAAAAAATGGGTTATTTGTGTTTTTATTGTTGAGACATAGTTTTTTAGTCTTAATACTCAATCCCTACCAGATACTTGATTTGCAAATATTTTCTCCTATTCTGTGGGCTGTCTTTTCATTTTCTTCATGGTGTCCTTTGAAGCACAAAAGTCTTTAATAAAGTCCAATTTATCTGTTTTTCCTTCTGTTGCCTGTGCTTTTAGTATCATATTTAAGAAACCATTGCCAAATCCAAGATCATGGAGATTTGCCCCTTGTAAGAGTTTTATAGTTTAGCTCCTACATTTAGGTCTATGAACCATTTTCAGTTCATTTTTATATGTGGTGTTAGTTAAGGGTCCAGCTTCATTCTTTTTGCCTGAGGATATCCAGTTGTCCCAGCACCGTTTGTTAAAAAGATTATTTTTTTCCCATTGAATTGTCTTGGCATCCTTGTTGAAAATTAACCACAAATGTATAGATCTCTTTCTGGACTCTCAATTCTGTCCCATTGATCTGTGCCTGTTATTATGTCAGTACGACAATGTCTTTATTTTATTGTAGCTTTGTAGTAAGTTTCAAAATTGGGATAAGTGAGGCCTCCAAATTTGCTTTTCCTTTTTAAGATTGTTTTGGCTATTCTGGGTCTCTAGCATTTCCATGTGAATTTTAGCTTGTCAATTTCTGCAAAGAAGCCAGGTGGGATTTTAATAGGGATTGTGTTGAATCTGTAGATCAGTTTTGGGAGTATTGCCATCTGAACAATATTAAGTCTTTAAATCCACGAACATAGGATGTTTTTCAATTTATTTAGATCATTTTTAATTTCTTTCAATAATGTTTTATAGTTTTCATTGTACGAGTCTTAACACATCTTTTGTTAAATTCTTTCCTAAGTTTTTTATTCTTGTTGATTCTGTTGTAAATTGGATTGTTCATTGCTAGTGTATAGAAATGCAGTTGGCTTTGTGTGTTCATCTTATATCCTTCAACATTGCTGAAGTTGTTTTTTAACTTCAGTAGTTGCTGTGTTGTGTATGTGAATTCCATAGGATTTTTTTTTCTTCTTTTTTTAAACAACATAATTTCTCAAAATAATTGATTTAAGCATATGCAGTGACTTCAGCCCCTGACTCCTGGCTCAGTACTGGTGAAAATAATCATCTTAACCATCTCAGAAGGACTGTGCCAAGTCAGTGAGCTGCTTGTGGATCCTCATCTGAAAACAGTCTCATATCTTAGAAACTTCACCACAAGGAGTTTTTCTTGTAGTGATTCTTAGAGTCTTGGTAGGCATCTGAACTGGTCCTTTCACTTTGAGATTCTTTGCCTTTGCACCACTGATCAAGACAGCACACACCTTCTCCAAAGATTTTACACTGTGGCTGGTCAGGGTAATTCTAATTCGGTGAATTGCCACCTCTGGTTCCGTGGGTGTCTTTCAGGTATCTTTAAAAGCCGTGGCTGCGTCATGGCTTCCTGAAAGATTGTTCCTCAGGGAGATGGAACAGCACAGCTGTGAATCAGGAGCAGAAGTGGGCAGTCCAGGGCTCCACTGGGGCTGCGGCTGTGTCTGCATCTTCCTCAAAGAGCAGGATTTTCTAGATACAAGATCATGTCATCTGCAAACAGAGATGGTTTTACTTCTTCCTTTCCATTCTGGATGCTTTGATTTCTTTTTTTGCCTAAATGCCCCAGGTAGGATTTCTGATACAACCGTGCATAGGTGTGATGCTGTGGGCTTTTCATAGCTGCCCTTTATCAGGTTGAAGCTGTTGCTCCCTTCTATTCCTAGTTTGTTGACTATTTTATCGTGAAGGAGTGGTGGTGTTTTTTTTTCCATAATGCTTTTTCTGTGTCTATTGAGATGCAGTTTTTGTCCTTTATTAATATACCGTATTCTGTTAATATGGTATATTACATTGATTTTCTTATGTGGAACCAAATTTTTATTCCTGGGATAAACCCACAGTGTGTGATCTTCGTTATATGTTGCTGGATTTGGTTTGCCTGCAGCATTTTATTGAGGATTTCTGCATCTATATTGATAAGGAACATTGATCTGTGGTTTCCCTGTGATACATTTCATTTTAATCTTTGGACCTTATATTTTGTTGTTCTTGTTCTATGTTTTACTTTGTTGTCTTTTCCCCCAGCATGGGAGCTCCTTAGGGCCAAAGATGAGTACCGTAAACCTCAGATCTCTAGACCTCAGCACAGGGCCTATGTGGAGGGGTCAAGAGATGGTGACTGAGACAAATGAGGCAGCTTCTGCCCTGTACCAGACTGTCTTCTGGATCCTTGGAGTTCAAGTGCATTTGGAATGTTTTCATCCCAGTTGGATAGAACCTTGCCTGGATAGAACCTTAAATCCAAACAGCACCAAGGCATGGGTCATTTTTCCTGTTTCACAACAGTCATGCCCACAGGGATGCCGGAAGCATCTTTGTATTCTCCCAGGAGCCTGGTGTAAGAGGGCAGTTGCAAACAGCTGACACTCAGTAGTTGTTTGGTAACTAAAGGAGAGGGTGGGAATTGGCCTTTGCAAGCCCCCTTTATAGGAGATCCATGATCACCTTGTGGGTTTGAGGGCTGCAGACATCCTGGGAGCCTGTGGAGAGAAAGCCTGCATCCAAGTCCAAGCCCATAATCTGTAATGAGCTAGGAAACCCCCCAGATGAGGTTAATTTTGAAAATGGTTATTTGCTTTTTTCTGTGGTAATTTGAACTTCTCTGAAACCTCATCCAGAATCTTTCTCTAAAATGAATGACTTAATAAAAATATGATTATTAATAACACGTTGGTTATATTGGTTCATTAATTTCAACAAATATTACATACTATTGCAAGATAGTAATAATAGAGAAAACTGGATGCGTGAGAGTGGGCGAGTCCACGGAGCGGGCCGCGCGCGCCGGGAGTGTTTCAGCCCGGGCCCCAGCTCCTTGTGCTCGCCCCACCCCGGCCCGAGCTCGCAGCCGCGCTGGAGGCCCCGGGCCTGTGACCACAAAGAGGAAGCCAGGGGCCGGACGGGAGCGCAGCGGCAGCAGCTGAGGCCCAGGCCAGGCCCCCTTCCCTCAGCCTCCCGCCTGCCCGTCTGCCCCCGCCTCCACCCCGCCGGTGGCGGCGCGGTGATTTCTTGTATAGAGAGGTGACATGTTGAAACTAGTGGCTCTAGGAACGTGAGTCTGTCAGTAATGCCTAGCACGGTGGAATGGATTCAAATGAGGCAGTTAATATTCTCGAGTTGCGAGGAAATCAAAGTCTGTAGTATTGAATAGGTAATGCAGTATCATGAGTTTGTACCTCCACCCCACCTTCTTCTCAAATTAAAGGATATACACCACAAAGTATCATCTCTGAACTTCAGCGAATGTCATACTAAACTTCGTCATGTGGATGCTCATGCAGCCTTGAGTGATGGAGTAGTGGTCCAGGTCATGGGTTTGCTGTCTAAGAGTGGACAGCCAGAGAGGAAGTTTATGCAGACCTTTGTTCTGGCTCCTGAAGTAAGTTTTCATTTCAATTCATTTTCACTTACGTGATTTCATTTTACTGTTACTAGTTGCTTGAAGTGGCCAGCGTTTCTTCTTGCAGGCATAGGTATGCATGTAACACATTTTGAGAAATATGACCTGTTGATTAGTTTATTTAAGCTTTGTGTGTGTGCTTCGACTATTTAGAAGTAAAAATGAGATCCGGATACTACTGTGCTAATAGGTGATTAAGATGATAGGAATAATATTAAAAGTATGTTATTATTTAGTAGGTTACATATTAAACAAAATGGAAAAATTCTGTTTTTTAATTGGTCCTGGTTCTTTTATATTGAGTAGCCATTGGACAGGGCTCCAGCGCTGTGGGTGGAGCTCTCTGGTAGGTCCCGTGCATTGGGGAGTCCCGGGGGCTGCAGCACCCCCCTCCCCTGGTCGCCCCCATCACTGGAGCGGGGAGGGACGGCTCTGAACCCTGTCCCTTTGTTTTTCAGGACGTTTAAACCCCACGATGCTGGTCACGAAATCACTGAGACCATCCGGCTCTCGGGAGGATTAAAAGAGCTCATGTGACACCCAAGTGACTGAGGCAGAGCAGGCTCGGGATGAATCTTTGCTTCGTTTTCATTAGCTGCGGAGAAGAGGATGACCATGACCCTAGGGATGAGCTATGTGGACTCCAGCTTGGTGCCTCTCCAACTTTAATATGGGTATGCCTCTCTTGTGGATCTTGTTAAATGCAGGCTGTTTCCTGAACATGCCTATCAAACATACTGAAGAAGGGTGCCTGAAATTTGGTAAGGGATCCATCAATTTTCTTGGCTGAATGAAGAAATATGTTCATAAATCAATGAACGAATCTCTGGGGTTTCTGAACTAAGGACTAACGGGAAGAGGAAGGCAAATGGTTGGGACACGGTACTGCAAGAAGTAGTATTTGGAGTACTCTGATAGCTATCCTAATAGATAACATTTTGTTCATTTAAATAGTTTTAATGAGAGAGCTGGGAACTAGGGACACACAGCATCAAGGTTTCATAATGCATTCTGTAGAGTTCTTTTTAAGTGCGTTCGAATATCATTGAAACTATATGCATGCGTATAAACCTCTGTTGCTTTATTTAGTGCTTTACAAGAGCCCCTCAAGGAAGGGGTAGTAGCAACTATCAGTATCCTTCCTTTATGATGAGCTTAATTTATTCAAAATTACATCATAATTTATTTGTAACTGTGAAACTAGACTCAGTTATTTAGTAGACCCTCCCTAGAAACCTATGACGTTAATAAAACCAACAAGAATGTGTTCAGTTTCCAATGATACACACACTACAGACTCAGTTACGTGTCATCCATTTTGATGAAGGGAAGAAGTGATTTAACAAACACAGAGCAAACAGAATATGAAGTTTTGTCCTCCATTAATATTAGTAATGGATAAAGTGGGCTCCAACGCCTTCAAGGTAGCTTGAGACCATCATCTCTGTGTCATGGGCAGGGGGATGCTCGGCCAGGATGTCTTTCTCTGTCACTGAGAAAAATTTCCATAATATATAATGATACTTAGTGAAACAGATATGGGGCATTTGGGTAATTAGGAGTCCGTTAGCATACTTTTCCGGAAGCCTTGACTACAAGATGAAGCTAGTAGATTTGGACACTTTCAGCTATGCAGAAGTTGTTTGGGTATTCATCTTTATGCCGAATGAAGTAAGCTTATTTCATCTCTGCAGCTTCCCATATTACCATCTTCCCACCTCTGTTTTGTGTTTGGAAAGACTCTTAGAAATTAACTCTCAAGTTAAAAAGCGAGTGACGGGCTTCCCTGGAGGCTCAGTGGTTGAGAGTCCGCCTGCCGACGCAGGGGACACGGGTTCGCGCCCCGGTCCCGGAAGATCCCACATGCCGCAGAGCGGCTAGGCCCGTGAGCCATGGCCGCCGAGCCTGCGTGTCCGGAGCCTGTGCTCCGCCACGGGAGGAGAGGCCACAGCAGTGAGAGAGGCCCGTGTACCGCAAAAAAAAAAAGAGAGAAGAAAGTGAGTGGTGAGTGACAACTTAAATTATATATGGAATATTTTGCTGACTTACAAGAGCATGCAGAATTAAATATAACCCAGTTGAAATGTTAATTTTATTTTAATGTGTATATTGGGGTGGAGTCTTTAAAGGTGCCAGAAAACAAGCATTCACCCATCCTGTTTGGAACTGTAGCACACAGGCACCTTCAGTTACCAGTTCTGTTCATTGCACAGAATCATCTTGGGAAAACATACTGTTTTTGATGTACCTGGTATATATCTTAATTAGTTTGAAGAGTTTCCCAAATACCTGTTAATATGTAGTTCTCCAATTCCAGTCTTGCCACGTCCTGTACCAATGACACAGCACATAGGAGGAGTTTTATTTCTCTTTCTTTCTCTGGCTTGTTGAGAACCCAACGAAAGAACAGTGGAATGGCATCAAAGAGATCAGGGTTCTTGACTCAGATTTACCATAAAATAATAGTATCCTCTTGGGAAAATTATGGTTATTCTAGGCCCCTTTCCTTTTCTTTCCTTTGACAGAGCTGCACTAGATGACCCCAAGTAACACTGCACTCTTTGCAGTAGTAGCTTAGACGTTATTGGTTTTCTGAAACAAATGAAGACAATGACACAGGAAACTGTGCAACATCTCTGTAACTATGTTTTCTTAGAGTTGCCTCCATTTTACAGATGATAATAAGATGGCTGAGCACAGAAGTAGGTGTTTTGACCCGGTTCCAGAGTAGATGGAACGGAACCACAAGTTTCCTTCATTCCTGAAGCTCACTTAGCCAAAACGTAGGCTTCTGAATATTAAGCTGTAAAGCATATTATCAGTATGCTTTAAAAGAAGCGGTTCTTCTAGGATTTCTAGTTAATAGCAGGAGGTTTTGAAAGCCTTAGAAGATCATCTAGTTTCGTGAGATTTACAGCTCTGTTTTCCTGTCAAGCAAGTTGTATTAGTGCCAGACAATCATCTGAGCTTCTGGATGCTTCTCTGCACCTCTTGAATTTTTCTTCTTGCTATCTGAAATTCATGCCAGATAAGCCTTTTTGTAGAGAGTATGTACAGACTTGTCTATTTTCATATAAGAAAGCGATGCAGTGAGCCAGGTCAGGGGTTAAGCCCTCATTCTCAGAGTGGTATTGAGCTCCTGGTGAAATACAGCCATCATTTCCTCAGAATAGAAAAGCAGTTATCTCAAGTTTTTAATGCCGTTAACTATTTATACATTTATGTATAATACATGTATTTATCGTACCTACGAGGCGTGCTCTCTTTGGGAAGTACAAAGCTATTTGAGACATGAGTCGTTCATTTTTCTGTTTTCCCACAAATACTGTGACCCTTTGAGCAGGAAGGCCTGTAGTTTACTAACATCTAGAACAAGCAGCTAACACGGTGTCTAAGATGTAGTCAATAAATATGAACTAGGTAAATGAACACATTTTTAAGGAAGGGCCAGGACATGAACAAATAGAAAATTTTCATTTTCAGCCACAAAGCCACAACAGACATAAAAATGATACAGACAACAAGTGCTACGGTCATTCAAAGAAGGCATAGAATTGATACAACAAGGATCTCCTCTGTGGCACAGGGAACTCTACTCCACATTTTGTAATAACTTATAAGGGAAAAGAGCCTGAAAACGGAGTCACTGTGCTGTACACCTGAAACTGACACGACGTTGTAAATCAGCTCTACTTCAATTAACAAACAAACAAACAGACAAGAGCAACAACAGAAAACCAAAGAGGTCATAGAAGTTCTTATGAGATTCCAGAAGAGCAGAGAAGCCAAATGAGGACGGGAGAGAAGGCTTTTGAATCAGTTCAGAGGAGAAGTCACAGAGGAGCTAGACTTTGATCTGAACTTGAGATTAAGGTTAAGATGAATTAATCTGAATTAATTAAGATTGCAACACAGGGATATTACAGATGAAGGTAATCACATAAACTTACTCTACTGAAACTTGCAGAGGTTGTGAGTGTTGTTCAAGATCCCAGAGCAAGTGCATTGTGGAATCAGAATTTTAAGTGAGGCCTAGTGAACTAAAAGCAAACGAACACAGAAACAAGCCCTTCCTGTGACACCACGTTGCCTTTGAAGTCGTCCTTTTTTGCTGGGTTGGTAGAAACTGGTTCCAGTGTTTCTTGCAGGAATGACTAGCCGTAGGACTGGGCGTCGTAGCTTCCTGCCAGGCGGCCGAAGGTCGCAGACGGGTGGGCCACTGGGACACACGCGGGAGAGTCTCCTGCCCGGGCCCCTGGCCGCTCCGTGCCCCTGCCCTGGAGCGGGGGTGGGGCCCTCAAAGCAGCCTTGTCTGAGTCCCCCGCCACTAGAGAGAGTATTGGCCCAACACTTCTAGAAAACGGGGACCTTGCTGGCAATTCAGTGGAGGGACACAAATAAATCATTGCTGACTTTCTGCGGAAAAAAAAAAAAAAAAAAAAAAAAAAAGAAAACTGGGTGTGGGATATATGGAAGCTCTTTGTATTATCTTCACAATAATTCTGTAAATCTAAAACTTAAAAAATTTAAAAACTTTACTTAAATGATACAATGCTGGGTGAAGATTCAGGTTAAGCTGTTTTTCCAAATACTGTCCAATTTCCTAGCTCCTTTTATTGAATAGTAGAAATTGATTTGTCTGTCTGCTACTTATGTATAGAATTCTCATAATCTGGGTGTTAGTCTACTCTTAACTGATACACTCTTTTAAGTGTTGACATTTTATACATTTTGATATGTGAAAAAATCCATTTTCATTACTCAGTTATAAAATCCATCTTGGGCTTTTTCTCCCCCAGGTAAATAGAAAGTATCAAAAAATTATATTGGGATTTTAGATGGAAATGTGTCAAACCTGTATTTTTATTTTGGGCTAGAATCAATTTATGTTAATCTTTCAAATTCAAGAATATGGTATGCTTCTCAATTTATTCAAGTCATCCTTTAGTTTTTAGTAATTGAATCATTTTCTTCATGTAGGACGTGTGTGTGTGTGTGTGTGTGTGTGTGTGTGTGGTTATTCCTGGCTACTAGTTTTGTTGCTACAGTGTAAAATATTTTTCTTCTGAGTTTTGTTGAAGGATTTTGATTTTTTTGTATCTGTATCTGGTAAGCAGCCAGTCTCTGAACTCTTTTCATTAGTTCTGAGTTTTAATGTATATCCTCTTGAATGTTTTTAGCCACATTAGTATACTGTCTGCACATATTAATGTGGTTTATTCCTTATCACAGCAGCCAGACCTTCCAGATTAATGTTAAGCAACTGTACTGATCTTGGGCCTATTTGTTCCATGTCTGCCTTTAATGGAACTCCTTTTATACCACTGCCCCAGGCTTGGGGATCTTTATTGTATTAAGGAATTATGCTTTCATTTCATGTTAGTGTTTTTTAAAAATCTAGAGTAGATTAACTAGAATAAAATAGATTGAATTTCATCCGATTACTGTTTATTAAGGTGATTGGTTTTTGTCTTGACTTACTGTTGTGGTGTCTTATGTTACTAGACTTTTGTAACAGATTAAACCACACTTGCATTCTCTAAATAGGGCTTGTCATGAAAATAACAAGTCTCAAGCCATTAGCTCTCCAGGAGGCCCAAATGACATGAAAGATTTTCTTATTAGGTACATCTGTGAACTGTAGGACAAACAGCACCAACTCGTGCCACAGACCCTACTCCCTGGAGCCCAGAGGCATCAGGAAGCAGCAGAGACTCCATGGCCACCCTCTGGATGAAGACCCCATTTTCTCAAGAGAAGGGTTGGTGGAGGTGGTGGGAGCATCAGGGGAGGAAGAGATGGAGGCAGTCCCGGGCAGAGGGGCAGGGCAGTAGGAGCAGGAAGCTGGAACGGGGGAGGCCCCGTGGAGAAGTACAGGCTTCCGGGCCGGTGTCGTGGGTTTGAATCCTGGCTCTGCCAGGGCCTGGCACTCTAGCTCCTCTTTCCCCATGTGGGGACGAAGAGTCAAGATCTCAGATGAAACCTGTTCTACCTGCCGGGTCCCGCCTCTGGGAGACAGTGGCGCCAGCACGCACGCCATCCTCCCAGCCAGAGAGCCGGCCACCCCTTGGTGCCTCCCTCTTAGGAGGCCAGGGCCCGGAGGCAGGCCCAGGCCCCAGCACACAGCCTGACTCGGGGAGGTGCTCACTGAAGGTTTATTCAATAAAGACCACAGAAAAGACTCAGTGGAGCTTCCTCCAAATGGGAAAAGCAGCCCTTCTGGGAAGAAAACATTCTTGGTCCATGTGGCGCTGAGTCAGTTAAAAACCATGTTTAAGGCACATGGCTGGTGGTGACCTCTGTGTCAGAAGACGTGCGTGGGCTTGTTGCCCCATGGAATTCTTCCTCGTCATTTTCTTTGGGTTTCCAGGCTCGGGGCCCTGGT
>NW_006785943.1:359765-369054 GCF_000442215.2 Lipotes vexillifer
TTCTCGGTGTTTTCTTTGGGGTTCCCGGCTCGGGGCCCTGGGGGGGGGGGGGGGTCTCCCACTGCTCACTTCCTCCAGGGCAGGGTTTTAGGCCCCAGGCTGCCCGGTCCTTCCTCCATCCACCAACCAGTCACTGCTGCTGCTGCCGCCGCCCCGGCTCACACCAGGGGGATGGGGTAGGAGGCGCAGGCTGCCAGGCCGCACATGTTCTTCCCGCGCTCCATGAGGAAGTACCTGCACAGAGGGAGGGGCTGAGGCCTGGCTGGCGGCTTCCTCTCCACAGGCCCTTCTGGAACCAAGGTCTGACTCCAGGGATCAGGCCCTCTGAACTTACTCACCAAACAGCAGTACTGGGTTTATCTGACCACCAGGAAATCTCTGACCTGTGAGTAACTTCTCCTTCCCTCCACCTGGCTGCACCCTGAACTCTTCCTTATTCTGTCCATACCTCACTTGTCCCAGAGTTTGCTGAGGGCCCCGTTCTTAGCCCTGCCTAGGCCCTCACGTAGTTATTTAATCACCACTGGGACCCCTCGGGTGACAGATGAAAACCCCCTTTTCAGATGAGGACACGGAGTCTGAGAGAAGAGACAGGGACAAAGTCCCATCAAGGTATGTACCCAGGCCACCTGATTCCAGCCCCATTCTAGAAGGAGGGGCTGTCAGCCATCGGGTAAACTTGGTGCTTGGATTTCTCTCCCACAGGCCCTCCCAGACGCTGGCTTAGTCCCAGCAGGATCCTGTGTTGTGAACTGTTCCCTAGTGGTGGTCATAGAACCTCCTGAGCCAAATGGACTCCTGTTCCAGACACAGAGTCATCAAAGTCCGGGGTCCAGGATGGGAGAGGGGCTTCTGGAGGCTTCTTGGGGGTGTGAGGGTTACATCTTCACACCCTGAGGGCCCCCAGACCTGAGCAATCACGCCCCCTCCCAGCACATGGGACCTGGAAGCTGCTTACCCCTTCATTCCCCACTGGGGACCCCAAGAGTTCTTCACAATCCAATAGGGTATCCCATTTTCTTCTCCATACCCAACAGCCAGGACTGCGTGGTTTACTTTATCTGGAGTTTTATGACAGGAAGTACTGGAAAATGAAAATGAAAGAGGCTTGAAAATATGGAAAATATGTGGGGCTTCTGTGGCGGTCCAGGGGTTAGGACTCTGTGCTTCCACTGCAGGGGACGTGGGTTGGATCCCTGGTAGGGGAACTAAGATCCGGCCTGCCGTGCAGCACAGCCAAAGAAAAAGGTGATTCAATCACATCCAACAAGTGAATTAGAGCAAGGTTTCTCAAAGCAGGGACTGGGAGGCATTTAAGGTGGTGAATTAACTCTCGTTTAGTCACAGGGAAAGAAAAGTATTCTCTTCAGCCCCTTGGGTTCTTCTCACCCAAAGGAGTGAGATTTAGCGTGGTGCTGGCCCAGCTCTGACACCTGACGCTTTCCGATGCCTCTTGCATAACAAGGAGAGAGCAGCCCGCCTGCTGCACCTTCTGAGGGCAACAGTGTCCGGCTGGAGTTTCACGTGGCATTGCTTTGTTGCCACTGTATGTAATTTTAAGATTACCTTGTATTTGGGACAATTACACAGGGTTCTCATTTTAGCTAGCGAACTAATTCTCATGAGGAAATTCTGAAAATTTCGAGAGGACAAACTGCAGTGGTCGTGTGACCACTGAGCCGAAGTGTAACTGAGTTGTTGGTATGTGCCAGGCCCGGGGACGAGGTGCGAGACACCAGCAGCGTGCAAAACTCCGCTCCTGGATTTAGGACGCCTCCTTCGGCAGGGAGGATGGCAGAGAGGCTACTTCCATACAGTGGACCGAGGGCTGTGACGGCTGGGGGGCTGACAGGAGCCCGAGGGAGGGGATCCAACCAGGTGGGAACGGGGTGGGGCAGGGGCAAGGCTTCCCTGGGGAGGCAGGGGACCCGCATAAAACTATGAGCTCTTCAGTGGGGCAGGGGCACGGGGTGGAACAGGGAGGACGCGGGTGGCTTTGACGGGAGATGAGCTTGGAGAAAGAAGGACCAGATCACGAGGGTTTCCCCGGCTGAGCTAAGACACGGGATGGTGGGGAGATGCTGGAGGATGGAGAAGTTGGTGTGGCGAGAAGGGTGTTCCAGAAGGCTGCCTCTGGCTCTGAGTGGAGGATGGACCAGCGGTGAGGGCACAAGGACAGAGCAGGAAGGAGGCAACGGTGGGCAGAGACACGGGGAGGGAGCGGAGAGCACGCTTCTGAGCAGTGTTAATGGGGCAGCGTCTGGTGAGGGACGGAAACATGCAGGATCTCAGGTTTCCACGGGCCATCCAGCTTGATGCTGCGGCGAGGCCCTTGGATCTGTGGGTCTAACGCCCGGCAGAGACCAGGCTGGCGGATGGAGACTTGGAATTTCCCAGCAAACAGCTGGCCGTGGAGTTCAAGGAGTGTGTGAGAAGAAGGCAGAGGGCTGAGGAGAAAGCCCTGGAGAACACCTGCACTTAGGAATGGCCAGATGACAGGAGGCCATGAAGGAGATGCTACTGGAAGTGGCCGAACTCATATTGCAAAACAGGCAAGAGGCCTGGGTGAGACGACACCAGTGTTAAGAGAACTCGGGCTTCCTGAAAAACCCTGCGGTGGAGGATTCAGCACGGGATTCTGGTGTCTGAGAGCAGCCATTTCCTATTTCACATCTTCAAATTTCTGAACACAGGTTTTCATCACGAGAGGCAGCTCTTCTGCTGAGGAAGGGTGAGTTCTGGGCTCAAATGGGGACCGGGACCACAGCCCTGACCAGCCACGTGACCGCCTCGAGACCTCCCACTTGGGGACCGTGGATCCTGACCGTCAGGGCTGCAGGCTGATGCACTGGCGGAAGGTGTGAAATGCCCCCCCCAGCCCCTCCCCGGCTCACCTGGAGTAGACACCCTTTTTGTACATCAGAAAGTCATCAGTCACCTCGAAGGCAAAGCTCACAGGGTTGTACAGGGCCACCGCCTCCACCATCGCCTCCTCGTCGTTCTGTGGACAGAGGGGCCGACAGGTGGACACACGTGGCCTCTGCCACCTCCCCACCCCACTTGTGAAATATGGCCCTTTGCCCCAAAGTAGGGGACAGAGGCTCAAAGCGATGATTCTGAGGAGGGAAGAGAAGTCTGTTTTAGGTCAAAAAGCTGCCGCCAAGGGGAAGCTGCCCTTCCTTACAGCAGAGCCAAGCCCTGGGTATTGGGGGCTGGTATGGGGGCCCCTGCCCTCTTGCGCCTGAATGGCCGGGATCCTTGGGGTTTTCTATTTGGCTTGTGGGCCCCTCCTCCCAAATCCTGGCTCCCCTGTGACCTCCCTCGGCTTTGCTGGGCTGGACCGCGCGCTCATCTCTCTCCCCCTCCCTGCGCTGCTCCGAGGGAATCCTGCACCCTTCCGGGTCAGGCCCAGTATACAGCGTGGACTCATTCACTCGCTCACTCACAGCCACATTCCAAGGCCCTCCCATGGGCCAGGGGCTCCAGGGGGTGCAGAGATGGGTGTGACTCCCCCACTCCCACCTGCAGGAACCCCTGCACCCACAACGCCAGTCTAAGGAGATTTTTTTGGTAGAACTCGGGGGTTAGAAGTCCATGAGCAGATAAGGCCCAGACAGTGGTGGAAGTGTGTGTGTGTGCGCCCGAGGAGGATGCATCCCCGTCCAATGGGGAAGGTGGCATGAGGAAGTTAGAGGCTTCCTGGAGGCTGTGGCTTTGGAACAGAGCTGCGGAGACTGGGCGAGAGCAGCAGTTGCAATCACGGGGGGAGCTTTACAAAATCCCAGTGCCCAGGCTGCGCCCCAGACAATTACATCAGCATCTCCAGGGTGGGTCCCATGCAGCAGGATTTCTTAAAGCATCCCTGCTGGGACCCACTGGGTTAGCGTGAGCTAAGGAGGCCATTCCTCTGGCTGGAGACTTAGGGAGTTGAAATGAGGGTGAGCTGAGGCCAGGGCTCTGCTGACGGAGAGTCAGGCTGGAGGGGCTGGGGCACCAGCCCTTCCTCTGTCCTACCTCCCTGGAGGGGCAGGCAGTGACACAGCTGCAAAGAGCAAACGGCGGTCTGATAAGCAAGCTGCTTCCTTCCCTGTGCTCAGAAAAGGCCTTGTGAGCACAGACAGGTCAGGGCAGATGAGACCAGGAAGGCACGGAGGCCTGCTCACCTAGAGGTGGAGCATGTCGTGGGGCCAGCCGTTCCTGTGGCCATCCCTCGGCCCTGCCAAGGAGGACCGGATGCCAGTGCTGGCCTGCTCTTAGGGCCCTGCAGGTGCCATGGGCAAGGCTCTCCTGGGCACCAGGCAAAAGGGATACCTTTGAGCTCCCGGTTCACTGCCTAATGGGATATGAATGGGCCAGAGTCGGTCAGCCCTTGGTGAGTGTATCTAAGAGAAAATGGCTCTTGGTTTTTGTTTTGTTTTTTGTTTTTTTTCGTGGTACACGCCCTCTCACTGCTGTGGCCTCTCCCGTTGCGGAGCACAGGCTCCAGACGCGCAGGCTCAGTGGCCATGGCTCACGGGCCCAGCCGCTCCGCGGCATGTGGGATCTTCCCAGACCGGGGCACGATCCCGTGTCCCCTGCATTGGCAGGTGGACTCTCAACCACTGCACCACCAGGGAAGCCCACTGGCTCTTGTTTGAAGATAAATCTACCATAGTCAGAAACATCCCAAATACAGGGTGTAGATTTTGGAATGACATGGTTTCCATTCAAATCCAGCTTCCACTTCTAGCTTTGTGGCCTTGGGCATGTTACTTAACCACTCTGAACCTTTCTTCACCTATAAAATGAAGGTGATAATGACATTTATCTCCTAGGGTTGTCATGATAATACATGTTAAGTGGTTGGTATAGCTCCTGTCAGCACTCCATAAATTTCATTACTGTTGCTGACTGCGTGGCACATGCTTTAATTAAATGGTAGCTACTGTCATTACACAGACATCACGTTTGTGATCTATGCACACATATGTGGGCACACACCCTCAGCCTACTGCTCTCATCAGCACACGTCACACCTACACACACCCGTGGAAATACTCTTTCACTCTTTATGCATGTTCGCCCATGCTTGCAAACATGCAAACAGTGGAGTCACGAGGGCTGTTCACACTTATTCCAGCTCCCTCTCGGACAGAGTATGGTTTGTACTGTACTGAAGTTATGGACTTCCTCATCTACTTGAGGTTAGGTGTGGCTGTGTAACTTGTTTTGGTTTTAAGAGCCAGTGCATAATTTACCCCTCTTTCCGTCTGCCTGGGTCCTGGAGTGAAGCCAATGACACAGAGAACAGCCCTGCTTAAACCAAGGGACATGTCACACGAATGAGACATAAAATCTGATTGTTTTAAGCCACCCAGATTTTGGAGCTGTTCCTGCAGCATAACCTGGTTTATCCTGACTGACACACATTCATAGTCTGTGCATTCACATACTCTGTGCATATCACACACACCCTCACATCCTCTTTGGTAGGATGGGGATTACTGCTTTCATTTTACAGACAAGAAAGCTGAAACACAAGATGAAGAGCTGTACAGACCCAGGTCAGAACCGGAGTGCCCGAATGCTAGTCTCTTGCTCTTCCCCTTCTGTCTTCCATCCTGCCCCCGTCATGGGGATTGAGATTCAAGGATAATCACAACTTCTGAATCAAAGTGATGTGCTCCTCGGAAAGGCTGCCCTGCAGTGCCCATTGGCCATCTCACGGCAGTGGAGACTGGCCTCCTGATCAGAACACATTCCCTATCCGAGAGAAGGATCGGTACTCACCATTGTGATGTTGGCTACATCCTTGACAAAAGCAATGGCCTTACTGGGCTGGAACTTGCAGTCACCATCCTGTTCAGGGTGGCAAAGGTCATGGAATGCACGTTAGGGATGCTCGGCGCCGGGCTGAGACTTCAGGCCTCCCCTATGCAATTTGATAACATTTATAAAGCAAAAGCTACAGGTCCCAGGGCCTGGGTGATGAGGTCACTTATGAGAGAACTAGAGGCCTCCTTGCCCTCGAGGACCTCACAGTCTAGTGGGAGGAAATGGTCCTGTGCTGGCTTTGGCAGAGGTGGGCTCGCATGGCACCTGCTGGGAGCACGAGGAAGGGGCCGGTCTCAGCCCAAGGAACTTCACCTGCAAGAGGCAGGCGCAGAGGACACACAGAGGGAAGATCAAACCCTTCTGAGGCGGGAGAGACGGTCAGGATGACAAGAAGGCAGGACCTGACGTTTAGGAACCAGCAAGTAGGTGGGTGGGAGCAGAAGGCTTACGAAGGGGAGAGTGAAATAAAAGCCAAGACTGGGAAGACAGATCTGCGCGACGTTGGGGGAGGGCAGGACTCGAAAGGCAGGCCGAAGAGTCTGGAGTTTCTCTTGCAGACCCGGAGGAGCCTTTGAAGAGTTCTGAACAAGGCAGGGTGTGGTCAGAGCTGAGTCTCAGAGGCCACTCTGGCGGACCCTGGGTGAGTGGGTGGGGCAAGGAGAGGGCACCCACAGTGATCTAGGGTGAAGGGAAGCCAAGGTCCGAGTGCAGGCAGGGACACAGGATGGACCAAAGGAGCAGATGCAATAAGGTCTAGGATGGTCAGAAGGCTGACTGAGGTTAGGTCTGGGTCAGGGGGCCGCCCCAAGAACGGACCACTGGCTGCCAAGACATTTTAGGGAAGGGTGGTCCTCCCATCGCTGAGAGGGGAGATACAGGAGGAATCCCGGGTTTGTGGGACAGTCGAGGTGCCCAGCCGTGCACAGGCGGGGTTGAGGTGATGGCAGCGGAGGCCCTGGACAAAGTGGGTGTGGGCCCAGGAGTGCTGTCCGCCCGAACGGGGAGGGAAAAAGCCAGTAGACTGCGTCCTGGTGCACTCATGGCAGGGCGGGGCAGCCTGACGGTGCTGCCACACACAGGGCGGTAAGAGGCCCCCCGGCTGGCTGACAGCTGGGGCTTGGGCAAGTAGAGGAGGGGAAAAAGTGAGCTGCAAGAGACAATTCTGAGAATCCAGGAGGAAGTGGGGAGTCCTCCAGGGGAGTGCAGGGGAAGAGATGTGTTCCAAAGCTGGGACAAGAATGGAGACGGGGAGCGCTGCAGATCAAGACGGAGCCCAGGCTGCCCAGAGTTACCTGGCCCTTGTAGGGGTAGGTGTCTTCACCCATGATGCCTTTGTTGTACCGGATGTACTCGAAGGCCTGGCTGGGGAGACCCCTGCAAGAAGCATACACAGCTGTGCCCACCTGAGACTGGCCCCGATGGAGGCGGGGCCTGCAGGGGCTGGAGCTTGCCAGACGTCTGCCTTGGCAGGGCTGGGAGGCCGTGGTTGGGGCATGTCCCAGGGGCAGAGAAGTCTCCGAGGGGCTAGCAATGCCACCCTGTTTGCCCGGCCTCAGGATACAGCTCAACAGACTCAGAAGAGGCTATCGAGGAGGGTGCAAGGTCCAACCACACGTGCTTCCGTGGGACAGAGACCTCTGGAAGCCAGGCCCCTCGCTCTGTCAGGAACAGGACCCGACAGGATCTGCCCAGCTGACTGTCGTTGCCACTGCCGTGCCCACTGGACCCCGCCTGGGCAGGCACTCTGCAAACATGACTTTCCAACCCCTCAGAACCCCGGGAGGTAGCTGCTGTTATTTCTTGAAGCTCAGAAAGGCTGAACAACTTGCCCAGGGCCCCAAAGCTACAGCCAGGATCTGGTTCCAAAGGTGGAACTTCCACCTTGTGTTGCCTCCTGGAGTAGAGAAGACTCGACAGCTATCCAGCCACAACTCCCCATCAATCTCCTGTCCCTTCTGGGTTTTGTCCAGAGCATCTGTCACCACCCCACCTGCGGCACAGCTAGAACATCAGCTGCTGTATCCCTCGTGCCTACATACAGGGCAGGTGCTGTCGTACTTGCTGAATGAATGAAAAAATGAAGTAAACCAAAGCAAACAGATCCCTCGGAAAAATGGTGGGGCCTCAGGATGCCCTTTCAGACTTGTCATGGGTGGTGTTTATAAGTTGCAAAGAGGAAAGAGACCAAAAAGCCATGAGGCTAACCATGATATGATGGTGGATCAGCAACTAGGCCGTGACTTCGCCCCCGACTCCCAGACGCAGCCCGAGCGTGGAGGCCCTCGTGCTGGCTCTGTCAGAGCAGGTGGAGCACCAGGCCTTCCCAGGACTCGCCCGAGAGAGGGATGGGCCGCAGGTAGGCGAGCGGAGGCGAGGCTGGGAGCGTGCCCTAGGGGAGCACGAGGGCCTGGCTTTACACACGTATGTTCTGGGAAAGCCGCTCATCCCGAGGAAAGGTCTCAGAGCACGTGAGGAGATGAGGGCTGGAGACACAGAGAAACGTGGGTAAATCCCTAAGAACCCGTGGGCCGGGGGAATTCCCTGGCGGTCCAGTGGTTAAGACTCGGTGCTTTCACTGCTGTGGACTCAGGTTTGATCCCTGGTCGGGGCACTAAGATCCCGCAAGCCATGTGGTATGGCCAAAAAAATAAAAAAAAAAAAAAAAAAAAGAAAAAAAAAAGGGGAGCACGAGGGCCTGGCTTTACACACGTATGTTCTGGGAAAGCCGCTCATCCCGAGGAAAGGTCTCAGAGCACGTGAGGAGATGAGGGCTGGAGACACAGAGAAACGTGGGTAAATCCCTAAGAACCCGTGGGCCGGGGGAATTCCCTGGCGGTCCAGTGGTTAAGACTCGGTGCTTTCACTGCTGTGGACTCAGGTTTGATCCCTGGTCGGGGCACTAAGATCCCGCAAGCCATGTGGTATGGCCAAAAAAATAAAAAAAAAAAAAAAGAAAAGAAAAAAAAAGCCCAGGAAAGCAGGCCCAGCAGAGACGCCGCCTTTATGCCTGAACCCTGCACCACACCTACAGGAAAGCTCCTCGACGCGGCCTGCCAAGCTGGGGTGGCTAGAGCTTTAGAGAACTTGTGGAAAGGCCAACCAGACACCTGTGTGTGGATCTTGGTTTTGGAGGATGATGTGCTTCTCATTCTATTAATTCTTTCGGCCACTCGCCCAGAGGCCTTGGTGGCCGGTGAGGCCAAGTGTGCTGTGGGGTGAAATCGGGGTGACACCAGGGAACAAGGACGGATCTTGGAACCAGCCAGGCCTGGGCTTGCATTACAGCTCTGCCCGTTCCAGCTGAGGGACCTTGGGCGTGTGAGGTGACCTTCCCCCTCCACAAGCGGGGCCGATTTTGCTCCCACCGAGGGCAGAGGCTATGGCAGTGCCCAGCCCGTACAAGGCCTGACAAAAGTGACCCCGGGAAATGAGCAGGGGCTTTGGGCCCCCCCCCCCCCCCCAGGGCAGGGCCGCA
>NW_006785943.1:369540-379550 GCF_000442215.2 Lipotes vexillifer
TTTGGGCCCCCCCCCCCCACCCAGGTCAGGGCCGTACCCTTGGCAGCCGTGATTGTTGAAGTTCTGAGCGCAGTCCACCAGCTGCTGCTCGGCCTGGAGGGAGGAATGCACGCCCGGTGAGCTGGGCGCCTCCAGCGCCGTGCCTCCCGAGCCGACCCACGCCTGCGGCCCCGCCCACCCAGACCCAAGGTCACCAGATGGTAAGCTCCCGGAGGGCAAGGGCTGTCTCCCCAGCAGCCGGCCCCGTCGGGGAGAAGCTCAGCGACGGCCTGGCAGCCAAGCGGGCAGGTGAGAGGGAGTGGGGGGCCCTGGCGGTGTGCACGTACGTGCGGCTCCTGGGGTCCCGTGGTGGCAGATAGGAGGGGGAGGGGACAGGCCTTCCCTCAAGCCGGTTCCTGGTGGCCTGCACCAGCCTTGCCGGCCCCTCTTCCCCACACAGGAGGCAGCGGCTGGGCAGCACCCCTCACTCCGGGGGCTCAGGGGTCCCGGCTCGCTCTTCCCTGCCTGAAGGTGACCAGCTTGAGAGGGGGCACAGCTCCTACAGGGCTGCCTCCCAGGCAGGCTCTGCTCTCGGAAGGCCCCAGGTGGCCACACCGAGGAACACCCCGACCCACCCAAGGATGAGCCCTTGGGCCATCTCTTCAACAAGCCTCATTCCTTCTGAAGTGTCAGCTGAGGTCTGCACGTCCGTAAGGCTGGGACACCTGAAGTCCAACTGAAATGGCACTGTCAGCTAAAGCCACAAAGAAGCCTGACGGCCCAGGTCTGGCCCTCCGAATCAGGCCTTGGAGCGAAGCTGTGACCCCTCTCCCGCATCCCTCCCCCAGCAGCACAGCCGATCGCTCACCAGAGAGGGCAGCCTCCCAGTTGCTATGGCAACAGCAGACTCCAGGGCCCCGGTGGTGGAGAAGGTCCAGCAACTGCCGCAGCTGCCCTAGAGGCCAAGGGGAGGCGGAGGGAGGTCAGGGACCAGGACCCCTCGGGCTCCCGTGACTTCGGCTGCCAAAGCCCTGGCCCACAACGTCCACTCTGACCCTCACGAGGCCCGCGAGGCGGGCATCCTTCTCCGCGTGTTGCAGATGAGGAGGTCGAGGCTCGCACAGGGGAAGCAGGAGCAGCCACCACTGCCGAGAGCCCGTGCACTCCCGATCCTGGCCTCCCACTACCAATCCCCACCGGCCTACACGGCCAGAGCCCTCCCTCCCGACCCCATTCTGTGCTCTTCTGTTCTTCGGAAGCTTTTTTTGGCAGGCGGGATCTTAGTTCCTCGACCAGGGATGGAACCCATGCCCCGGCAGTGGAAGCACAGAGTCTTAACCGCTCGACCGCCAGGGAAGTCCCTCTACTTCTGAATCTTATGCTGGCTCCTCTTCTTCCCACTGTCTTCCAACAGAAGGACTCGCCAGAGTCCTGTTTCTAGAAGCTTCTCTCTCACCTTTCCACCTCCAATCTCACCCACAGCCCCAACTGTTAAACTGACAACTCCCCAAACGCTCAGCCCTCACCTCCACCCAGGCCCAGACACCCTGTCTCCCAGATGATCCCACCCGTATATGCCCCAAACCCCTCAGACTCTGCGTGTCCTGCCCCATCCGTCCATCTCCCCGTCCTCTGCCACAGTCACTGCCACTGCCCAGCCACCTTCCTCCCGGCACCTCCCGAGGGCTCAGAGTCGGGCGCTGAAGCCTGCCAGCCTGGTTCAAACCATGGCTCTGCCCCACACCCACCGTGCAACCTGGGCGAGCTGCTGCCCCCTCTGACCCTCGGTCTCATCATTTGTAACGTGGGAACAGCCATGCTTGCCTCACAGGGCTGTTTGTCAGAGGGGTAGATGAGATCCTGCCCGTCGTGCAGTTACCCCACGGGCTCCGTAATATTAGCTGCTGTTTGTGTTTTTCTCTCAGCCGCATCTTGGTCTCTGTTCTGCCCCTCGCTGGTTCAGTCTTCCATATTTTACTTCTGAAATGTCTCCTAAGATTCCCTTCCTCACTGTCCTTGTCGAGTCCTCACTGCTTGTCTCCCTGGAAAGAGCCTTCACCGTACCCCGGGCCCCAGTTCTTCCTCTCAAAGCCTTCCCTCGGCAGGGAGGGAGGGCCTGGTCAGACCGTCTCTGGCTGGTCAGAGGCTGGGCTTGGCCACCACTGCAGGAGGCAGGGCAGGGCCGAGTGGCCAGCACTGGCCTTGAGCAGAGACCTGGATGGAAGGGCCCTCTGTCATCTGCTTGCCTTGTACCTTCAGCGCTTCCTCCTCTGTAAATTGAGAAACCCTCAAGGCTGCTGAGCTAACGTCAGATCCGGTCACCGTATCTGTAACCGCATGGTGTCTACAGCGAGAGACCACACACATCCATGAGGGTAATCGCCTTGTTCTGGCCCCTCCGCCCTGGGGCTCCGTCCTGCCCGAGGGTCAGTTAAGACAAGGACCCAGAACGTTCTTGGCAGACTTCCCCTTCTCACCTGCCCGTGGAATTCTCAGATGGTCTAAAAGCTGCCTTTGGGGCTTGGGGCAGAGGGCTGACTTTATTCTACCCCTCCGACTGCTGTGAGGGGAGACTTGTTTTGGCTTCCGGGTGCTGGTTTAAACGTCTAGATCACTAGGCAGGTTCTGGGAACCCAGTGAGCCTGGGAGGATTTGGAGCTGTGCCATGCGGCTTTAAGGAAAGGGAGAAAACGTTTCTCATAGAGAGTTTCAGTGGAAAGCAAAGTGTTTCCAGGAGGGAAACCTTCACTCGTATTTCCTGGGATCGAGAGGTCGGCATCTTCCTGAAGAAGCCCACTGCACTGTCACATCCAGGGGACAGCAAGGGGTAGGTCCAGACTCTCCAGGACAGAGCAGTGTGCTGGGACCCTCCAGCCAGCGGCCGGGTCCTCACCTCTGTGAGTGCGGGGAAGACGCCGCCACTCCCCTTGCCAGGCATGCTGTGCCCTGTGGTGGGGTGCTCATGAGAACACGTCTGAAATGCTGGGTTCCATTCTGTTCACTAACCACCTGCAGCTCCCCTGTGGGAAAGCAGCCAGCCAGGGAGGGGCTGGGCCCTGGTGCCTTGTGCAGCGTATGGAGGACGGGGAAGAAAAGGTGTGTGGGCAGTAGGAACGGAGTCCCGGTGTGCAGTTACTGAAGGGCACAGGGAATGTGATGTTTTGGGTGGCTGTAGAGGAGACCTAGGGCCAATGGGGAACTTGACACAGTGGGTGGAACAAGGGGGATGGGTAAACTTCAGCCCAGCGAAGAAATACGCTTTCATCCCCCAGAGCGGTCCATAAAAACAATGACCTCCCAGCCTTTCAGAGGAAGGCAGCTAGAGAGATGATGAGAAAAAAAACAGAGTTGGGGATATACTCTCTGTGTTTTGGGATTCTTTTGAGTTTTTCTTCCTGGCATACTGCCTGAAAATGTGGCTATTTGGTGTGTGTGGGGGGGAAAGGTGGGGATTGTCATGCATACCTGATTTTTCACTGGTGAGACAAAATTTCCTTTTTTCCGCCAGTCCATGGAGGGTGGGTAGGGACCAGTACCCCGAAGGTAGTTAGCTTTGGTGGCTGAGCAATTCTGAAACAACGAATTACATTTTTTTCAGGGGGAAGAAGAGAAACCGTTTTGATGGAAAAGTATGTAATTAAAGTGGAATCACCAAGAGAGAATAAGAAAGACTGTAGCTGTCAGAACCATCCCACCTCCACCCATTGGTTCCAAATGCTAAATGACAGGTCCTTCTGGGAGCCCAGATTGGGGGTAGTTAGGACAGGGTAGGCGGATTTAGCAAATAAAGATACAGTTCACCCAGTTAAATTTGAATTTCAGATAAATGATGAATAAGTCTGTAGTGTCTGTCCTGTGCAATATTTAGGATATACTTACGCTACAATATTATTTGTTGTTTATCCGAAATTCAGTTTTAAGGGGCAACTGTACTTTCTCCAGCAGCTCTAAGTTTGGGGTCTGCATGAGGCCATGAGCATGGACTGACGAACTGCTGGGAGCTGATATGTCTGGATCCCCCAAGAACCTGGGGGCCCCCCAGCTGCAGCTGCGGAGGGGCCGAACCGCTGTGGAAGCAGAGCAGGCTGTGAGCTGATTCCAAAGGTCTGAGCGAAAACACTCAGATTTGGTCACAATGAATAACGCCCACCTGAGGCTCTGACCAAAGATACTTGCTCTTTAATTCAGCAAAGCTCATGTCTGAAAACTGGTTCGGTCCCACTGAAAAGGAGAAGGAAAAACCATAAACAAACAAAAAAACACAACAGAAATGAGGAGCTCAGTAAGTCACTAACAAAGAGAAAAAATAATGAAAGCCCACGTTCACGTGTGTCCGATTTACAGCCCCTGCAACTTGGCGCCTTTAAAATTTTAAATGTCATGTACAGCTGACCCTTGAACCGCGTGGTTTGAACTGGGCAGACGCACTTACACACAGGTTTGTTTCAATAGTAAATACTGCAGTGCAACATGATCCCAGGTTGGTTGGATCCTTGGATGCAGAACCGTGGAGACAGAGGAACTGGGTATACAGAGAAACCGTGTATATGGAGGGCAGACTATAAATTATACTCAGATTCTCAGCTGTGCAGAGGGTCGGTGCCTCTAACCCCGCATTGTTCAAGGGTCAAGTGTAATTCAATATACCAAGGTCAACCTCACTGTGCTGCAGAATTCCCTGGGGAGCTTGCCTTCTCTTTCTTTCTTTTTTTGTATTATTTATTTATTTATTTTGGCTGCACCAGGTCTTAGCTGTGGCACGCGGGATCTTTGCTGCGGCATGTGGGATCTTTTAGTTGCAGCATGAGGACTCGGTTGTAGCATGCATGCGGGATCTAGTTCCCTGACTAGGGATTGAACCCGGCTCCCCTGCATTGGGAGCGCAGTCTTACCCACTGGACCACCAGGGAAGTCCCGTGGGGGAGCTTTTCCACAGTACAAATGTCTGGGCTGCACCCTGGAGATGCAGACGTAATGGGTCTGGGGTGGGGCCTGGGCACCCATATTTTTAGATACCCCATCAGTGAGTCTGGTGAACGGCAGTGTACAGCACCAGCAGACCTGCGCCAAGTGCCTGCCCACCTGACACCTCCTTCAGTCTTCCTAACCCGCGAGGGGAGCGTTATCCTCTCTATTTTACAGTCAAGTAAAACTTCAGAGCGGGGTCACACAGTCAATACTGGGCAGAAGTGAGATTCAAGCTCTGGTTTCCTTCCACCTCATGCTTTTGCCCACAATACCAACTTAGCTGACACTGCCGTCATTTCTGAGCCCTCAGTATACACGCAGTGTGTGTGTGTTTCTAGTGAAACTAACCCGGAGGGAAGGCAGATGTCCTAAGAGGCTGCTTATGAGTCCAGGGCATGTCTCTAAAGAAGCTGCCCTGACAGCGATCCAGGGGCTTAGCATCTGGGCTGGACTCGCAGATGGCAGGAACAGGGCAGGGCTTCTGTACCCCTCCCGTAAACTTCACAACCATCCAGGGGTACCAGCATTGTCCTAAAGCTACGACCCCTTGAATCTCAGAGAATAATGGCGGAACCAGAATCTGAGGTCAGCCAAGCCCAGCTTCAGAGCCTGGTTTGCTGCTCCGTCCACCCCAAGCCCCTAGTGGGCCCTTTAATCAGTGGCACCACTAATTGATTTCCTTCCCCATCTGAGATGCTCCCTCCTGCCATGGGCGAGAAGCCCGCAGGAAAGGTGTCCCCACGGTACTTTTGAATGTGTGGTTCCCGGCGTTGTGGGCATTGATCTTCCTCCAGTTGCTGACAAACGCCTGCAGCCTGTGGTGGTACTCCTCCGAGCTGTATTTCTTTTGGTGCTGAAACAAAACACATCAGCAATAAGTCACAGAAACAGGATGCAGCTCACCAGAGGGAGACAGTTTTGTTTTCTAAGAGGAGGACTGGAGGTTTTCTTTCTGCCACGATTCTCAGGTCAAATCTGTATCACAGGCAGGACACTGCCCTGGGTCTCTGTGGTGAAAGTCAGGAAGTTACAAAGCAACCCCCCAGCTGCCTCTAGGGACCTGTGGCCAGAATGAAGCCCATGCAGCTGCCAGAGAGTCAGCCAAGAGACCAAGAGGCCCTGGTGAAGGACCTGCCAAGTGCAGGCCACCTCTGGACGCCGCAACTGGTACTAGGTCAAGTTAATGGCAGAAAGCACCATTTTTCAAAAATACGCACACTAGTGTTTTCCAACTGATTTTGCAGCAAGCACACAATGTGACGTGAATACAAAATACAGAAATGAATCTCAAGGCTTGAAAGGCTGCTAGCCAACTTCATCACTGGGGACCACTGTTTGGAAGGAATTCACTTAACTGAATCTTTCCCAGTGCTTGACCGATTCCCAGTTGGGAAAGACCCAGGGAGATGGGGTTGGAAAATCCCTCTTCATTATCTCAAATCCAGCACAGTTTCGGCTGATAACAGGAGACTTAGTGAAGTGAAAAACTTCAGAAAGAAGCTGGACGCTGACCTGCAACATCCATGACTTAAAGTGAAACTTCACTGCAAAAAGAAAAAAGAAAAAGAAAAAAAATTAGGCCTGGCTGTCTTGCAGTAACGTCTATAGCCAAGTAGGGCACAGCAGAACTGATTTGCATTTTAGGGAACTGGGCTAAATTTAAAGCACCAGAAATGGTGTCATCGAATGGTGAACGCGAAGAGGAACTCACTCTTACCGCTTTTGTACTCCAAATTAATTTTGAAAAACTACATGCCGTTAACCTATGGTATTAAAAGTCAGGATAGTGGTGATCCTTAGCGGAGGTACAGAGGGGGCTTCTGGGGTGCTGGTGATGTTCTATGTCTTCATCTGGGTGCTGGTTTCACGAGTATGTTTCGGTTATGAAAATTCATTAAAATGCATATTTAATGATTTGTGCATTTTTCTGCGCTATACTTCAGGAAGAAGTTAATTTAAAAACCTATATATCCCAAGTGTGGGCGAAATTTTGTTAAAGGGACAGATGGTAAATATCTTAGACTTCTCTACAGTCTGTTACAACTACTCAACTCTGCCCTTGTGTGTGAAAACAAAGGGGTGTGACTGTTTCAATAAAACTTTATTTACAAAAAACGGGCTGGCCAGTCATTCGTAGACCCCTGCTATAGCCACCCTTGTACATTTTTAAGTTATCTAAAAACTGCACTTCAAATTTTCATAGCTGCAAAGGGATGTATTCCAGCTTATTGTAAAGAATGACATATAAAAATAAGACTGTTACATCATTCTTTTGAAGCTGGCCAAAAGGATCCATGGTACCATCATGATTTGATATCCACCATCAATAACATGAACAAGCCCTTCTATAAGAGCTGGATATTTTAGATAGTTTCTTTTTCTCCTTGAACTCCCATCTCCACCCACATCTCACAGAATTTTACCCTAAGGGAGTATCTGTTTATACTTGGTCGCTCTAGCATCCTTTTATGCAACAACAAGAACAGAAAGTATAAATTTAAATTACTTTTACTCCCTGTGACCCATATACCTCCGACTATCATAAAAATTTATTCTGGATTAAGTCATCATCATCACCATCATTATTAACACTGATTACAACATGTCAAATATACCTTATGAAAAGGATTTGTTAAACATAAAAAGTAAACTTGTATTGGAAAGGCATCTCTTAATGAGGTGAATTAAACTTTACTAACAACCCCCCTCCCCATGGATTTATATATTCATGGGTGAATATTACCGATTTTCTTGAATGGGTTAGCATTAATTCTGGTCTTTGTCTCAGCCCTTTAAAAGGGCTGAGAAATTCTGCTCAAATAAACAGGATTGTTCATTGCTTATTGCTTCTGGGAACAGAAGGCAATTTTTAGAGCAATGTCACTCAATTCCTTGCACTCCTTCCTACGCCCCAAATCACATGGTGCTCTATTACGCAACATTATTTCTAGGACCCCGGCAGCTGATAACTTCGGTGAGGTCCTCTCTTCTCTTGGAAGTAAAGGGTTTGGAAATAGATTCCCTGTCTGTGCCGGTATCACTTGGAACTTTTTTGTGTTTCCCCACTGATCCACACCCCACAGTTTGAAGATCACTGTTGTATGGAATTTAGGATCGCCCCTTGTGGGTCACAGATCTGTTCCAGAAAGCAAGTGACAGCCATTTTCCCTGGGGAAGAAATGCACATTTCCCCAATATATGCCCTGCGTGGGGTTTCAGAGGATTGCAAATCCTAGTTAAGGCCCTGCTACAGCTGATGGCTTCAGAGGGAGACAGATCTCAACTTAGGACCAGGATTTAAGGCAGATGGAGTTTAGGACAACTGACCAGTGTTTGCCTCCAGAGGTTTCAAAAGCAACAAGCAGGTGTGAAAACCCAGTATTAGTTCTCATTCGCTGGAGGTCAGCAGAAGAAAAAGCCAGGATGATCTTGGGTGAGAAAGATCTCTGGTGACCCTTCACCCCAACCTCAGATAGATCCATTTCAATCCATTGTGACTTTTGGAAGAAAGCACAACATCCTTTATGTACCGCCCTGTCTCGGTGACCACGTGGGAGTATCTAGAACAGGGATTAGCCTGTTTTTGTATGGCCCACGAGCTAAAAGTGTTCACACTTTTAAATGGTTTTTAAAAAATGACATTTTGTAGCACCTTAAAATCATTTGAATTCAAATTTCAGTGTCTATAAGTAAAAGTTTCCGGGAATACAACCCACTTATTCATTTGCACACTGCCTATGGCTGCTTTCAACACAAGTAGCTGCTACAGAGCCTGTGTGGTTCACAAAGCCTGAAATATTTACTATCTGGCCCTTCACATAAGGAAAAGTTTGCCAAGCCCTGCTTTGGTGTTAAGATGGCTTCCAGCACCAGCCCTCCTCCTCCACGCAGGCCACAGCCAGGGTAAAGCAAAACCCCGGCTTGGGGGCAGCTGGGTTTTCCTTAGGTTGGGACTGAGCTGGAGCTGGGCGTCCTCCCAGGTCTGCAAGACTGGGGGACTTCCTTGGACAAATGGGTCGGGAGGAATAAGGCAAGATTCTGGTCGAAAAGATTCAGCCCCAGTGATCTCTGTCCCATCCCCAGGCTGCTCTCTGGCTACAATTCTTTGTCCTCAGGGTGAGGGGGCTGGTGGTCTGCTGAGGTCAGAGCCTGTGGGCAGTGGGCAGAGGCTGAGGGTGGGGAGTGGCAGGGCAGGAGGGAGGCTGCAGGGGCGAGCCTTCAGCTTGGGGAGGTGGCTGGACCCCCAGCAATAGAAGGGGTGTAAGAGCAGCATGAAGCTGGGACACTCACAGTCCACCTGGCCATAAAGGGGAGCCCTGGGGCTGGACCTTACCACCCTGAGCCCTTGGAACAAACACCCTCAGTCTTCAGGGGCTCAAACTGCTATTGCTCTAAGTGCAAGTCACTCCTCCAAACAGCCCGTCCAGCCCATTGTACAGACAGACTCTCAAGGCACCTCTGGGGATCCCCTATGTGCCAAGTCCCTGGAAGCTACTAGGAAAGGCTGGAAAGTCCCTGCTTGCCTCCGGCAGGGGCAGATCAACGTCCTCTAAGTCTCCAGGAGGGGGGTGGAGGGCAGAAGGGGCCGCAGACTGCTGTGGCGTACTAGTCTCTGCAGCGCCCCGAGCAAGGGGGATCCTGGGCACCTAGCCACCCGCTCCTCTGCTCACGCGAGACGCCCGCCCTCCAAACCTCCCCCTCCTCCCGCCCCCCTCCCCGTCACACAGGTCACCCTGGCTGGATCCCGGTTCCCGACCCGCAGAGCCCTTGAGCCTCGGGCCTGGGAAATGCGCTGCCCGGCTGCTCCCGAGCCCAGAGTCCCCACCCGCCCAAGGTCCCCCGAGTCTCCGACCTGCCGGGCCCCTTTCCGGGGGCGCTCGTCTCCGTACCTAGGGAGCTCACTGCCAGGTCGGCGGCGCCGCAGGCGGTGGGGCCCAGGAGCCAGGCTCCGGCGCAGAGCAGCGGCAGGATGGCCCACATCGTGGCGGTGGCTGCGACTCGGCCGGCGCACTGGCTCCGGAGGCCGCCGGGCAGGCAGCCAAAAGCCGCCTCGCGGGGGCGGG
>NW_006785943.1:379785-399038 GCF_000442215.2 Lipotes vexillifer
GGGGGGGGGGGGGGGGGGGGGGGGGGGGGGGGGGGGGGGGGGGGGGGGGGGGGGGGGGGGGCGAGGAGGCGGGAGGCGGAGGGACCCTGCAGGACCGCCCGGAGCGCCAGGCTCGTCTCCGCAAGGAAGGGCAGAGGAGAGTTGGACCGCTCCGTCCGGCGGGGTCCTAGATCTGCCGGTCTGTCGGGACTGGCAGGCACTATGGGCGAGGGTGGTGCCTGTCCCCACCCCAGAGCCCCCATCTCCCACCCTCATTAATCACATTCCCCTGGTTGTCCCTTGAGCCTTGGAATGAACTTCAACTAGAGAAAGTAGATAGTAGTTTTTATGAGCTTGTTCCATCCCTACCCCCCGCCCCCCGCAGAAAGTCTAAAGTCTTTCTGCTGAGAAAGTCCTATTAGCAGCTGTAGGGCCATTTTTTCTTTTTTGCAAATCTGAAAAAAGGAAGAATATGATTTATAAGAGTCTGGGTGTGAGATAAATAAAACAATGAACATCTCCAATGAAGGAAACATGCACAGGGGTTGCTTCAAGGGAGTGGAGAGGATGATCAGACCTGCCTGCAGCAACCTGTCAAGCACCCAGTGGGACCAGGTTCTTCACTTAGGTCATCACCCTGCCAAGTGGCAGGTTGTGGGCCTGCCATTTTACAAATGGGGAAACCGAGGCTCCAAGAGTTGATGGTAACGTTCCCAGTAAGCATGCAGAGGGAGTCTGAACCCAGGTTTGACCTACTGCACTTGCTCACCCTGCTCTTTTGCAGCCCGAGGCACTTCGGTGTGGTCAGAGCCTGTTAGGGCTGGCCTGTCAGATACGAGCTGTCTTATGTTTCCCTCCCTCAGACAGGAGGAAACCTAGTTCTCACCCAGACTCTGCCTGTGAGGCTCCTGGGGAAGCAGATTCCTGGAGTTCTGTCTTGGGATTTGACTAGCAGGTCTGGGTATGGCTCTGGAATCGGCACCTACAGGGCTTCAGGGTGACCGCTCAGGGTGGGCACTGAATCTGCATGAAGGTTAGCAGTGCCAGCAGACACTGTCTTTTCAGATAAAGCAGATCTTTGTCAGTTTATAAATCAGCCCCTGTCTGGATGCCCCTTGGGTGTGCTTTGAGGCAAATGTCTGAGAAAAGACCCTGCATGGTTGCTATTTGGAAAGTTAAGCCCCTGGCTTTGGGATAAAGGTGTCCAGCCTCTGTGATGGCCTATCCTTCAGGTGTGCAGGAACCACCTCATCTTTCTGCCCATCTGAGCCACCTGGAGAGTGGCAGGACCGAAGGCCCTAGTATTAGACCTCAGACCCCACACTCTTGTCCCGGGCTGGGTCTCCAGTGACCCTCCTTTGTGGTTCATTCCAGAAGGCCTGAGATGTGAAAGGCACTGGCCTGGTCAGTTATAGACTAATGTTTGGTTCTAGTCCTACTGCGGATTCACCATGTGACCTAAGCCAGTAGTTCGCCCCCACAGGACCTCAGTTTCCTCATCTGTAAAATGGGAGTAGGTGCCCTGCCTCCCAGAGTGGTTAAACATAGTTTTACAGTTTAGTTATAGGTGAAACACTGGACCCAAGCATGGCACCATAATAGTGACTCACCCCCAAATACGGGCTCAGTCTTGGGCTCTCTCTCCATCCTTCGCTCCCTGCAGCCACTTTCTTGGTGAGTTCATCTACTCCTATGGCTCCTGCCGGGCGTCACCTCTGTGAGGGTTTCTCTGCAGTCTTGGTCCTCTGTGGTCCCACAGAGGGGAGGTTGAGGACTGGTGCTGGACACAGAGTGCTGAGCCAGGGATGGTGGGCAGAATTCTAGTTTCCATCGCTCAGTTATTTGATCGAACACAATCTACAGACTGCTGGGCCGGGACTTTGCAGGTGGAATTAGGCTTCAAATCAGCTGATTTGGGGGGATTATCCTGTATTTGCTGAGAGGTCCTGATGTAATCACAGTGGCCATTCAGAGCAGAAGAGGAAAGCGGGAGGCTCAGAGAGAGGAGGCAGAGGGAGGTCAGAGCTCTTTGAACCATGAGAAGGACACTACCCACCATGGCTGGATTTGACGGGGGCCCTGAGCCAAGGACTGTGAGTGGCCTTTAGAAGCTGGGAATGACCCCAGCCCACAGCCAGTAAGGAAACGGAGACCTCAGCCCCACAACCACATGGAGCTGAATTCTGCCAACGACCTCAATCAGCTTGGAAGCAGATTCGTCCTGCGGCATCCGCCGGAAAGGAAGGCAGCCTTGCTGACCTCTTGCTTTCAGCTGTATGAGACCTGGAGCAGAGGAACCAGCCAAATCCATGTGGACTTTTTTTTTTTCCGGGCACACCACGTGGCAAACAGGATCTTAGCTCCCGGACCAGGGGACGAACCTGTGCCCCCTGCGGTGGAAGCATGGGGGTCTTAACTGCTGGACTGCCGGGGAAGTCCCTCCACGTGGACTTCCGACCTCTCTACCTGTGAGGTAATAGATTTGCATTGTTTTAAGCCTCTTAAGTTTGTAGTATTCTGGTCCGCAGCAATAGGAAACCAGTACATCTGGTGAAATGCTCAAGCTGACTGGTGTCTCTGGTGATAGAGGGCTGGGCCTGGTCTCGGGCTCCTGTGCCCCATTTTTGCACTTCTGGAGTCTGGGGAGGGCAAGAGGGGAGAGCAGGCCTTATCCTCCACACCCAGGAGTCATTATCTCCTCTAGGGATGTGTTAGACTCAGTGCCGAGAGCTTTACATGAATGAACTTTCTTAATTCTATTGATGCTTTCCCCCATGACATAGATGAGGTGACTGAGACACTTAAGTAACTCATCTGTGGTCCCACAACTAATAAGTAAGAGAGCTGGGGTTTGAACCCCTGGCTAACTGAGTCCAGAGTTCTCCACAGGAGTGGGCAGCTGCTCCACGGAAGCAGGTGAATGAAACTGAGCCTGGAGGCCTGCCTGCCTTCCTGATTGTCCAGGCCTAGAGTTCCCTGAGGCATCAGCAGAGCTCAGGCATCCAACCAACCGCAGCTCCTGGAATCCTCAGTCAGCGCCTCCTTCTTACTGTTCTAGGAATTATTGCCCACCCCACCTCCACTGATCCTTTTTCTTTAGGCCAAATCTGCTGGTCATTCCCCTCTTCCCCTCAGAACGTTATCCCCTCCCAGGCTATTACCTACGGCTTTAACTGGTTTCCCAGATCACTTGTCAGAGTCAGCATCCTGGCAGGAAAACGCGGCCCCTCACCAGATTCATTATATCTCTGCCCTCTACCTCTAGCATCTTGTAATAATAATAATAATTGCCATAATAATGTACTATTTACAATAACTACCATTTACAGGGATTTTGTTCTTTAACGCTCATAACAGCCCTGTGAAGGTTCTTTGAGAATACACACAGCCACTTTCTGGATAAAGAAATTAGATTTGGAGAAGTTAAGTAGGTCTGCTGGTAGGTGATGGAGCTCTTTTCACACCCACATGCTGATTTTACATAGTAGGTAAGCAGAGGTTTGGTTAAGTGGTTTGGGTGGATGACGGTCTGTAAGGATGCATAAGTGGATGAATGGATGGAAGTAGGGATGGATGGATATACGGGAAAATGGCTTTATGGTTGAAAGACTAAATGGATGCTTGGTTGGAAAGAAGGAAGGATGGATGGATGGATGGATGAATGGGATGGATGGGTGGGGGCTTCCCTGGTGGCGCAGTGGTTGAGAGTCCGCCTGCCGATGCAGGGGACACGGGCTCGTGCCCCGGTCCGGGAAGATCCCACGTGCCGCGGAGCAGCTGGGCCCGTGAGCCGTGGCCGCAGAGCCTGCGCGTTCGGAGCCTGTGCTCCGCAACGGGAGAGGCCACAACAATCAGAGGCCCGCGTACCGCAAAATAAATAAATAAATAAATAAATAGATAGATAAATAAATAAATGGAGGCAGGGTCAGAAGAAGCCTCGCTGAGGGATGGATGGGTGGGTGGATGGATTCGATGGGTGGGTGGATGGATGGATGGGTGGAAGGATGGATGGGATGGATGGATGGATGGATGGATGGATGGATGGGGATGGGTGGAAGGATGAATCATTGGCTATAGAGATGAGTGAGCAGAGAGTTTATAGAGTGGGAAAGGTAACAAATGCAGGAGGTGTTTAAGTCTTCATCAAAGAGCTACTTTGGGTGGATTGTAATATGAAGTTGGACCTCTTGCTAGCTCCATTGGTGATGAGGAGACATCCTGTTTAGCTATCTTGGTTATTTCTCTTGCCCTGAGTCAGAGAAGTCAGCCTGACAATGTCCTCCAACTGCATGAGAAGGCGTTGTTTGTACCCTAAGAAGTCAGGGAACATGGGAACCACCACTGGTTTGGTTTTAAGCCCTGAAGATGCTGTATTCACATCCAAGGAAGTGTGAAGGCTTGCAGAAAAGTCCAGAAGCTGTGTTTCATTATGGCCAGGATTGGGGTGAAGGCAGGAAGGTTATGTTGAGCAAGTATAGGGTTTGATCATGTCATTGTTTTGTTTCTTCATGTGTGGTATTTTGTTCATCATAGGTTTTTGCATTAATTTTTGTTATTTTAAAATATTACATGAAAATACTATGCAATAAAAATATCATGACTGAGTTTTTTGGACCTCCCTTAAATGTTGCACCTGAGGGGGTATGTCTCATTTCTTTCACCCTCGTCCTGGCCCTATGACGGGGCACCAGTTTCTGGACTTTTCTGTAAGCCCCTGTACTCCCGTGCAGGGGAAACTTATCCCTGTTCGGTTGGCTACACTCTTGCATCTGCGGGAGGCAGGAACTCAGGGGCTGGAGTCCAGAGCGTGTCTGCCTCCAGGGCCTCCTTCAGTCACTTGTTGTTCACACATTCTCCCTGTCTACACTCCTCTGTTGTCACTTAAGACCTTCTATGGTATATCCCTGCTCTGTTTGCAGCGTCCACTGCCACTGCACTCCTCACCAGTCCACAGGTGAGCTCCCTGTCCTGGGCACAGCCCTACCTCCACCCCCTCCTCCTGCCTTGTCCTCTTGCCTCCACAGAAACTTCCTCTTCCTGATCTCCTGAATTAATCATCTGCCTCACACACTTGATGCTCTGTCCTCTACTATTTTGGAGAGTGTCCTGCAGGGCTGGTTGATTTTCAGCCAGTTTGCACCCTTTTGGCCGTTAGTCTGAGTGGTCAGTACTCATGCCATACTGGTGGTTAAATATTTTGAAAATCAGGTTTCCGGTATCTTGCCCTCCTCTGTGAAATGGAGGTAAAAATACCCAGGAGCTCGAGCTCAGACACAGAGCCTAACACGCTGCAAGCTGGACAGAAACGGTAGCAGTAGCAGTCGCTGTTGTTATTTATTGAGTCAGATAATAAAACGCTGGTGGCTTTAAAGGTGATATGTGAAGGGCTTCGGATCCTGGCTGAGAGACGTTTGGAGGTGCTGTACTCCCCTTCTGATGAGGCTTCCGGGTGCCATGAGAGGGCTGGAGAGAAGCAAGAATGGGTGTACGGGTTTGTGGGTGGACACGAGGCTTGGCGGGAACCAAAGAGAAAGCACAGCAGTTGGGGCCGTGGGGAGGCTCCAGACCTGGAAGGCGAGCAGCCGGTTTGCCAGGACCCTGTCCCGTGTGAGCAGGACATACCTGACTTCCCTTGCCGGCAATAAGAAATGGGCCTTGACTGTCTCTGGGCCACGAGTCACTTGATCTGAGTGTGGGTAGTAATTGCACACTAAACATACATTATGGCGTGTGCTGTGATCAGTGCTGATAAGGGGCTGTCTGACTGAAAATAGAGTCAGGTGGGCCAGAGGGAGTCTGCCTGATTTCACCATCAAGCCCTGTTGTGGTACCTCTGGGTGACTCCCCGGCCAGCCACTCAGGGACCCTGGCAGGCCCCTCCCACCTGCCACCTGCCTGGTCCCCTCTCTCCCTGGACGCCTCACCAGACTTGCTCAGCCATCGCTCAGACTGTCCCTCATCTGAGACACCCAGGCCCCCCACTCTTTGCTCAGCTAGAAACCTTGGGTTTCTAGCCCTTCAAGGCCCAGTTTGGGACAGTGCCTCTAAGAAGCTCTCTCTGAACAACCCCCTGCCCCCCTTTCTTTTTTTACTGTTTTTTTTTAATTTCAAATGAAGTGAAATCAATATAGTATACAACTAATCATTTTAAAACATATAATTCAGAGTTATCCCACTAACTGATATAATTTCTGATCACATCTGGAGCACTTTTTAATGAGCAGACAGTTACATTCAGTTCTTTCTTTTTTTTTCTTTTGAGGTGAAATTCACATAACATGAATTAACTATTTTATTTATTTTTATTTTTTAATTTTTGGCCACATCACGTGGAATGCAGGATCTTAGTTCCCCAACCAGGGATGGAACCCATGGCCCCTGCAGTGGAAGCATGGAGTCTTAACCACTGGACCACCAGGGAAGTCCCATGAATTAACCATTTTAAAGTGTAGAATTCAGAGGCATTTAATGCCTACAGAACACTGTGCAACATTGTGCGGTACCTCTCTCTAGTTTCAAAACTTTTTTTTTTTTTTTTTTTTTTTTTTTGTGGTATGTGGGCCTCTCACTGTTGTGGTCTCTCCCGTTGCAGAGCACAGGTTCCGGACACGCAGGCTCAGCGGTCAGGGCTCACGGGCCCAGCCGCTCCCCGGCATGTGGGATCTTCCCGGACCGGGGCACAAACCCGTGTCCCCTGCATCGGTAGGCGGACTCTCAACCACTGCGCCACCAGGGAAGCCCCACGCCAGATCTTTAGTTGCTGGTACGTGGGATCTTTTAGTTGCGGCATGTGGGATCTAGTTCCCTGACCAGGGATTGAACCCGGGCCCCCTGAATTGGGAGCACAGAGTCTTAACCACCAGGGAAGTCCCAAGGCAGGGACCTTGACTGCATTGTTCATGGCTAAGTCCACAGTGCCTAAGATGACCCGAAACAGTCAGGGCTCTACAGATAGCTCATGGTTAGCAAGTGCTTGTCCTGTGCTCATCACCTCGGTGGCAGCTTGTAGCAGCACACTGAATCCTCCCAGCAACCTTAACTGCTTTTCTGTGTCTGACGAAAACAAGCAGTCTTGGAGCCTGTTGGCTGCAGGTCCCAGGGAAATGGGTCTTGCCTCCCAGTGGGCCTCGTGCCTCTCACTGAGGGTTGTGTTCTGGGCCCACCCTTCATGGGTGGTTGTGAGGAGGGGTCTGGGGAGGACCAGGGTGCCTTCCCTGGGGGCATGCCCATACTAGCTCTTCCCCAAACAAGTGTATTCTTTCATGCTTCTGGGATCTCGCTGGTCCCCCTGCCCGGCATGCCCTCCCCGCCACCTGCTTCTGGAAAATCATCCCTACTTATCCCACACCATCCTCACACCTCTGTGGAGCTTTTTCCAATCCCCTCACCACTGTCCTTTCCTCCGTGGTGTCCCCAAGGCACTTCGTGCACCATCCTGTGACAGCGTGGCTCAAACGGTCTGTCTCTCTAGTAGCTTAAAGATGGCTGCACATTCTTTGTGGCTCTTCCCATCAAGAGAAGGTGCTTGATTCTCTTCCCCTTGTGACCAGGCTGGCCTTGGTGATGTGCTGGACCAATAGAACACTGTGGGTGTGATGTTCTGGGAATTCTGAGCCTAGGTCAGAAGAAGCCTTGCAGCCTCTGCCTGAGTCTCTAGGAAGGCTGCTCTTTGGACCCAGCTGCCATACTGTGAGAAGCCCAAGCCACGTGGAGAGGCCACGTGTGGATGCTCTGGTTGACAGCCCCAGCTCAGCCCCCAGCTATGGGAGAGCACCATCTTGGACACCCCGTCCAGTCGAGCCTTCAGATGACTCCAGCCTCAGCTGCTCTGTGACTGGCACCTCACAAGGGACTCCAAGCAAGAACCACCAGCTGGGCCCAGTCAACTCACGGAACTGTGAAAGATTGTTTTCAGCCATCACATTAAGTTTTGGAGTTATTTGTTCCTGCTGCAATAGAGAACATCAGCAGTCTCCCTCATCAGACTATGAGTACCCCCCAAAAGCAGGGATTCTGCCCTTATCACTCTAGATCTCTGGTCTGAGTCCAGGGCCTGATAAGGACCAAGTGCTCATCAAATATCCCTTGCGTGAATAAATGAAACCCATTAAAATTCCACCGTTCACCCTGAGATAGAATAGATTTATTAGCAAGAGGTAATCAGGAAACATATATTTTTACAAAAATGGAAATTTCTTTTTTTTTCCAAACAAGCTGTAAGTTGAAATATTGTAGGACTTGAAATAGAATTCTCATACCACTAGGTATTGCTTACAGCAAAAGTTGTCTGTTTGTCAGAGTGGAGCATGCCTGCCACTTCAGAGTTAACCTGTGTTTTCTATACTGTACAATGTAAAAAATAGATGGTAATATTCACAGAATAAGCACTGCAGTACTATATTCCTGCTAGAAGGCATTTAGACAGGACTACAGTATATGCAATAAAAACACTTGGTTATTGATTTCCTAATTCTACAGTGTGGTACTATTTTTCACAAGGCATACAGACTTGGAGCATCTCAACGTAAGCTTGTAGTGACCGTTAGGCAGCTCATAGAGGACAAGTGACATTTTTGTGTGTTCCCGACTCGCAGTGAATGCTGGGCAGCCGTCGGCAGAAGTCGACATGACTTTGTGTTGTGATTCTGTTTTCCTCAGGAAGTTCCAGGGCCTTGTCCAGGGTTATCGAGACTGCTAGTCCCGCTACCTGGTTTTATTCTCAGAGCCAGGAGCGACGTGGTGCCTGAACGAGGTGGTGGCCTCAGTGTCGCAGGGCGTGGTTCTCAGCGGACAGGACTCCTTTCCCTCCAGGTCACTGGGAGACACGGAGTTTTGAGACCTGCGATTTTGGCTGAAAAAGCTGCTTTGGAAATTGGCATCACCGTCAGTGGGAAGATTTGTCGATGGCTGGACTTCAGGGTACGGTTCCCCCTCCCGCCTCCCCCCCTACCCCCCACCCTGTTATAACAGCTACATGGAACATGCCGGAGGATGCTGGGTGGCCAGCTCAACCCAGGGGCCTGGGCTGGGGACGGACAGAAGCAGGACTGGTGCCAAAGATTCGTGTATGCACGGATTCTGTTTTCCCTTTGGGGGAGAGTGAGGGGCTGGGAAGAACAGACTAAGAGTACAGTTGTTTCAAAGAAACAGGCACTGCAGGAGACGAGGGATGGGGTGCGTGGACCAAGTCCTAACCGGTGCAGAGATTCATATTTTGGTTCTACAGGAATCTAAGAACAAGAACGGATTTGTATTCTTGGAGAAGCACATACTAAAGAAGAAAACCCAGAGAAACCAAACGACTATGTACAATATCATATAGCATGTGTCCATGGCGGTGGGCTGGGTACAGCTTCAGGTGGGGAGTTTTGGTTCTATTCGGAGAGAACACTTGTAGAGACTTTCTTCGTCCATTACAAAAGATTGGTCCAGTAAATATTGGGTTACCTGAGAAAAAGAAAAGAGAAAAAGGAATGGCAGGGCGATGGGACCTCTATAACACTACGTGGACGTCAGGTGTCTCCAGGGAATCAGGCACTAGGGTGGAGGCGGGGAGGGGTGTCAGGCTTGCACATGAGGCAAAGATGCATTAAGCAGTGTTGTCTCTTTGTATTATTTTTCTTAGTATTATTTTTTGCCTTTTTTGTCTTCACAGTAATATAAAATCACATATAGTCAAAATTACTCTTGGGCTTCCCTGGTGGCGCAGTGGTTGAGAGTCCACCTGCCGATGCAGGGGACACGGGTTCGTGCCCCGGGCCGGGAAGATCCCACACGCTGCGGAGCGGTTGGGCCCGTGAGCCGTGGCCGCTGGGCCTGCGCTTCCGGAGCCTGTGCTCCGCAGCGGGAGAGGCCACAGCAGTGAGAGGCCCGCGTACCGCCAAAAAAAAAAAAAAAAAAAAAAAAAAATTACTCTTGACCACCGTTTCTTTGGTTGAACATTAGGTGAAATATTTTGGGCTCATATTAAAAAATGATCTCTATCTACATGTCTAAAATGTCAATTGTAGCATCTAGGTAGTGGATGTACGGGTGTTCACAATTCTTTCAATGTTTCTGTATGTTGGAAAAACGTAGTTAAACACCAGGTTTATGTAACACCGAGAGAGATTCACCCAAGAGAAGACAGTGGAAACTGAGGCCGTGTAAGGAAAGAGCCTCCCTTATTTTTCGTCTCACGAGGCTCACTCCAGGGCAAAATCTCAGAGTGGAAAATCAGGAAGAGTCACCTCGTGGACTCCATCCCTCTCCTTCCTCCTCCCTCCCCAGTTCACACTGCTCTCAAGTGTTTTGCTGGATTCCCGTGTGTTGAATGTACGATGAGAGATCAGAGCCCAGATCTCATAGGCAAGCCCCACCCGCCCTTCGAAAAGAATCTTTCCAAGGCTCATTGACTTGTCAGTTGTTTGGAGCCGAAGGTTCATGTTTTTCCACAGAAACTCAGAGCAGAAAGAAGAAAACACATAATATTTCTTAGCACGTAATTGGGAATCTTCTGATAGCTGCTTGAGAAAAATCAAGTCTTTGTTGCGAGCATCTTTGCTAATGGACCCTCTGCTACTGTGAGGGACAGAACCGGCTTCCTATGATGCTGATCACCAGTCACAGATGAAATGATTATTGTATCTGATTAATGGCTCTCACCCAGCACCTCTAGGAAGACAACCTCAGATACCACCGTCTAGATTAACTCTCATGTCCACTGATAAAGATGTGGCGATTTTACAGCCATGTGAAATAGACCAGACTTTTATAAATAGCTAGTAGCTTCCTGTGAACAGCCCTTTCTAGAGCACAAAACCTCAACCCTCCCAAACACTCTGGGAATCAGCAGACTGGTTAGTTAGTTTCCTCCGTCATGAGCATTTGTTTCCCTAAAAATTTTGCTTTAGCAGGAGACTGGCAGCAAATACCACCAGTGCAAAGCTGTTAAGGAAAAGAGTCTGAAGGGCAGTAACATGTATTTGTATTGCATATGGAGCTCGAGGGCTAGTTTAAGAAGGGGCCAAGGCCTAATACAGTGCCTGGCACACAGTACATGCTCAGTAACTACTTGAGCGAATGAAGGAACAAGATAAAAGTGGCACAATTGGCTAACCCACTGATTTTTCTTCTCTTTGTGGCTATCAGCTCTAAGACAGATAGTGAGTTCACAGAACATGGCAGGAAACGGGGCAAGTCTATCACAAAGGAAAGTAGAAGGGAAAAATACTAAGGGCTTGATTTTCTGGTATGTTCAGGAGTGTGTCTGGAGCTGGATATTTTTTGTGAACTTCAAACTAGGAGGTTAAGAAGCTGGATGGAGAGCAAATACATCTCTGGGCAGCGTAAAAAAGTCATAGGATTCGGAGCCAGAGTCTGGATTAGCAAGTCCCAGTTATTTTAACTGTAAAATGGGGCTAACGGCACAGGGTTTGAGTAGTGAAATGAGACTAATATGCCAACCTCTCTCCATACAGCCCCACCATCTTTTAAAAAATGCCTATTAATCCAGTCCTGTAAGCTCCTTTCAGGGCTTCCCACTCTCCTTAGGACACGGCTCCAGATCCTTCTAGAAGCCCACAGTCCCACCTGGTTCAGGCTTGTCTGAGGCTACTCATAGCAGCCGTCTGCGGTCTCTGTGCTTCTCAGATGGGCCCTGTCCCCCAACCCCAATACAGGCCCCTGGATTCACACTCTCACAGCACTCTCTGATTCCCGAATGTACGAGGTGTTTTTTCCCCACCTTGTCTATAGCAGCAAAAGACTGAAACAACCTAAATGTCCATCAGTATAGAGGATCAAATAAGTACATGAATTTCTCTGCAGCCGTAAGGAAGAAGCAGAATGCCTCTGCCTCAACAGGAAATATCTCCAAGCTATGTTATTAAGGGAAAAAAGAATGATGCTGAAGCAATGTATAGTATGCTACAGTATACACTATAGTAAAAAAAAGTTGGGGTGTGTTTGCATACACACACAAAAAATGGGTGATACGGTTGGCTTTGGGAGGGGAACTTGGAGGCTGGGGGACTTTTTGCTGTGTGCCCTTTCTAGCTGTGAATTTTGAAACTGGTGAGCAGTTTGAAAAGATGTGATAAACACTGCCTCTCCTGCCTCAGGGGAGGTCAGACATGATTATAAACCATCCCATGGCAGGTAAAAATCAGACAGGAGCTGAAAGATTAGCACAAGAGCAGTCCAAAGAAGAGGGAGCTCAGGGCGGGCCAGGGGCCAGGGGACAAGAAGGGTTTCCTAAAAGAGAGGGCCCAGGGAACTCAGGGGCAGAAAGTGGTTGGGTGTGGAGCGGAAAAGGCAGGAAGGAAGGCAGTGCAGCCAGAGCACTTGTGAAAAAGCGGAAGTGACTGAAAATGCTGCCAGCTTACCTTTGCTTGGTGCTCTATTTTGTAGGCAGTTTGTTGAAACTGGCGAATCTCTCGGATGATATGGGATATCTGCGGGAAGGAAGGAGAGGTTTGGAAGACAGTTTTCTCTTAGTATCCCCTCCCCCGACCCCCCCTCCCAACCCGTGCCACAGAACAGAAGGGACATCAACAGCCATGTCTGCAGTCAGTCTCTTAATTCACCTCCTGGGACACCCCACTGAGGCAGCGAGAGTTTCTTTAAACCAGAAACCTGCCTCAAAGGCTGACACTTGGTAAGAATCTATAAATCTACAGGTTATAAGTTATAACATAGAGTATTTGTCCTTCTCTGACTTATTTCACTAAGTATAATACCCTCTAGGTCCATCCACATTGTTGCAAATGGCAGAATTTCATGCAATTGATTTATTTATTGAACTATAGTTGATGTACAATATTATATAAGTTACAGGTGCACAATATAGTGATTCACAATTTTTGAAGGTTATCCACTTATAGCTATTATAAAATATTGGCTATATTCCCCGTGTTGTACAACATAATCTTGTAGCTTATTTTATACATAATATTGGGTTGGCGAAAAAGTTCGTTCGGTTTCAAGGGAAGACACATTTTTCATTTTTACGAAGAACTTTACTGAACAACGTATTCAGTAACCGAACGAACTTTTTGGCCAAAGCAATAGTTTGTACCTCTTAGAATTTCCTTCTTTTCTATGGCTGAATAACATTCCTCTTTCTCCGTGTGTGTGTGTGTGTGTGTGTGTGTGTGTGTGTGCGCACGCGTGTATACACCACATCTTCTTTATCCAGTCACATAATCTTTAAAAATACTGAATTACTATGTCATATACCTGAAACTATCACAATATTGTAAATGAACTATACCTCAATAAAAAAGATGTATATTCTGAAAGGTAAAAGGTATATTTAGTAGGATCACATGACAGATGATGAAGAAAGAATTGTTTTAAAGACTCAGAGACGATACAGTAAAAGAAAATTACCAATCATTTTCTCTGAGTAATGAAAATAAATGAGTGATTTTTGTTGCTAAAAAAAAAAAAGAATCTATAGGTTAATTATACTATGTGATTAAGAGAAAAACATATCATTTGATCAGTGGTGCTGGCTTATCCAACATCCTAAAACAGCCCCCCTCAGTTCCAGCAACAGCTAAAGGCCTCTGCCACTTTCTACATGCCCACCATGTGAAAGACCACACAAAGGGGCTCCCCCATCCTGTTCCCAGGTCAGTGCTGCCAACTTGCCTTTGACAGAGAAACCTTACCTATTGAACAAAATCTTAGGAGGAACCCCGTGACACAGAACCGATACAAATAGAGGCTCTCTAGTTGGAGTGAGAAGGCGAGAAGGTTGGCTGGAAAGCTGGCTCCCTGCTGGAAGGATCCTCATCTCCCCTCCCAGGGCCTAGACTCCTCTGGGGAAATTGGAAACCTACTTGCTTAGGAGGTGCTGCAGAAATGATTTTGCTGCGGCCACATAACGCAAGTGCTTATCTGAACAATAATGGATGGGGTGCGAGTAAAGGGGCAGGCTTTGGAGTCTGACAGACTTGGGCCCCAGACCCGCTCTGCCTTTTCCTTAGGGGTGACCTTGGGCTGGTCATTGATTACTCCAAGCCTCAGCCTGCTCACCTGTAAGGTGGAGAATAATAAGAGCACCCAGCCCTCAGACTGTGGGCATTAAAGGAGCAGATGCAGGTAGCGCTGGCTCAGGGCCTGCCAGATGCTAGCTGCTCGTTTGAGGAAGTGACTGTTCTTACTGGAGAAGCCGGGTTCAGGCTCCCCAGTGTGTGTGCTATGTCCAGTCGGCCAGGACCGTCGGGCACAGCTCGGGTGAGCCTGGGGCTTGGGTCTGGGTTTTGATGTTCCCCCCACCCCTGCCCCGCTCTGCTGTGGGGAACGCACCATTCTCATCTTGGAGAAGTTGACCAGGCCGTCCTCCGTGTAGTTGGGCGTCCCCTCTTCGATGAAGGCCAGGTCAGTGAGGTACATCCCCAGGTAAGGGACACAGGGTGGGTCACAACTTTGAAGCAAATGGCATTAACAGAAGTTTTTCACTTAAAAACTCGAGCCTCTACCAAGAACAGAACACCCCGCATGCATCTCTCGCTTTGCTGGAGGGAAAGGGATTTCTATTCGCCAAGAGTAATAGCAGCTCTTGGGGCTCGGATTGCCAGCTGGGTGTGAGGGTCAGTCCTCCGGGGTGGTGGGGGTGACATGGTGCCTGCTGGGGCCTGGGGCGTCTCATTCAATCACCCCTCCCACCCCAAGCCAGAAGGTCCTCCTCTACCTCTCTGCTCTCCCTCCCAGATGGAGCCCTGGGGCTTGGCCGCCAGCACCCTCCCAGCTCGCCTTTCCTTTCTGTCTCTCCACTGAAACTCTCCATCCCAATCCCGCCGTAGAATCACATCCTGGGGGGCTTCACAGCACCGTGCCCTTTGCTGCCAGTCACCACCAGCCACCCCACCGAGCCCCTTGTCTCTTTCTTTCCCCAAGACTTCTCTCCCTTTACTTCCTCCCATTGGGATCTCTGCCCACCCAAGCACTGGGCTGCCAGCGCAGGGAACCCTTGCCCTCTGAGATCACCATCCTGGATTTGGCTTCTGGGCGGGGGCGCTGGGTGACACGGCTCCCACGATCGGTGGTTCCTGGGGGATGGCTTTCGTGGGGATGGTACTCAGCAGTATGGGCCGGACCTCTCTGATCTGTGGCTCTGCAGCAGGGGCTCCCGTTACTGTTCCTGGTGCCTCTGCGTGGGGTGCTAGGCTAAGGGGGTGACTCTGTGATGGGTCCAGTGGTCACTCTACTCTGGCACAGCTCCAGATAGTTCGCCCAGGGGACTCCTCGAACAGTGCTCCGGAGCCTTCTCTCAGCTCAGCACGCAGGTACAGGGACCTGCCTTTCTAGCCCATCTCACCTTTGTCTCCTTGTGGCAGTCCTGCCACTCCAGAGGAAGGGGAGGCAGGGAGGATGGTAGAGCAAGAACAGAAACCTGGCCTCTGTCCCTTGCCTGCTTGCTGTGTGACCCTAGGCCAGTTCTTTCCCTCTCTGGTCCTCAGGTTCCCCTCGTACCAGAGAACTGATGTTAGCTAAGACAATTTTAAGTGATTTGAGAGTTGATTTTAGGTGATGCCCAGACACTGTTTAAATAAATTGATTCATATGATAAGAAACATTAGATTTTCACTCCCCCCTCCCCCCCCCACCACTGCTCAAGGAGAGAGCTCATTTGGTGACAGCATAGCTTTGACACTTTCTAACACGTGCCGTTTTCCTCTTTTTTTCTTTTTGAACAAATAGTAACAGGTCTCACTCAGGAAACACCAGGATCTGGCCAGAATTAAATAATATTATTTTGATTTCACTGTATTTATTTTTTATGCTAACCTGTGTATTTATGGCAAATACGCTGGTTTCCCATTTGCTGTCATGATATAGAGTTTTCCTTCTTATTTAAATGTATTTCTGGGAAATAGTGAGTTAATTTAAAGGAGACCATTAAGTAAATGCAAATATAGCTGACACATGGATACGGCAAAGTCTTGAAGGAGGTGGATGCTTGGAGTTTGGGAAACAGTGAGCAGGAGAAATGTTTTTTGAACTGTCGGTCTTGACCCTTTCATGGGTGTTAAAACCAATTTGGTGAGTGTTGACCAGATTTTTTTTTTTAATTAAAAAAAAGAGAGAATAGAGGATATCTGGGTTCATTGCATGGACTAAAATTGCTTTGTGAAATTTTTGTTCCTGTTATGCATATATGCATTTGTATATAGGGTCACACTGTCAAATGTAATTTTTTTTTTTACTGTGAGTTGTGAAAAAGAAAAAAAAGCAAGAATCATACTGGTCACTGGCAGACCTCTCTGGGTCCTTCTGGCCATTACAGTCCATGACTGCTACATGCCTGGCTTTTCATTTCCTTTCCGTCAAACTCCAAGTCTGGAGCACAGGCTGGTGGATCTGACAGAGAAAGAGTTCAAAGGTCTGAGTAGCCACTCTGGAGCTGGACGGCTGAGGTAGTGTGCTGACCGGCAGGTTCTGGGGGGCGCTGCACTCCCCCTGCCCTTGATGGGAACCAGGTAGCCTACAGAGCTCGAAGGACCTCTTATCTCAGATAGAGGCAGAAGGGGAGGCCGGGTGCTGCTCGCTGCCTGTGAATGACTGAAGGACGCAGGGTGTTTCTGGATGCCTCACAGGGGCTCTGACCACCCAGACCAGTGAAAAAAGTCTGGGAGTCCTTTGGTCTCCCAGGGATGTGGATCTCCCTGAGGTGTTTACTGGGGTTTCTGATCCAGTTGTGGAAAGGTGATGGACGGGCAATTTAGTCACTGCAAGTGGCACTGCCAGCCCCAGCACCAAACTCTGTTCCTGTTTACTACCTTCATGATGAGGGGTCCAGGGAACACCACCCTTAATTCAGTCATGTACACACACACACACACACACACACGCACACACACGCACACCCAACCAACCAAAATCCAGAGCCACATAGGTAAATATATGGGGCTGTCAGAGTGGCCAGTGTAGGGGGCGGTGGGGACAGGTGTGGGGCACATGGGGCTGGAGGAGGGCCCCCAAAGGGCACCACTGCCTGGAGACAGACCATGCTGAGCATCTGAGCGAGCAGGGGAGCACGGTAGGGGCTTCGTGTAGGCAAAACACCCAACCTATGGCTAGCTCTGAACTTTCCGTGTGGGCATCTGACCCCTGTCAGGAGGGATCCAGCCTTGCCCTGGATCAGGGCGGGGCCAACAAGGCTGAAATTGTGTGCGTGGGGGGGGCGCTTCCTCTTTCGGCAGAGCCCCGCCATGCCTGTGTCTGACGTTTCAGGGAGCAGAAAGAAAAGTGCCCCGTCCCCCATCCTAAAAGCTGCTCCTGGCGTTCCGGGCAGGCCTAGATGTGGTGACACCTGGCATCGGGATCTTGTCTGTGGTTGTTCGGGGCCCCCGCACTTGATGTTTCTACCAAGAAATTCCTGCTAATGTCAAGGGGGATGAAAGAAAGTAACTGGTACCGGCAACTGAAAGCGAGATGCAGCTGCCCGAGGGGCGCTCCACCTGACCCCAGGAAACGGGCGGTGACGGCACGGGTCAGCCCTCTCCTTCACCCCGTCACAGCCGTGGGATGGGCTGCTCTCTCTTATAGGTCTCAGTTCTGGCATGGGGTGCAGGGAAATCAGGTACTCAGGTTATGGAAAAAAAAGTTATTTTTTCTTTCTTTTTTTTTTTTTTTTTTTGGCACTGTGTTGGCAGTGTGGGTGGGACTCGGGGTCCAGTCTTGCTTTCTGCCTCCTGGATACTCCCTGCTCTGTTGTCTCATTAGCAAGAGACTGGGCTTTGCTCTGTGGCCACAGACAGAAAATAAAGATGGAAACGGGTATTTGGCCTTGTCGGAGCCCCTGAGACTCTGGAACTCCAGGACTCTGGATCCATCATATCCATGTAGATAGATGGATGTTCCCCCCGTTTGGAGGTGGCTGCGTGGTGACCTGCTGGTACACTAGCAGACTCGCCCCTCCAGAGCTGTTCCCATCCTCCACTGACGGGAACAGAGGGGAAGGGCTTTCATGGCAGCAGCTAACAGTGAGAGCCCGGCCCCTGCGTTCCTTCTGTGGGCATCCTACTCAAGCTAAAGACAAAGGTGCAGATGAGCCCGTCAGAGGAGACGGACGGGCAAAACCGGAACTGGCCCCCAAAGAGCTGGTGACCACATTTTACTGCTGAACGTAGTTAGCCCTCAGCCAAATGTTGTTGGCTGGAGCTGTGGGAAGGTTCTGGTCCCTGGGCGGCTGAGAGGAGGGGACAGTCTCATGGGTTGGACAAGGGTGTGGTTTGGGGAATGAGAAGGGGAGATAACGTCCATCTGGGGGCGCCCGGGCAGGGGACTGAAGCATTGTAGGTGGGCCAGGGGATATTTAAGAGAGTGGCCAGGGACGGGAGGGAGGATTTGGGGGTAAAGGGAAAAGGTCACGTGCTAGCTCGGCTGCTGGCACAAGGCTGAATGATATAATGACAGGCAAAAAAGGATGCCCAGGACCTCAGAATGGGTCTGAGGACCTACGCAGTGGGGTTCGTCACGGGCTCCTTGTCTGGGCGGGTCACCAGCTGTGCCCACCACCTCACTCCACTCCCTCTGGCCCATCCCCTGCCTGGTGAGACGACCCCCAAACCCTGACACAACACTGCTCTAAGTATAAACCTTAGTGCCTCTGAAGAAAGAGTGCAGACACGTTTGCCCCAATCTGTCCTTCCCCTGCCTGGCTTGGCCTATATCTCCATAAGGCAGGAACCCGGTTTGCATAAAGGTCTTAGCACCCAGATGCCCGAAGGCCACCTCCGCCCCGTGTGGCAGGGAGCAGAGGCGTCTGGGAGAGGCACTTACATAGGCCCACGGGTAACCTGAAAGAGGGAAGACAGTCAGCATGGGGACTCGGACAGAATGGGGGACCACAGACGCGGTGGAGGCAGCGGCGGCGGTGGGCGAGGAAGCCATGTGAAGGAGGCTGATGGAGCAGAGCACCCTGCGGGCGGACGGACAGGTTGGTGAATGCACGGGGGGGTCAGCTCCCCGCAAGCACAGTCCACGGGGGCTCCGCGGAGCCCAGGCGGAGGAGAGACGGCCGGACAGCACAGATGGGTGGAACATCTGTCTGAGGACACAAATAAAGTGGAGATGGTCAAGGCAATGGCACACGGAGCCGGCACAAGGGACAGACCAGGTACGGCAGGAAGAAAACGAGAAAGGCAGACGAGGCTGGCAGGGCGGGTGTGTGGTGTGTCAGAGCCACCGGCGAGGCTGGACGTGCTGGGTGGTCGCGGACTTCAGTGGTCTTGTACTGGCAGTGAGCACGTGATCCCTCGCGGAAGGGAGGAAAGGCATTC
>NW_006785943.1:399048-399835 GCF_000442215.2 Lipotes vexillifer
GCATTCCTGGGCTCTATAAGGAGCCGGGACCCTAGGGGTCTCCCAGGGTCTCTCCAAAGTCCAGCAAGTAGCCAGCCAGGCAGGGAGAGAGAGGGTGAGGGCCAGCCCAATGGGGCACACGTTCAAGTGCCCGAGGGGAACACAGTGGCAGAGACTAGTGGAGAAACCCCAAGTGCTCGTCTAACCAGACTGAGCAAACCCACATTTCACGTGTGTACGTGGCCACAGCATGTACCAACGGGCCGAGTCACTGCTGCCCTGGGAGAGCTGGCCTGGACCCTCATGGGAGGTAACCTCGGGCAAACCGTAGAGCACTGGCCTGGGAGGCCAGCCTGGGCCGAGGCCCGGCTCTGTCACCACGGCCCCAAATCCTTGGGCCAGCCACTAGTTCCTCAGTGCCCTTGTCTGGAGAAACATCATGGGAGAATCTGTCTCACAACAGTGGGTCTCAACGGGGGCGATTTTGCCTCCCTGAGGATAGCTGGCCATGTCTGGAGACCTTCTTGGTTGTCATAACTGGGGGGGCGGGGCGGACACTGGCATTTCATGGGTAGAGGCCAGGGATGATGCGAAACATCCTTCTATGCACAGGACAGTCCCCACGACAAAAACTGTCCTGGTCTAGGGACCTCCCTGGTGGTCCAGTGGTTAAGACTCTGCACTTCCACTGCAGGGGGCGCAGGCTTGAACCCTGGCTGGGGAACCAAGATCCCACATGCCGCGTGGTGTGGCAAAAAAAAAAAAAAAAAAAAAAAAAAAAAACCCGGTTCAAAAAAAAAAGAGGGCG
>NW_006785943.1:399910-417464 GCF_000442215.2 Lipotes vexillifer
GGGGGGGAAAAAAAAAAAAAAAAAAAAAAAAAAAAAAATCCTGGTCTAAAGGACAAGAGTGCCGAGGTTGAGAAGGCCCCGCTCCCAGGCAGTGTTAATGGGGCTGCACACACCATGGCCAGGCAGGGCACAAACTTTGCAAACTGTAAGGTGTAAATTACTGGTAAAACCGTATCTCTTCGATTCCAAGATGCCATTGTGTGTAAAATGCACTCTTGTCTTGATGACTAATTATCCAGTACAAAAAGGAAACACAATCATACAAAATAAATACACTGACTGTGAGATGTATCCTGATGTCAGAAATGGTAAAATGTAAAATAAAATGTGCATTTTGGAATCAAGGAATCCGGCACCACTATTACCATCATCACAGCTACTGCACGTCTCAAGACGCTTCCTGTGCCTCTCCTGGGAAATGCCCTGACACCTTGGAATTTCTCTGGTAGATGATGGAGGACAAAGCTGACCTGCCCTGGGGGTCTGGGTTGTGTAGGGGTCGGTCTTGTGGGTCGACAGATGGACAGACAGACAGACCTCCTGCTCCAGCCAGGGGTGGCACGTGAATGCCTCTGCAGTGTGGTTCTACAATTTAAAAAATAATGGTGACAAAATGACACACACTTACTTTTTCAGAGCTTCTCTCAGATTCTTAAATCTGCCCTCTGACGACACAAGCTTTTGGAGCTTATCAATCAAAGTTTTTGTCTAGAAGGAATTAGAAGTATTTACTAGCACATAGCACACATCAAGGCCCGCGACTCTGGCCCACACTCCAGGGCTTCACTCTGCCTCCTCGAGATAGGGCACGGGGATTTGGGGACTTCCTGGGTCTGGGGACTTGACCCTGAACTCCTGAGGAGGCAGACACGGATGTTTGTTTTGCTTGCCTGTGTTCATACATCTTTCAGAAACATGGGAGTAGGGTCAGGAGGGTCCAAGTGTCAGGGTCCTGAGACCTGGGTGGTTGGGAAGGACTTGGCGGGGGTAACTCCAGGGACCTGGACCAGGTACAGGGCATGGCCTGTGCTTCAACATCATGATCTTTCTCGCGACTGTACCCAAAGGATATGACCATCTTCTCATACCTTCACTTTGCTATATCAGGAGCACCACCCAGATTTAAGAATCAAGGAAAGAAGATGGCAGATGAACTGATCATCAAAGGAGAAAAGACTTTGATGGAGAAGAGGAAACCCTGCAGCAAAGGGTCCCATCTTTTGCCAAATGACCAGGCCAGGCCCTGCCCACGTATCAGGCCGGAGCAACTTGGGTGGCTGGAGTTTGTCTTAAGGGACCAGGTGTGTGCCACAGAGCATGTCCTGGGTGGAGCCCGGCTTTGTGCTTCTCCTGTGTGACCTGGGGAAACCCCTTCACCTCTGAGGTCCTCAGCGCCCTCATTCATAAAACGGGGGGATGACTAGTGACCACCTTTCCAGCTCTAACCCTCAGAATCCAGAATGTGGTTGAGAAACCGGGCCGGAGACCAGCCAGCCGTGCATCTTATTACCAGAGGGGCTAGTCAGCCTGGAGGGGACACTGGCCACAGAGGCCAAGTACACCCCTGATCTTCGGGTCTAATTTTTATCTGAGAAACACCCATCTGCTCGGTGCCTCCTATCAATCCGAAGTCTTGTCGCCTGGTTTGGACTGACCCCGCTCAAAGCAAACATTTATTCTGGATCTGGTGAAAGAGCCGCAGGCCAGGATGGAACAAGCCCCACCAAGCCAAGGGCAGATGATTCTGCTTTCACCTGCGATGACCCTTCTCAGACGCCCAGGCGAACCTCCACCCCAGGCTCTCAATGGCCCTCCTGCACTTAATCTCTTTCCAGAGCTGTGCTCTTGCATCCTCTTCTTTCCCCTCCACCTGCAGAGACATGAGATGCTGCAGCTTGAGGCCAGATGTGGCGTCTGAGTGTCCAGAGCCCTCAGTGGACTCTGTCGCCCACCCTCAGCATGCCTGTGGGCCAGGTACCACTCTGCTCACTTTGCTAGGTTTTGACTTTCGTATCTGGAAAATGGGAGGGTAGGTCCAGGTGTTCCTTAAGGGCAATACTCATTCAGACAGTCCAGAATTGTGGGTGACGTAAAAGCTACACAGCCACGTAGCTCCAGGTAAAGCATCACCATGCTCAGAGACCATGAAAATGTACAAAAGATATTCTGGTGGGTGGGGTTCTTGCATACACTTGGGGCCAATTTGTGGCTCCGAGGTGGGCACGCTTTGATTTCTTCCGCACCTGCGTGCTTACTTGAGGTGTGTGTCTGCTCCTCTTCCGGTTATTGCTTTCGGTCCAGGAAGGAGATTTGTGTCCTGGGAGGCCACTGGATTTTCCCAGCTGCTGCTTAGAAAGTGTGTTCTGACTTGAAGCAGCTCAAGCATCTTCTGGCCACGCCAGGAGCTTCCATCCTTTGAGGCTCACTGGGATAGCAGGCCCCCTGGGGCCTTGGGCATCTCTGCTGGAGTATGGACACCAGGGAGTCGAAATACGGGGGCACTTGGAATACGTCTCTGAAACCAGAGACCAAGCAAGGAGCCTGCCTTGGAAACAGTGTCAGGAAGAAAGATGATTATATATGGCCTCTTAAATACCATCCTTTCCTGTTCGCCAAACAAGATTTCTGGATGGCCAAGGCTGCTCCTTCCAAAGAAGCCAAAAAGTATAGTTAGTCAAAGAGAGGCTTATGTCTCTACTGAAATCCAACCATTCCAGGGAGAGGAAACACATATAACTGCATTAGTCATCTGCATCATCCAATGGAGGTGCATCATCTGATCCTTTCCCGAGGGAAAGTTCTTATTTTCAAAGAGGATGGGAAGAGAGGTTGGAAGAAGAAAGGGGAGGCACCGGACATCCCAAACTAATTCTGACTCTTGCCGAGGCTAGACTGGACTTGGACACAGGCTTTTCTGCTTTGGGCTGGCACATTGAAGGGAATGATTAAAAAAAAAAAAACTAGCTGCAGAAATGTGGCCATCTTGGCCTATGGGATACCTGCAGAGGGACAGTGAACTGTTCCTGGTTGGTGTTGACCAGGCCACGGCCATGGCTACCCAGAAGCTCTTGGAGCCGGCAGCTATGCACACAGACAACTATAGCACAAACTGAAGGGCTGGGAGAAGCCAGTGTGGTCCAGTCTGCCATAGAGGGTGCAGGCCTAGATGTGTTTTCAGAGGCATCTTTGAGTTTTGGACCAGGCTGGCTGGCTGGCCCTAGGTCTTGAATGACATCCTGGAAGGCAGGCCAGATCACACACCTTGACCTCTAACTGCCCTCCATTTGCACTCTCCTAAGAGAATGGAAGACTTCAGGATGGTCAAGGCAGTTCCCTCCCAACTCTATGACAAGGGTGATGCTGGGGAATGCAGCCAAGAAATTCCTGCACCCCCAGAAATGGGGTAGGAAAATGGAGCCTGGTCTGCGGGCTTCTAGGAAAGATGACATCATTCTGATGGAATAGGGCAGGAGAAGAAAGATGCTGACCTGAAATGGGTCCCTCAGACTCTGCCCATAGCCACGTCTGAACCTCAACAGGCCGATCAGCCTAGATGACTTAGAGGTTCTGTGGCAGCCTTGCTCAACCCGACTTCGGGAGTTTATGACACTGTGTGCCACGTGTGGCCAGATGTGCCTGCTCACCTGAGCTCCCGCATTTCCAGCCTCTGTTCTTTCTAGAAGCCCGCTCACAAGAGAGACACCTTCTGGTTTTCATCCTGACCCTGGCATCTCTGTGTGCTAAGCAAGAGGCCCAGCCTCATTGGATGGAAGGGGTACTTTGCAGTCCTGCTCTAATCTGGAGCTGCAGTGATTGGCTGGCAGCAGAAGGGCAGCAGAGATGTCCCAGGGCTGTCCTGAGATTGGCTGCTTATCTAAGTAGGAGGGATTTATGGGCCTGCTGCCTGCCTGGGGAGTAGAATCATGCCCTGCCATTGGCACGAGGAGAGTAGTGAGGGGCAGGGGAGAAACAGAACTATGAGGGGGGTAAGTCCAGAACGGTCCAGATGGGACAGGCCCCTTGGAGACCCTGGGCCCCACACAGCCCACCTGGCTGTAGGACCAGAGACACTATAACCAAGTTACTGGTGCCTTTGGAGGCTTACCGTGTCCCTTGGTGGTCACTGTCCAGCTTTCTGCCAACATGCAGGCTGGGGCTGGGACATCCAGTGCACCCAGAAAGGAGGTGGCCTAAGTGTCCCGTTGTGCTCTCCTTTCAGGAGAGCTGCCTCCTCATGACCCCAGGGCAAGGAGCTTTATTCCTGAGGAAGATTCCACCTTATGGTTTTTCAGAATCAGGTTCTGAGTGAATAAAGATCAAGCCCATATTTAAGATCATATACTATCTAATGGGTAACAGGGACAAGTTAACTCTCTGGGGGCCAGAAGGGCTGGTGAAATCAACATCCGAGGAAAGGACTTGCAGGATCATCTGGCCACCATCTCGGTAACCTGCAGATCTGGACTGAGATCCCCAAGAAGTCACCACTCTTTTGTCCCAACTCAAGGAAAAGAGTGTTGGGACCAATAATCACTGTCCTATATCCCACTTTGGCATATTGATTATTCAAGTGGGAATTAAAGTCCCACAAGGTCCTAGTGCCACATCCGTTGGCCTGACATCTGGTCCCAGGTGAAATAGGAGAAGAGGTTCTCTGTTTTACCTGGGAGTACTGGCCCTCACCCTGTCCTTCATCCACCTATGGATGGTGGCCCTCTGGTCTCTCCGCCCCATCCCCAGCCCAGACCATCAGGCCAAGCTGGCTTCCTGCCCGCACCTGCTTAGAGACTTTGAGCCATGTCTTTTTCAGCCGGAAGATTGCGCTCCGGTTCATGGATGAGGTGATCTCCAGAACAGCATTGTAGTTGTGTAAGCATCGGCATATGTCAGCCACGGCCACCCACTTCTCGATGGCGCTCACCCTCGCATTGATGTCCTCATTTCGGATGATTTCTGAAGCAATCAAGTTACTGATCTTTAAGCCCATGCAATAAGATAAGAAAAAAGTAAAAGGAGTAAGTATTGTAAAGATGATAAATCACCATTATTTGCAGATTAAATGATTGTCTGTTTGAAAATTCCTGGAAGAATGAATTGGAAAACTGCCAGAACAACCAACAGAGCTCATTAGGGTAGCTGGTTAAAGACTCAATATACAAAAATAATTTTTTTAATATATATTAGCAATACCAATTAGAAAATACAATGAAAAAAGATACCATCTTCAAAATACCAGTGGGAATCTGTAAATTACCTGGGATCTGTAATGAGAACTATGTAGGATGCTACATGAAAAATAAATAAAAATACCTTTTATTACCAAAGGTAATAAAAGAATTGATTAATGAAGAAAAAGATTAGATTCCAAAATGGAAATGTAAATATGTCTTTTTTGAAAACGAATGTACAAGTTTAATGCAATCCAATAAAACATGCAATGCGAGTTATCTTGAAAACCTGACAAAGTAATTCTGAAGTTTATCCAGAAGAACAGAGAGTTAAGAAGAGCCAAGCTCTGAGGGAAACTCCCACCATACAACTAAAGCTTGGATAGGACACACACTTTGGGGCATCCCTGGTCTCACATATCCAAGGACTACTCTACCCCTGCACAGCAAATAATCACATACACACAAACTAAATGTGGACTGGACCTGGAGCAGCCAGGGGGTAGGAAGCTGGGGCCAAAACATCAGGGAGCTACAACCACAAGGAACTGGGGCAGCAGGAAATACTGGACCTCCCTGTACATTTCTTTGCAATTTCCTATGAATCAATAATTATTTAAAAATAAAAAGTACAAAAAACACGACTTGTTATTAAAAAAATAAAGGTGATTAAAGGACAGTTACCAATGAATATAAATTGTAGGGCTTTACCACCCAGAAATATTCTTCTTTAGAAAAATTTCTAAAGGATGTATATAAAGAAGAATGAATTATAAAACTATTTAAGAAGGAAAAACTACTGAAGAGAATCCGGGAGGAATGGTAGTACAAAATAGCACACATATTATAAACCTTAATTAAATTGAATTAGTATTTTTTTCCATAAAGAAAACACGGAATTCAAAACAGTTTTACACATGTTATATAACTTTTTTAAAGGAATAGAGTAGTCAAATCTTCCAGAGAAGAGAGAAAAAAGGAATACCTGCCAATTTATTCTATGAAGCCAGTACAATCTTGATACCAAATCCAGATACAGAAAATACAAGAAGGAAAAATTACACATCCTTTTGTTTAATATAACATGAATATTTTAGATTTGTCCATGGAACACAAGGATGGTTGAATATTAGAGAAAACTCTGTAACTGTCATTCATCACATCAACAGATTTAAAGGAGAAAAACCATATGACCATCTCAATAGATGCAGAAAAAATTTTGATAAAATGCAGTATTCATTTATAGTAAAAACCACTATTAGCAAACAAGGAATAATAAGAAGAATTTCTTTAACTTGATAAAGAAACAAACATTATCTTAAGCAGGGAAATATTAGAAGCATTCTCTTTAAAACCAAGAATAAGATTCACTATCACCATTTCTGTTGAACACTGTCATAAAGGGCCAGGTCTGGAGGCACCCAGGGTGCAAGTGCATGCACCCGAGGGTGAACAGTCCCTTAAATTTTGCCCCCTGAGCACCTCGTTCAACTTACCCTAGTTCTAGCCCTGATACTGGAGATCCTAGCCAGTACCAATCAATAAGATAAAGAATTAAAGACAACAGGACTGGGAAACAGCAAAAACAAAACAAAACAAAACCCTGTGTCAGGGAGAGATTAAGAAACAGAGTTTCAGGCCATGAATATCACCTTCAAAGAGGTACACATGCTGTGTACCTGAAAACAAAGAAAGGTGGATTTTAACAGAGATGGCCAAATGCCAGGTAGCGATGAGGGTAGCCCTCTGGAGGTGGATTGTGTGGGTTCAAAGCATTCTCTTCTGCTGATGACTGGGGGTGAAATTTAACTTCCTTGAGCCTCGGTTTCTTCATCCATAACAGAGAATTAGACAAAAATGAGAATAACAGGATTAAATGAGATGATGCTTACGTAACCCTTGGCATAGTGCTTGGCACACGGTCAACATTCAATAAATGCTCACTTCATATTCTCACCTTTTACTTATGTGAGTCCTGGGTACACACTGGGGGAGAGGGTGGGAGAGGGGGGAAAGGGACTTTTTTTTTTTGGCCGCGCCATGCGGCATGTGGGATTCTTAGCTCCCTGACCGGGGATGGAACCCACGTGCCCTGTATTGGAAGCGTGGAGTCCTAACCACTGGACCACCAGGGAAGTCCCCGGAGAGGGACATTTTTTGCTGCCTGGTGCTGTGGTTGGACTTTTGGGTCAGGCGTCGTCTGACTCAGGCCTCGTGTGTGTTTCCTGGGGCCTTGCCCACATCCATCGCTTCCTCTCTCCTGCTATACATCCTGCTCTCCATTCTACGGCTGTGTTCCCTGTCGGGCTCCTCCCCTGAGCTGCAATACCTGGGTCCTCCTTGTTTCCTCCAGGCTGCTGAGGACCTTCCCAGGATGAGGGTCCGACCCCGGCTGTGTTTGACATGATGCGGCCTTGACCAGGCGGTCAGGACAGGTGGACTCATATGCCTCCACTTCCGGCCGTCAAAAGCTCTTGTGTTGATGGTTAAATTCATCAACAGAGGAATGAAGATGCTGAGTGCAAATGCCCTCAAGGCTGTCACAAGGCTGGGGGTGGATGGGTCCCCGCGGTTGCAGGGGTTGGAGCTTGGGCAAATGCGGGGAAGTTGCCGGGAGAGATTTCTTCCTTCTGGCTGGGGCTGTACAGCAGAGGAAGGCCACGAGCTACCAGACACTGGTCAGGAGACCTCAGGCATCTGCCCTTCAGAGTCTCGGTTTCTTTGTATCTAAAGTGTGATAACAGCCCCCATCTTTTAGGATGGGCGTGAGCTTTAAATGAAATTATCATGCCCATGAATCACGGAGCTGGAGAGGACCCAGGTGGTCTGGTTCTAGCCAGGTGTACAGCCCTTTCAGAAGGCCTCGCCGAAGAGAAACCTGCAGAGAAAGGCACTGCACCCGCTCCCCTACCCCCATACTCACATCATTGAAATGCTTAGTGGTTTTCATGATATAAGGGGTCCTTTCATTCTTTTCCAGTTTCATCCATCCTTGTCCGAAGAACTCCCTGTAGGAAGAAAGGGAGAAACCCGGGGTGGATGAGGTTAGGTTTGCCTTTGCTGATTTCTTTGCTTTGAGTTCTCTGCTTTTTGAAGTTGTCATTTCTGGGGAGTAACTTTCTGCAGAGCCCTCGAGAGGAAGGGACCCTGGGGTCAGGTCTAGCTCTGCCTCGTACCAGCTGTGTGGCTTTGGGTAAGCCCTTGATGTCTCCGGGCCTCAGTTTCCTCATCTGTGAGACAGGAATAGTGACAATACTTTTCTTACAGGGTTATTGTGAGGCTGAAATGAGATACGGTGCAATGGGCACATCAGATCTTGTTTTGGATCTTGTTTCTGAATGGGAGAGCTCCCGTTTTAAAGTCACCTTGCAGAAGTTGGTCTGTAGAACAGGGAGGACAGAAGGCCACAAAAAAGGGCCAGATGGAAGTATAAAGGAGCTTGCAAGCCAAGCCAGCAGTGTGCTCTGGTAATGGTGACCTCATGGGACCGTAGACCATCCAGGCCTCCAGGAGAAGCTCCTTATTTGATAGTGACTGTGAGAGTGACCTGGACAGTTCCATGGGCAGGAGGGAGCAATAACTACTGTCAGAAATAACTGCTGTCTCTACATGCAGGAGATGCGGCAGGTTTCTAAAATGTCGACACTCTCTGTCTAGGTGAGTTAGTGCCCCAGTCAGTGGGGGCCTCTGTGTGTGCCAGGTGGGGCTACCTTTCTGGAAAGCAGAGATCAAAAGTCCTACAATGATTCATAACCTCAGAAGCAGTGATTCCAATTTCAGGAAACTATTCTAGGACAATTGTCAGAAATTCAGAGACATATTTAATTACAAGGAGGTTTGCCCCAGCTTTAAATATAGAAGTGAAAACTGGAAACAAGCCCATGGCTTAGTGCACTGCTGGGGAATACTGTGCACTTATTAAAAACGATGTCTTTACAGATACCATTTTGGTGTACCGTTAGGTGAATAAAGGGTGGTAAAAAATTATGTAGGTGGTATAGTTACAACGAACAGCTGGGCCAGAGCAGGTAACAACCAGGCCTTGGGGCTGCTTCAAAGTCCAGAGAGTCCCCCCAGAGTCTGCTCCTGCACATGCATACACACCGACACACACTCATGCGTGTGTGCACATTTGCTCACATGTACATGTGTGCACATACGTGAACACATACTCATTTTCTAGACCTCCAGGAAAGGAGCGCCGAATTAGAGCTGCTTCTGGAAAAGTGTGTGTGTGTGTGTGTGTGTGTGTGTGTGTGTGTGCGTGCGCGCGCGCGCGCGCGGGCACGCACATGTAGCTGGTAGGTAAGGACGGAACTTGGGGACAGGAAAGGGGATAGGGATCCTCTCTCATCCCTGCCGGCACGTGCATTTTTGTTTCAAGCTGTGGAGAATCAATCCATGCAGCTCTGGAAATCTACTGAGCATGCTTCAGTGATGGGGATTCAGCCAAAGACGGTGCCCGAGGAGGAAGGCTGGGGTGTCTGAACCTGCACCCACTCACTCATAAGGGATCTTCTTGAAGACCAGGTGGTCCAACAGGGTCAGCTGCTCCGCGATCTCCAGGGCTGAGTGGTTTTCAAAGGGCTCGGCCTTCACGCCTTCAGCCTGAGAGGAGCAAGGTCCCAGTTAGGCCCATGAGGGACACCTTCTGGCTTTTTGGCCACTTGTTGGAGGGCATCTCCACCTCGATTCTGGTGAGTGGGTGGGTGGGGCGTGACTGGGGAGGCCGCCCGCTGGCAGACCTGCCGAGGGGAGATGAGGACGGGACGAAAGGGGGCTGGGAGTCGCTCTCTGTCGTGCCGTGTGTGTGTGTGTGTGTGTGTGTGTGTGTGTGTGTGTCTGCGTGAACGCGCAGGCCTGTTCTGTGCTTCCGGGTCACTCGTTTGGTCATCACTTGCCCCCAGAGCATGGATGAGACAACAGAGGCACCCAGAGATTAATGACTAGCCCACGGCAATCAGCCAGAAACAGGACGACTGAGACCGGAACACAGGCCATCCGACTCCAGGCTGTGATCCGTCTTTCCCTTCAGGTCCTGTCTGGGTCCACAACTGGCTCCATAAAATTTCTTTTTCTTTTTTTTTTTTGGCTGTGCTGCATGGTGTGCAGCTTGTAGGATTTGTGGGATCTTAGTTCCCCAACTGGGATTGAACCCGGGCCCTCGGCAGTAAGAGCGTGTAGCCCTAACCACTGGACCGCCAGGGAATTCCCCATAAAATTTCCTTTTAACCTTCATTAGCAGAGAAGAACTCACCGGTGTGAGTACCTCCTGGGACAGTGCCCCCGTCCTGTGCCCAGAAGACAGCTGTCTGCCTTAGCCCTGGGTACCATGCTCCCGCCCCCAGGGCCACCATGGACACCACCTTTAAAGGTGACCGCTACCTGAGCCCCCCGATCAAGGGAAATCCTCAGCAAACACTGGCGAGGGGGCCAATGTCCCCACGGCAGGGATTAGACAAGATGAGGCCCAGGGCACAAAGGCCTCTGGAAAGTCTGCTGGATCTGGGAGAGGCTGCAGGGAGCTAGAGAAAATAGGGGGAGGGGACAACTGTGCAGTCTTGGGAAGAGAGTCGGGACCAAGGACGCCCCTGTTCTCCCCCTTGGGGCCAACTGGGCCGCGTCAGAGGAGAGGGGCAGCTACCCTGCCCAGAGGGCCCGGCCAGCCGGCCGAGCCCCTGGAAGCCGCACTGATCACAAGGAAAGTGGGGCAACCCCGAATCAAGGGAACAAGCCCCCCCTCCTGGACAGAGTCTCTCCCTCCCACTTCTCGGCAAACAGTCATCCAGAACGGCCCTGCCAGGACCTTGCAAGACACCAGAGACAGAAAGACCAGAAAACACGTCCCTGGCTTCAGGAGCTCCAGTCACAGGACCAGAGCAGGGACAGAGTGTGGGAAAGCTGAGGAAAGGGCTCCTACTCCAGCCTCTGCGTGGTGTGTGTGTGTTGTGTGTGTGTGTGCGTGTGTTTGTGTGTGTGTGTGTGGTGTGTGGTGTGTGTCTAGTATGTGTGTGTGGTGTGTGCGCATGTGTGTGTGTAGTGTGTGTGTGTGGTGTGTGTGCATGTGTGTTGGTGAGGGTCCATGCATCCCCCTGACACAGTCGCCCTGGGCCAGGAATGCTCTGTGCAGAAGCCCAGATGCAGGAGCCCGGGTGTGAGGGACACGATGCCAACAGGGGAGGAAAAGTTCTCAGGAAGGCAGCGGGGACGTGGGGATGAGAGCAGCAGGTGCCTCCTGGGACACTGTGTTGCAGGGTCAGGAGGCTCATGGGGAGGAACCCCCAGCCTCTGAAGCAGGGGCGGTAGGCGGGGAGCTCAGCCTGCTCCTCAAGGCCCAGGATGGCTGAACTGTCAGGACCAAGGGCCGGGCTGGGCCTGGGTAGTGGCCTACGAGCCAGGGTGGGGTGGCCCAGTGGCCAGGGGCACTGAGTGCTGCGGGGAGGCCCAGCAAGAGTGCTGGGCAAGGAGGAGGGGCGGCTCCCCCTGCTTCCTCCTGGCGTGGCCAGGTGAGGGCTGAGCCTGGCAGCAGAGGCTTGGAAAGCCGTCACAGCAGGAAGCCCTTCTGCTCTCTGGTGAGGCCGTGGGGCCTCCTCCACACTGGACATGCCCCTTGCAGGCCCTCTGGCCTCTGGGAACCAGGTCAGGGCCGGGGGCAGCTCGGCGGGCAGTGCTTTGTTCTGAAGAGCCTCAGCTCTTCATGAAGGAACAAGAGGCCCTCAGGCTCTTGAGGGGTAAACATTCCAGTCGGGCCCCTACTGGGAAACAAGGGCAGAGTGTAGCTGCTCCCCTGAGCTTCCCTGCGGGGGGCACGTGTGGCTTCCTGGGGTGCCAGCCCTGCAGTGCTGCTCTCAGGGGCCAGGTGCAGGCGGGGTGCCAGTGTTCCATGGATGGCCTCACCCATGCCCCGAGCAGGAGAACGAGCTCCAGGAGTCAGGAGAGGGGACAAGAGGGGAGCAGCGGGCTCAGAGCCCAGAGGCCTAAGTCCTCACACTGGCTACTTGGGACAGAATGGACGTCACTCAGCCAGCTTGAGAAGCGAGCCAGCGGGGGCCAAGGGGCCCGCACGGTCTCCACCTCCGGGGAGGTCAGAGTTGGCTTTGAGCTTCCTTGGCTGCAGTGGTGGATGGCAGGGGCCTGGGGCTCTGGGGTGGCTCGTGGTGGCACGTCATCAACCTGGAAATAAAAGTGGGCCTAGCCAGGCCCTGGAAGCACACAGACCATCGTCCCCTTCCACCGCATGGAACGCTACCGTGAGCTCTGCCCGGGGTCCCCTCATTTCTAGGCAGGTGGCCAACTGCATCCTGTCCCCTCCAGGTGAGGCAGTGTGGCGTGCGCAATGAGTTCTGAGTGTGAACACCAGCTCTGTCACTTAGCATAACCTGGGCTGGGTCGCTCCCCCTACCCCTGCCTCAGCTGCCTCCTCCGGAAGGTGGGGATAATGATATAAACTTGCAGCACTATTGATAAGCGTCTTTAAGACTCTAGCACAGCTCCAGCGCATAGGGGCATCTCATCCACTGAAGGCTTGACTTCCTACCCTCCTCCTTCCAGGGACAATGCGACCAGAGAGAGTTGAGGCATCAGGGGAGGGATGGGAGACAGAGGATGAAGAAAATGGAGGTGGTGGCGTTATGGGTTGAATTCCGCACCAGCCAAAAAAAGATAAGCTGAAGTGCTAAACCCTGGTACCTGTGACTGTGACCTTATTTTGAAATAAGGTCTTTATAGATGTGCTCAGGTAAGATGAGGTCATTAAGAGTGGGCCTAATCCAGTATGACTGGTGTCTTTATAAGACGGGGAAGTTTGGACACAGGGACAGACATACACAGAGGGAAAAGGATGCAGGGACACCCAGGTAGAAGATGGCGATGTGACGATGGAGACAGAGATGGGAGATTTCACTGCCACAAGCCAAGCAACGCCCAGGGCTACCAGATGCCGGAAGAGGCCCAGAAGGGTCCTCCCCTAGAACCTTTGGATGGAGCATGGCCCCAGCGACACCTTAATTTCAGACTTCTGGCCTCCAGAACTATGAGAGAATAAAATTCTGTTATTTTAAGTCACCAGTCTGGGGTATTTTGTTAGGGCAGCTCTAGGAAACCAATACAGGGGGTGACTGAGCTCCATCAAGGGGTCATTGGGTGGGGATCCTGGGAGCCAGGAGGCCAGGGAAGGACAGACTTGGCCAGCGAGCAAGGGGGCGGGCCTGGCTCACCGTCTGTGTGAGCTCCTCCAGCGTGATCTGGCTGTCCCCCGGGTCGTCCTGGGTCAGAGTCCTATGAGACGAGAAAGCACAATGAGCCCCATGTGCTCAGTCCCCCCTGCCTTTGGGGCAGCACCCACCCCCTGCCCCAGCGCGCAAGGCCCCACGGTCTCGGCGCCCCCCATCTCTCTGTCTGTGCTCTGCCATTTCGTGCGCCAGGAGCTCCCTTTTCCCTTTCTTGTCACTGACTTCTTTTTTTTTTTTGCGGTACATGGGCCTCTCACCGCTGCAGGCCCTCCCCCACCACACCGCAGAGCACAGGCTCCGGACGCGCAGGCCCAGCGGCCACGGCCCACGGGCCCAGCCGCTCCGCGGCATGTGGGATCCTCCCAGACCGGGGCACGAACCCGTGTCCCCTGCATCGGCAGGCGGACTCTCAACCACTGCGCCACCAGAGAAGCCCGTCACTGACTTCTTGATGGGCTGTCTTCAGGATTCAGCTCCCTGGCTGGGCAAGGTCCCCACCTAGGACTCCCTCAGGCCCCGGGCTTCCTGTGGTCTCAGCCTCAGGCTCCCCATGTTGAAACGGCTGTGTATGTGCCTGTCCCCCCACCGCTAGACCCGCCAGGAGCCCCTGAGGGCAGAGTGATGTCCGATTTGTCCCTGTAGCTCTGGTACCCGGCACGGGCTGGGCACATGGTCCATGCTCCTGCGTGCCTGTGGGATGATGCGGGGAAGGAGGGGAAGGAGCTTCAGGACTGGAGGATCAGAGAGGCCAGGAGGGGCTGGGAAGCCGTCCAAACGGGAGAGACGGAGGATGGTGGGAGGCAGCAGTGTGGGGGCCAAAGGCCCGGAGGTGGGACGCCATTGATGGGCTGCTGAGTACAGTTGAGTGGGTCCCAAGTAGTGGTGGGGAAAGAGGGTGGACCCTCGGAGTCAGGCCAAAGTGCTGCACCCTCGTTCCGACAGCGATCATGAATCCCAGGGATGGGCCTGAGAGCCAAGCTGGGGCTGGGGGGACACTCAGGAGGCTGCAGGGCCTGGTTGAGTCACTGGTGATCTCCCACTGAGGAAGCAGTGGCTCAGAGGATTCTCACCTGCAGACCCGCAGCTGGGGCTTGGTGGGTCCACCGTCCACACCAGGGCTGCCCAACAGCACAGCCGGCACATTCCCCTGCACCCCGGCAGCATCCCAAACAAGCTCCCTGACCGAGGGTGACTTTGGCTGATAGGCTCAAGGTCCCGGCACAGCCCTGCAAGCCTCCTGGGGACCAGGAAGAGGCGCCTGGGGGACCTGGTGGCTGACTCTGTGCATGTGTGTGTGTGCGTATGCGTACATGTGCGTGTGTGTGTGTGTGTGTGTGTGTGTCTAGGGGGCAGGTACTGAAGGCAGGGACGTGTGGAAGAGAGTCTAGGATGCTGAGCCTGCAGGAACGACAGGGCCTGCAGCACGGGCCTTGGGAAAGCAAAGTGGATGGTCTGGCTGGAGGAAGACTGCAGACTGGGTGGTCGGCAGGAAAGTGGCTGCAAGTCTGTGTCAGAGACCATGACCGCGAGACAGACAGGGGCAGCCGGAGCCAGGCAAGAGGTGAGGAGGTGAGGCCTGACCGCGAGCCCGTGCACCTGGGCAGGTCCGGAGGGCAGCCTGAGTCAGCAGGATGGGAGCAGTGGGTGGACTGGGGCCTGCGCCCAACACCCCTGAAAGACCTGCAGAGGCATCAGCATGATCTCACCACAGCCTCACCACAGCCCTGGAAGTGGGTGCTGCTCGCCCATTTTACAGAGGAGAAAAACGAGGTTCAGAGAAGGGGCTTGCCCAAGGTCACACAGTGAGTCACTGTCTGAGCCAGCAGGGCTTGGACGTGGGGCCACCTGACCTCTGACCTCCGTCAGGAGAGGCAGTCTGGGGCAGGAGGAAAAGGGACAGGTTTGGGGACAACTTAACTCAATTCAACAGACATTCCCTGAGCACCTAGAAACAGGGGCTTGCCAGTGCTGTTCAACAGAACCCTCCTCAACGATGGGAATGTTCTTTATGCTGCCCAGTATGGAGGCACCATGGCTCGTGTGACCAAGGAGCTGAATTTTATTAATTTATTTTTTTTAATGCTATTCTTTTTTTTTTTTTTTGGTCTGGGTGGCATGTGGGATCTTCCCCGACCAGGGATGGAACCCAAGCCCCCTGCAGTGAAAGCTCAGAGTCCTAACCACTGGACCGCCAGAAAGTCCCAGAACTGAATGTTAAATTTTATTTAATTTTAATTAATTGAGATTTCACACCTATATGTCGCTAGTGGCTACCACGCAGGACTGCATGGGCTAGACAGGTGTTCTCAGTGGGTGTGGATGGAGAAACAGACACCCTTCTTGCCTCAAGGGGCTCAAGGCCTGACGGGGGCAGGCAGAGGGGAGAACTACACATGGATAGCCCACTCCAGAGCCTGGCTGCCCCGAGATCCTCCCAGCACACCTGCCTGAGGCAGTCCTTCGGCCTGGGACTGTCCCTCCTTGCCTCCCTGCCTCTGGCCAGCCGTCCGGAGGCCGAGCGCAGGGCCGCATCCCAGCAGGCTGACCTCAGCCCTTACCTGATGATGTTGGCCGCAGCCTTCCGCTCCTGGGTTAGGAGCTCCGGGTCGTGCATGACCTCCTCCAGGAAGCTGATCACCTTGCATTTGAGCTCGTCGTTGGTCTCAAAGTCCTGTGGGAAAGAAGGGAGGGCGGCTGTGGCTACTGTTCCAGCTGCCCTGGGGTGGTCCCGGCCTGGCCAGAGGAGGAGGCTGAGGGTTCGACTCCTGCCCACAGCAGGCTGCCCGCCTCACTCCCCTCTTCCCTAGCTGCCTGGCCAGGCGTCAGTGGAGCCTCCAGACCCAGAGGTAGAAGGCCCTGGGCAAGATCAAGGACCATCCCTTGATCTTGACTGCTACACCCCTGGGCCAGGCTCTGGGAGGTATCCCTGCTGTAGACAGAGGTGGAGAGCAGAGGCCCCTCGTCCCCTGGAATGTCCTAGGTCCCATTGTAGGGGATCTGAGCAGGCCATCCCGAGAATATCAGGGTGGCTGGCTCCTGGGGTCAGTGGCCTCGGGTTCCCAGCAGCCCGCCCCAGGGTTAGTCCCACCCACCTGAGAGTGCTTGGAGACCCAGTGGCGGAGCACATTCAGGACGCGATTGGTGGCCGCTCTGCGGATCACAAACTCCTTGTCTCCGTTCCTCTGGTCGGGGGGAAAGCCTGGTGGCACATGTGGCAGAGGCAAGAGTGGGGACGCGAGGATAAGACACAGCACTGGCCTCTAGTCCAGACTCAGACCCCAGATCTGGGGAAGTCGGGCTGCCCCACCTGGCTGCTGGCGGGTGGGCTATGGGCAGGGGATGAGAAAATATGTGACAACCATCCCAGGTTCTGACCAGTGAGACTGGATGTCACGACTTCTCTGTGGGCACAGTCTGTATACACCTGCCTCTCCCGGACCTCGGCACCTTTCAGGGGCTGCTGGAGGCGTCTGGCAGCCTCTCCAGACAGGGCCACACTGGATCAGAGCTCTCCGGGACCCCTTCTCTGCAGGACAAATGTCGTGGCAGTGGGAGGTGGTGGGGATGGCCGAGCTTCCCGTGGGCAGTGGGCTTGACTCCGAGCAGAGGTTTGGAGTAGCAGAGGGGGTGGGTGGGGAGGAAGGGGCCTCCAGGCAGGAGGCTCGGCACACAACAAGCCCTGGGGCAGCAGGTGCTCCACATTTGAAGGGGCACAAGCCCCTGGGGCCACGGCTGTCATCACCAGCCGTGAGCGATCCCCCGTACCTGCGCTAGCCAAGGACATCCTCCGGTACTTGTCCTTGTTTGGGGTGCCCTCGTTGGCACCTGCAGTTGCTATGGCAAAGGCGGAGGCTGCTGACAGGGCGCTGCGGTTACTGTCCAGCTCGCGACAGGAGGTCATGACAACTCCGTTATTATAAGAGAAGAGTGGGAACTCTGTGGAGAGCACGGAACCACTCGTCAGTTCTTCCTGGTCGAGCCCTCGGCTCAGGAAACCAGGGGTCCTGAGGCTAGAAGGGGCCCAAGACGGGCTGGCTGTGCTCACTGCACCCACGGCTTGTCAGGAGGTGGCAGCAGGGTCTGTTCCCCTGCTGGGGTCCCCGGGAAGGGACACGCTCATGCCATGCCATGTCACCCCAGGGCTGCCTCAGAGTA
>NW_006785943.1:417612-423001 GCF_000442215.2 Lipotes vexillifer
AGGGAAACCCCCTGCCCCCCTCTGTTTCTCCTGCTGAGTTGAGAAAGGTCCCACCACCCTCTGCCCCTTCCATCCCTCTGCAGCTCCAAACCCTTTACCTCTTAGGCCCAGCTGGGCACAGCCCTGCTTGAGGACAGCATCGTGAGTTTTCTTGCCCTTTCAGTCTATTTGGAATGAACACATAACCTGTCCAGCGTCTGACATGGATAACTCATACTGACAGTCTCCCTGGCACGGTGGGGTGGAAAGAGCACTGCACTCTGAGTCCCCACCCCCTGTACTAGCTGTGTGGCCTTGGGTAAATTACCTAACCTCTCTGAGTCAAAATAATCTCTGGATAATAGGGATATTAACACCTGCTTCAAAAGGTGGATGTAAAGATGAAAGGAGTTAACACAGATGAAAGTACTTAGTATTGTGTGAAAAGCTGTATCTTATGGAAAAACCCAAATGAATTTTTTGGCCGACCCAATATATATGCCATGGAATATCAATGCAATTAATAATAATCATTATTTTTTTAGCAGTAATAGTAGCAGAATCTCACTCCAGAAACCTTAAGCTTCAGCTTGTAAATCTCTGGAGAGCAATCCATCCTTAGAAGAAAGTAACAGCACTTATGCAGTGAGGCGCAAATGACTGACTTTAAAACTCAAAGCTGATTTCTGGAATTTGGCTGTCTGTGAGATCTGCTTCCGTGTACCTGAGGGGCTGTGGTAGGCCTGCAGTGTGTCTGGGCAGTTTCTCTCTGCAGGTGGGTGACCCTGTGACTTACTGGGTCTCCTCAGAGGGCCTGGGGAGTTGGGGAGTTCGGGGTTTAGGCTGCACCTTGTATGTGGGACCAGGGGCTTCCATAAGCTTATGCCTCACCTTTGGGTACCTCAGAGCCCCCCTGTATGTGGGGAAGTGCTTAACGGGAACCAGAGACCCAGTGGCTCCCCGAGAACCCTCCAGGGTCATGAGTCTGAGACTTGGGTGGGCATCACCACAACCTCTCGGAGACTTTTCCCTTAGATGAAAAAACAGGAATGTCCTGGCCCCGCTGCAAGGTGTCGGATGTTATTAAAGAGCCTGGCCCAGAGCCTGACATGTAGCAGCAGCTCAGGAAACACCTTCTGAACCTGGATCTTTCCATGAATGAAGCCAAATGCTGGGCCTTCCTGCCCATCTGCGTTGGGTGGGTTAGGTAGTCTTGTCTGAGGTCAGGGGAGTGATTCTGCTGAGTTGAAAAGCAGGATTTACCAGCCGGTGTTGCAGCCCCCGGGGTTGTGAAGTGCACCTGAGTTCCTGCACTTAGGAGTCACTCATAAAACAGAAGGCGTGACCCCCACTGGCCTTTCCTCGGCCTGACCTACCACCTTCTCTCTGCCTGGATGGCACATGTCCTCTGGAATTGACCTGTGGATTGTACCTGAGGAATTTTTGCTTTTGACTGATTTTGGTGTTGTTGGCGATTTGGTTGGTGATGTCTCAGTGTCACCTTCGTCACTCTGGTTTTGATCGTTATCTGACTCTTCCCTCATGGAGACTTCTGAGCCTGGGAGAAAAGAAGGGAACAATCTGATGTTTCTCAAATCGTCAATGACTTTTAAATGTGGGTCTAGAATTTAATGAAGCAAACGGAGTAGGTTTGGCATATACCTGTTGAGGACAGTTTAACAGCTTCATTTGCCACGGGGCCCCGTCTGACCTTTTACTTGCTGATGGGCCTGTCAATCTCCAAGGTGGCTTTTGCTCTGCCAGGATGCCTCAAACCTTAATGGGCACACCTGGGGATCTTGTTAGAATACAGATTCTGGTTCAGAAGTCTGGGGTGGGGCCCGGGAGGGGTGATGCCTACGAGGCTGGTCCACGGACCACACTTTGAGTAACAAGGTACTACCCCACTCCCCGCTTTTTTGGTGTGTGTGTGAAGCATCTTAGTTAGGGTGACCGTCTAGGATATAAAATCCTGCTTTATACCTCTCGTCCCATGCACCCGGTCACTATCAAAAGTGTCCTGGTTTGGACAGTCCCCCTAAATCTTGGGAGACTCATGGTTTACACACTTCGGGAAAAGCAGGTGAATTATATCAAAAGTCCAGCTCTGGCATGGTGAGATCTTGGTCGAAAACACTTTACCTCTCTGGTCCTCAGTTTCCCCAACTAGAAAGTAAGTGGAGTTACACCTGACCTTTGTGAGAAGCCAAAGAAAGCTATAGGTCTCCTCTTTAGAAAAGAATGTCCATATGTGTGCATGCACAAACACACACACACACAAACTCTGGTGCACAGTTAGAGAGGTTCAGGGTCACCTGGATCACTGGTCAAGGAGCCCAGTATGAGGGGCTTCCCTGGTGGCACAGTGGTTAAAAATCCACCTGCCAATGCAAGGGACATGGGTTTGATCCCTGGTCCGGGAAGATCCTACATGCCGCGGAGCAACTAAGCCTGTGCACCACAACTACTGAGCCTGCGCTCTAGATCCCGCGAGCCACAACTACTGAGCCTGTGCCTTAGAGCCTGCAAGCCACAACTACTGAGCCCGCATGCCACAACTACTGAAGCCCGCACACCTAGAGCCCGTGCTCCTCAACAAGAGAAGCCATGACAATGAGAAGCCCGTGCACTGCAATGAAGAGTAGACCCTGCTTGCCGCAACTGGAGAAAGCCCAAGTGCAGCAACGAAGACCCAACGCAGCCAAAAAATCAATCAATAAAATAAATAAATATTTTAAAAAATTTTAAAAAAAAGAAAAAAGAAGCCTGGTATGAGATGACTTCTCAGGACTGTCTCGCATCACATTTTATCAGGCGTCAGGCCTGGACTCACGGCAGGTTGTGGCAGATGGAGTTCTGTGCCCCTTGACGTTGCCCTGCCAGGGATTCCGTCCTTCGCTCCTGCGGGACGGCATCTGGGGCTCTCTGGTCGGCTGTTACATTGGTTACTGACTTTTGGCTGCGCGTGTCCCCTATTTACTGTATGCGCCACAGTAAATGTCACTTGGTACCGGAAGCTCCTGGGGGGTTTACCCCTCCCCGGCTTTGCCATCTGCCGGTCGTCCTGCTGACTTCCCTCTTCTCAACTCAGAGGACAGAACTTCCGACCATCTTAAAATTTTTTTCAAAGGCCTCCTCCTCAAAGGCTGGGGCTTCCATCCAGCCCAGGGTTGTGTGTTCGTGTGTGTACACACATGTGTGTATGTATGTATGCACGTGTGTTCTAACCAAGACAAGGCTGGTGTCACCCAGGATGTGGGCTGACCCAACCTAAGACACAGCCAGACAATCCTCCCAACAAATGCCCTTCTAGAATGGTTGGGCTTCTGAGAGCAGGGAGGGCCCAGCCTGCCCGGCATCACCTCCGGCCAGTGCCCCACACCCAGTGTTCCAGGTGTGCTGAGTTTCATGGTGTTGCCTGAACACACAATGCTTTTCCTTGCTTCTCAGTCTTGCCCACTCCATTCCCTTTGTCTAGAATGTTCTCCCTTCCTCCTGGTGACAAATCTAGATCTAATAGGTCCTCCAGGAAGCCTTCTCAGACTCTCCCGACGGCGTCCCCACTCCATGCTCGGGGTCCCTCAAGTGCCCCTCTAACACCACACGCATCAGATGCCCATGTTTCCGTGTCTGGTCCTGTTCCTCAGCCACACTGCGAACCCCGGGCTGCAGGAGCCCCATCTGATGCCCTCTTCTCTCCTAGGCCCTGACTGGGGCCTGACCCAGGACACGACCACTGCAAAAATAGACAGATACAAGGATGCAAGAGAAAGCTGTCATCAGGGCAGCGGGAGGGACACTCATCCCACTTCCTGGGCATCTCTGCCTGCCTCTCCCCCGCCCAGGCTCTGCACTGCCACCACCATCTGGCCAGGACCCCCCAGCCTCCCGGTGGGGCTGGGCCGGCCTCAGTGGGCCCATGAGCAAGGGGCAGCTTGGCCCTCGCATCCACTCACTCTGCTTGCTGGGAGCTGAGGATTCTTCAGGCTTCTCAGTGCTCATATTGCCCTCATCTGGAATCTTGCTGGCGAAGCTGCTGGACACGTACAGCTTGCTGGTGTCCAGCGTGGCCTTGCTGAAGGGCGACATGGCCGAGTACATGCTGGTGTAGCCGTTGGAGTTGCAGCTGAGGGCGGCCAGGTCCAGGGCCTTGCCGCCCGTGATGATGGGGATGTTTAGGGAGAGCTTCCGCCGGCGGCTCGGGGATGACGTCTTGGTGATGGACAGGGGTGGGGGTGAGGAGAACTTGCGGGTGGCGCGTGGCGACTTGGGGGGGTCGCCGTACAGGAGCTTGTTGTTCTGGCCACTGGCGAACAAGAGCTCCAATGACCTGGGGGGAGGGCCAGGGAGGGGATGAAAACAAACGGTCAGTGTAGGCCTGGCTGCCAGCCCAGGCCTGGGGGTCCCCTGTCTCCTGGGGGGCTCAGCGGGGCAGCAATGGCTCCCTCATCCTCATGCTCCCTGACCGCTGGGCTGGTCCTCTGAGTGGGCAGGTTTGAGAGGAGGCCACGCCAAAGGGGCCGGGTAGTTCAATGGTCTGTGGCCAGGTGTCTATAGGCCCAAGTGTCCTGTTCCGGGAGGGGGACAGGGACTTTGGTGGCACGGTAGGTCTGCCTAATGCTCCCTCTTTGTATCCCTCTGGTCAGCAGCAGCAGCTGACCCGTGATGCTGTGGGTCTTCCTGACCTGCCGGCTTCTGAGAAACCTCTCTCTGTCCCCCGCACGGGCTCGGTGTCACCAGCACCTCTGAGTCCTCCTCACCCAGGTCCAGAGAGTTAATGGATGAAGCTGAGACTCAGAGATGGGAAATGACTCATTTGATGCCTCCTGATTCTAAACCCAGTGTCCTTTCCACCCCACCTGGGCGCTTGATCAGCCTCAGGTGTAAACTTGGGGGGCGGGAGGCTCCCAGCAGCCCTGGCCACGCTCCTACCGTCTGCAGGCAGGGCCCACAGCTCAGGGCCAGGTTGGGAACAGGTGATACATACATGATAACACAAACAGCAGCTCGTGTGCATGGAATGTATTCAGCATGGGACAGACCTCATCTCTTAATCCTCACGGTTGCCCCAGGGGGAAGGTGCTCATATTCCCATTTCACAGACAGGAAACAGGCTCAGAGAGGTGAAGGGGTTTGGTCAAGGCGGTAGGGCTGAGGGCTGGGATCTGAACCTGCCTCTTCCCACTACAGGCTCTGCCTGCTGGGTGGAATCCCAGGGGGTTCCCAGGTTCTGGGAGGCGGGGCGGGTGACCTGCTGGATCCCTCAGGAATGACCTGGATTGCTTTTCAGGCGTGACTCCATCCTGGATGGGGCAGTTTTTCCTGCTCTCTCAGAGCCCTGGGAAGCTGGGTGCTGAGATTTAGCAGGTGAACTGCAGCACTGGGGGGGAGGGGGACAGGGAGGGGCGGG
>NW_006785943.1:423100-428473 GCF_000442215.2 Lipotes vexillifer
ACGGTGGTGTACTCTGAGCAGCTGGGCCGCGCTGGCAGCAGAGGTGTGGGGCGGGGCGGGTGGATGGTTAGAGTCTGCAGGCCTCCCTGACCCCGCCTTGTAACCTGGGCTCCCATTTGGGACCAGTCCAGCCCCCAGGCGGCCCTGGGAGCTGGTGTGGTAGAGCTGAGGCCCCAGCCCCAGTCTCACCCGGGGGGTGGGGGGTGGAGGAGGACTCAGCGGCGTCCAAGGTGGAGGTTCAGGCAGAAAAGGAAAGCACCAGTTGGCCTTCCTCCTTTCCTGGCAGGCCCCTCCTGGAGCAGTGAGGTTGATCAGGGTCCCTGAACTTGACCAACTGCTGGGTAGCCTCAGACAGGTCCTTCATTCCTCTGTGCCTCACTTTCCCCTCTGCTGGGTGAGGATTGATAGCTACCTTCCTCACCCATCTCAAACTGGGCTGCGGGTAGGGTCTTGCTGGGTTTGACCTGCCCCCGTGGTGCCTCGCTGGTACCACCCTTGGCTGGGCAGTCATCTGGCGAGATGGGGGTAAAGGTCTTTGTTCATTAAGCTGGGTCCCCAGCAGTTGGACTGGTAAATGTGAAAGTTCTGAAGCTGGCACTTTGGGCTGGCCCCGGGTCTCGGCCAGTCTAGCGCCTGACCCTGCCGTGTGGGATGTGCCTGCCCTAAGAATTCTAACCTGGCAGGGACCCTGGGTTCACAGTGACCCCACCAGGCCCCTCAAAGCTTGGCCGGGCTGGGGGTGGGCAGCTGAAGGCTGGTTAAAGCTGGGACATGAGGAGGACAGGTGGGAAAGGAATGCAAGGGGGGCACCTCCGCCCTGCCTGTCAGCCAGACTCAGACAGGGGTGGCCGCGTGGGCTCAACGAGACCAGGGTCCTGTGTTCAAGTCCCCACTTTGCCACAGACTTCCAGGAGCCCTGGGGCAAGTCTCTTGACCTTTCTGGTCCCAGTTGGCCCCCCACAACGCTGAGCTGTGACAACGCAGATGGAAAAGATGGCCTTGAAGCCAAGGCTCAGGTGGCCAGCCCTCCATAGGTGGAAAACCACCCCAAGTGTGCAGAAAGGGACTCTCTCTCTGCTTCAGAGCAGGACATGGTCGAAGCAGAGAAGGGATAAGATTCTCTCTCTCTTTCTCTCCCTCCCTTCTTCCCTTGACTCTCCCCTCCTCTTTTTTTTCCTTTCTTAAATGGGGAAGGTGTGGAAACCCTGTCCTGTGGAGGAGGCGACCCCCCGCAAACTCTACCCCACCCCAGGAGCCCGGGGTGGGAGATGGAGAAAGCTGGGGCTGAGAAGCAGCATCAGGCAGGTCAGCCCTCCCCAAACTCTTTGCAAAGGGCGGGCTTGGTTCCTGGGGCGGGGGGGGTGGTGGCCCCCATCCCCCCAGCTCAGGTTCCAGCCCACTGCCGAGCTCGGTCTCCCTCCTGGGCCCAGAAGCTCTGCGGGTCGGCCCGGGAGGAGGAGGCCTGCCCACCTGGCGGGGATGGCACTGATGGGCTTCCTGTAGATGGTGATGAGCTTGTCCAGGACCACGACGGCGGTGGTGAAGACACGATAGGAGTGCAGGAAGGTGTTGAGGAAGTCGATGCTCAGGAAGCGCAGGTCCGTCAGCCTCTCCAACAGCCGCTCCACGCTGGCATACCGGATCTGCAGTACTTTGCAGGAGTTCATGGTTTTGCTGAAGCGAATGTCCACGTCATCACAATATAAGGAGGCGTCGGACCTGAGGAGGGCGGAGGGACGGAGAAGGCACTTGGGTCTGAAGGTGTCTGAGTCCGTGGCCGTCTCCCCGACCGGGCTGCGAGCTCCCCGAGGGCTGGACCACGCAACACCCATCACTGTCTCCCCAGCGCACCAACAGCCAAGGATGGAGGGACTGATGAAGGATGAGGTGGCTTGTGACGGGAACAAGGAAAGCTTTGGAAGACTGACGTTGAGGAAAAATGGGCTGCAACTTCTTTTTCCCAGTAATACCTGAAGACCTGACATTATAAAACTCTTAGAAATGCTGGATGAAATATAACAAACTTAAAAATAATATGCTGCCACGTTCACAAGCTATGAAGAAAGTCCGTTCACACAAAAGCATGGACACACATATTCAGAGCAACGTTATTCATAATTGCCCAAAAGTGGAAACAACCCAAATGTCTATGAACTGATGAAAGGATAAACAGAATGTGATCTATCCATACAATGGAATACTATTCAGCCATAAAAAGGAATGAAATACTGATATATGCTACAACATGGATGACTCCTGAGAACACGCTAGGTGAAAGAACCTAGTCACAAAAGTCCACACATTGTAGGATTTCATTTACATGAAATATCGAGAAGAGCCAAATCTATAAACACAGAAAGTAGAGTGGTGGGTGCCAGGGGGTAGAAATAGGGGGGAATTGGAAGTGACTGCTAATATGCATGGGGTTTCTTTTGGGGCTGATGGAAATATTCTGGAATTAGACAGTGGTGATGATTGCACAACACAGTGAATATACTAAAATCCACTGAATTGTACACTTTCAAATGGTGAGTTTTATGTTATATGAATTATACCTCAATTAAAAAAAAAACAACTGGGGCAAAAAATATACGGGAAACTTCCAGGGGCCAAAAATGAAGAGAAATTTGGAAACCAGTTGAGGCTTTAGCTGCCTTTAGGGCATCTGTTGCTCTTGGAAACCAAGTGCCTTGGTTTCAACAGAGTAGACCAGGACTGGGCCTGCAGGTGGAGGGAGTTGGAGTGAGACCCCCATGTAAAGCTGGGACCCTTGAAGGGTTATAGGCTCAGTGAAAGGTGGCCTAGAAAAATCTACCCACCAGGAAAGGAAGATTGCAAGTTTTCTGTTTTAGCCCAGGCTGTGAGGTGGGAGCATGGGGAGAGTATCAAGCTCCCTTGAGAGTGTATTAGTTGCCCTTCCACTGGTTTTGGAAGACAAATACCTACTATCTTTGTGGTCTGGGAAGCCCAAAGAGTATTAGTGTAGTCACAGGATGTAATGCTCCTGGGGCAACTGGTGGAAACAAATGCAAGACCTTTCTGGAAGGGCATCTGTCAACCAGGCTCTACAAGACATTCAAAGATAAACCCCCCACTGAAAATGAGCTCACAATCCAAAATTAAAAACCACACGAGCAAGTGTCAGCAGATATGACAAATAGCTTAATTCAATCCCCAAGGGTCTAATTTTTTTTCTAAGTCTAAAAGTCTTACACATTTTTGTTACTAGTTGCTCCTGCTGCCAGCAATATGCTGACATCTCTCCTCCCTTAGTTATGAAGAGCTACAAAGGGTGAAGCTGCGATGGTCATTCATTATAAACCTCCGGCCCCCCACCCCCACCCCCGTGCCAAGGCGGGGCAGAATCCTTAGCAGTTTATTCAACCTTCTCAGTCTTTGTAGGGAGAGGTCATCTCCTCCTTGACCTTACCTCGGCTGCTTCTTAAAGTATTAGGGTCAATTAACATAGCCTGCGTTACATCAGCTGGACTAAAAGGGAAACCCTCAGGGCTGAGCAGTCATCCTGGATTAGATCTAGCAAAGTCCTTCATCTCTGGCCAAAGTGATTTTTGCATCGGGTGAGGGTATAACCCAAGCCAGAGCAATCCAAGTCCTTTTCTGGGACCTTCCAAATTGGATCTGGTGGCAGCAAGTCCCATTCCTCTCAGGCTGCCAACACGTGAGGACAGGCGTCTGGTGATCAACCAGACCATAGTGGGCTGAGGACCTGAGGGCTGAGCTGGGCCTAAACATCCACAGGTCTCTCTTCTTTCAGTTTGAAAAGAGACAATCCTGAAGAAACAGGAATGATTCCTTCTAAGGTAGCTTTGCTGCAAGACACAGAACATTTTAGAAAACACCTGTTTTATTTTCCACCAAGATTCAGGAGAATATATATGGCATTGACCGAACCGCAAGAAGCAACCAGGAAGAGGAAATCATCTGAGATCGGAAAGATTTCTTGGAAACGAAAGACAAGAGTGTTGAGTCAGAGGACATGAATGCAAGTAACAGCAGATGAGAGACTCAGAAAATCAAATGAGTGACACAAGAAGCCAACTTGAGAAATTTTCCCAGAATGCAGAGAAGGTGGAGAGGTTCAAGTGAGGAGAGAAAATGTAAGCGGCATGGACTAGACAGACAGGGATCCAGCCAGTTGACTACAGACCTCTAAAGGAAGAAGAAAAGTTGCAGAGAAGCAAAACTGAAAGACAGTGGGCAGGAGAAAGTACTTGCAGATGGGAAGGACTCAGTGGCACCATCCCTGGAGAACTGCCCTCGGCCCTTGGGTGAAACGACTCCCTTAACTCAAGCCAGGTCCGCACCATGGGACTGCACCTTCTAGAAGGACAGTGCAACTCCTCACACACCATGGATCCCGAAGTGTCCAGCCTAGACCTGACATCCTCAGTGGTGATTACTGGACCCCTCTGGCAAGGGTTTGCTTCTAGCACCTTCTTTTTGGGCTCCTTCTGCCACCGGAGGGGGGTAGAGAAAGTGAGAAAAGCCCTCCCTTTTCTTTTTTTTTTCCAAGGGTTAATGGAATTTTTAAAAATATTTATTTTATTTAATTTATTTATTGTTTTTTTTGTTGTTTGTTTGTTTGTTTTTCAGTACCATGTGGCACGCGGGATCTTAGTTTCCCGACCGGGGATCGAACCCGAGCCCCCTGCACTGGGAGTGGGGAGTCTTAACCACTGGACCACCAGGAAAGTCCCAAGCCCTCCCTTTTCTATCAACCTCCCTTGCCCCCTTCTTCTCTGTCGCAAACCTCACAATCATTGTTGGTGATGGTGCCTCTGGCAACTCCAATGTTACGTAAACCTGTTCTGGACTTTAGTTGCCCTATCTGTAAAATGGGAGGGCACACTAAAGCAGTGATAAAAACAGCTTTCATCCTGGATACCAGTTCTGCCAGACTGGGAGTAACTGCCTGGGGCGGTGTTGACCATTACAGGCTCAGCCTTAAAGACTGCCGTGACCCATTAGTAATGTCTGCCACGGATTCTGATCCAAATGGCTGCCTTGTGTGTTAGATATTTACCAGCCCTGCTAGAAGGGGTTTTCGGTCCCTCACAACACAAGCATCTTTTGACTGTAAATTCAGCCCTGCCTCTCTCTTTGCTCTCCCAATACTTTTTATTTTTTTTTTTGAGATTTTTTTTTTTTTGACGTGGACCATTTTTAAAGTCTTTATTAAAATTTGTTACAATATTGCTTCTGTTTTACGTTTTGGTTTTTTGGCTGCGAGGCATGTGGGATCTTAGCTCCCTGATCGAACCCATATCCGCTCCACTGGAAGGTGAAGTCTTAACCACTGGACCTCCAGGGAAGCCCCCCAGTACTTCTTGACGAAACTCCAAGTGGCATTCC
>NW_006785943.1:428951-456699 GCF_000442215.2 Lipotes vexillifer
GCATTCCTGTCTCCCAGGCATCGAGAGGCCTGGGCTTGATTGGAAAGGGCTTCCCTTTTCCTCCTTCTGCAGGGGGAGCGCCCCGCCTTGGGTCTACCTGTCCTTGAGGTCACATGTTGGGGCAGAGCCTCAGGACCCAGGGCAGATGGAATGAGACTTCTTGGATCTTTGGGCTGCTGGTGGTTGATGACCTTCATTTTATGGGACCTTCCTCTCAAACCCTGCCACTAGCATCTACCCACCAGAGGGCCAGGATGCAGTGTGTCGGGAGGGTAGCAGGAATACTCAGGGTGCATGGGACTAAATGTTTCTTTGTATTTGCAATACCAAAAATCAGGACGCTCTTAATTCAGTCTAACAGCAGGGTGGGGTATCTGAAATGGGAACCATGCCAGAAACTCAGAGGCTTACGGGGAACACATCTAGGGAATGTCCCCCCAGCCACGGACCCTCCAGCTATACCACTGATGCCTCTTTCCAGCCAGGCTCTCTGTTGCCACTCTATCCATGGCCACCAGGGGGCGCCCGTCACTGCCTTGGGTGCAACGCTAACACCTACAGAAGAAAACCCAACTCCTCACCTGTCACGTTACTATTATCTGACCCCTGCCCACCTCTTCAGCCCACTGTATTGTTTAAGAAAATACAGTTGTGCTATAAAAAATAAGAGAAACAAAAAAGGAGGACAGACGAAGGAGCAAACAGCTTGTGAGCCATGGCAGGCATATATATACACTAAGTAAAGCATTCATGTGCCAAATGTAAATAGGAGGGGTGGAAGGACCAAGCATGCACTAAATATTGACAAGGCACCAAATATTCAAGCTACACTTAATGTTCATGAGGCATAGCGTACACTCAATATTCATGTCTTAAGTCAGCCACCCACTGGGGACATCCATTCTGACCCTCTACCCTCTGTCCCAGAACTATAGATAAACCTGTAGCTCTCCTTCAGTCTAACTGGTGAGCTGCCACTGTGGCCAGACATACTTGCCCCGACTTCTCAGACAGAGCAAGCGTGTGGCCTTGGATCCACTGATCAAGCTTCAACTCTGGTCCTTGTAGCTGCTCCATCAGCAAGGAAGGTAGATGGGGCAGGGAGAGAGGCTTGACAATGGCCATGGTGTAACTAGCTCATGCAACTACGTGTAACAGGCACTAACCTACTATCCCTTCTCTTTCCCCTGGTTTCTCACTAAGTGTTTAAAATTGATTCACTAGACTCTGTGGTTAAGCATCTTAATTGGGTCTGCGAGCCTTTCTGTTCCAAGACCTCTGGGATAGTTTATCTGGTAGTGAACTTGGAGGCCACAATTGCATTAAGGTTATTTCCCATAGGACATACCACTCTCCCAACCCTGCAGCCCCATGGAACGTTTTATCATTCCCCAAACACACCATGTGCTTCGCTGCCTCTGCGTCTTTGCACATGCTGTTCCCTCTTCCCAGGATGCCCTTCCCCTGCCACCATTTAGCAAACCCTAACTTATCCTTTGAGGTCAGTTCTGATGTCCTCTTCTTGGGAAAGTCTTCCCCAGCTGTGCCAGGTGAACGAGTCACTCATTCTCTGAACCCTCGTTCGTAGCATCATACAAATTTTATTCTGTAGCACCCGCTAGGGTTTTACGATTTCTATGTGTCTCTTTCTCTCACTGAATGGTGAACTCCCTGAGGACGGAGGCCACGTCTGTTCATCTCTGCTCCCTTGGCGCCCTCGCAGGGGCACGCTGCCCATGGGCTACTCCTGCCAAGGAGGCCACGCTTAAGTCTGGGAGCCGACAGGTCCTTGGAGTTGTCACTTTGATCTGGATATTCCATTCCCTTTATCACCATCATAGTTTAAAATGCTGTTATTTTTTCTTTCACAGGTGAGTTTATTTTGGTTTCATCTGCTCACTTTTACTGCCTCAATACGCACTCTTTGCAGAAGATAAGTAGGTACCCACTATACATTTAACCATCATTCTACATGTGGTTTTTTAAATTCATCGTTGAAACAAATCCAGGAGGTAGGCAGGTGGGTGTTATCATCTCCCAATAACAGGTGAGAGACCCAAGCTCAGACATGTTAAGTGACTTGTCCATAGTCATACACAGAGCAGAAGCTGCGGGCCAGGGCTCGTGCCTTCAAGTCCAGACCTTCCTTCTGGGCTCCAGCACCTTTGGCTGTTAAACAATGTAGCCATGGGGTGGGGTGGGGCTACTCCTCATAAACTCAGCCGGATGCTTGAAAGCTCTGGCGTACATGACACTGCCTGGGCTAGCTCCTAGCTGCTGGCGTGCTCGCTTCATCAGGCCTGCTGTCGAAATGGGGTGGGTGGGACCTTTCACACCCTCACTACATAACGGCCTGCAGTTCCCCCGAGTGCGCACTTCAAGTAGCAAAGAGGCAGTGGGTCCCCAAGGTTTGCTTTGGGCAGGACAACACGCCTGGGGTCGGTTAGCTGGGTCCTGGTGTATGCCGGGTGGGCAGAACAGCTGGGAATTCAGCGGTTCGGATGGAGGCCAGGGAACCAGCGGGCCCCCTGGGGGGCACCGTGAGGGGGTCAGGTGAGCAGATGCTGGAGAAGCAGGGCTGGTGCGGGCCAGGAGGCTGCACTGCCCGGCGGGGCTCAGAGAGCTGAGCTCAGTAGGATGCCAGCCCCCTCGCCCTTCCTCCCTGGCATTGCCCAAACAAAAGAAAAATAGTTATTAAAAAAAATAGAGTGCATGAAATGTCATTCCTGATGTTCTACTTTGAACAGCCTAATACGAAAATCCACATTTTAAAGACAAACAACTACAAAGACTAAGCCAAAGCCATCAACCAAATAGAAGTTAACTGAAAGAAAACACCTAACACACCCCAAAGATGAAACCCAGCATCTTCTGAGCCCCTTGTGGTCACTGTGTGGCCCTCGGTCTCTGGAGCTCAGCCCGGACAAGAGGGGGCTCAGGGCACTTACTTGATCATCTGCGGCACAGTGACCTTGGAATTTTCCTCAAATGCGTTCATCATGAGCCCATTGCACCGGATGTTATCCACACACTGGAATCAGAGAGAGGACCCCCGGGTCAGAGCCTCCGTCTCCGTTCCGAGACCCAGGCCCAGCAGGGGTTCTGCCGAGTGAGGCTTCGCAGGCCCCGGCCTGACACAGGGTCAAAGGGCATCGTCCAGGCAAGGGCAAGGTTAACGCACAGCATCCCTTGGGTTCTGATGGGAAGTCGTCCCCAGCTCGGTGACCTTTTGGCGATTTACTCGACTTCCCTGGGCCTTAGTTTCCCTACCTACAAAATGGGGATAATGATTCCTACCTCCTCGGGGTGTTTGCAAAAATGGAAGTGTCCGACCCTGGCCACTCTGTGGCTGACCTCTGAGGTCCAGCACCGAGGACAAGATCAGATCCACAGTGACCTGGGGCCTCTGTCCTGGGAGGCCGGCTCAGCGGGTGCCATCCTGCCCCCCGCCCCCGTTCCTCCGCTCACCACAGTGCCCACATCCTGAAGCCACAGACGGTTTTCCATAGTAAAAATCCTGCCTGGGGGAGGCAAGCCTGCCAGCACTAAGGGAGAATATTGTACATTTTACTCAGCCTCTGAAAAACATTCAAAATCCAAAAATCTTTCTTTGAATAAACAGTACACACCTAAACAAAAAGAAAAGACACAGAGATACATCTCTTTTTCCTTCTCATTGCCCCCTGCCCCAAGCTCTCACATTTCTGCCAAGAGAGGGTCTCTCCTTGGCCCGGGCTACGGGGTACTCTGCGGGGTCACATCACAGTATCTTCTGGTTTTGAGGATGTGTACGTGCGGGGAGGGGTCAAAGTCACCGGGAAGTGAGAGCAGAGAGGCAGGCACAGTGGATCAGGGCCAGGACCCCTAGTTTTTCACGGGCCCCAGAGGAAGGCTTGTGTCAGTGGCCCTTCCTAGCCCGCTTTCTCCAGCTGCACACTCTGAGACTCCTTTTAGCTCTGGTTCCATCGGCAACCCTGCAACGCAGGGCGTCTGGCCACCGATCAGAGCTGCCTGGAGGCACCAGTGGGCCTGGGGGGCCCTGACGCCTGGTGGTGTCAGCAATGCAGCCCTCAAGAGGACACAGGCCCGGGGGGTACTCTCCAGGCGAGCAGCCCTGAGCCTTTGATGGCTCCCTGAGGACTAGAAAAGGCCATGCTTGAGCTTTCCAGTTTTTCAGTTTTCTCTGGGGCACGTTGGTTGTTTTTGTTTTTGTTTTTGTTTTTTTTGCGGTACACGGGCCTCTCACTGTTGTGGACTCTCCCGTTGCGGAGCACAGGCTCCGGACGCGCAGGCTCAGTGGCCGTGGCTCACGGGCCCAGCCGCTCCGCGGCATGTGGGATCTTCCCGGACCGGGGCACGAACCCAGGTCCCCTGCATCGGCAGGCGAACTCTCAACCACTGCGCCACCAGGGAAGCCCACACGCTGGTTGTCTGAAGCTGGGAGGGCAAGACTGAGAAAGAGCAGATGTCTGCTACTAGTCGTCCTCACCCTGCCACACTGCGGGGCTGCACGCTGGGCAGGCAGGGCAGCCCAGGTGTGAGGCCTAAAAATGAGTGGCAGGGAGTGAGTTGGGCGGGGACTGCCCTGAAATACAGTAAAGGCTCTGCCCCCCAGTTGTCCATAAACACAGCTCCCAGGCCCCCTCCCCCGAAAGGGGGACATCTCCAGCCTCGCTGTCCCCTTCCTCCCACCATCAGCTGCTCTCCTAATACTCCCCTCCACTGTGCAGAGAGCAGGCGGTCCGGAGAGGTTCCTGTGCTCCTGGGACGGGGCTGGGCTGACCCATTGCAGGCCCTGGCTGGGCCCAAGGAGAAGCCTGTCCTGGGCCAGCGGCCCGGTGCTGCCGACAGCCTCTTTCCAGACTCAGACCTCTGCCCTGGTCCTGCAAGTGACCGCAGCCCTCTGGGTCTGCTCCCTGGTCCCTGGGAGGTCTGTGCTTCCTGTGACTCTCCCAGTGGGGTGACAACCCTAACGCTGGTGCAGGCAAACCTTCCCTCCTGCAGAGCGGACTCCGGGCTTTTCGGGCCCTTTGCTTTCTCTCCTGGCTCTGCTACATCCAGCACCCTTGGGTCACGGTGCTCAGACTTTTCTGTGGTACCAATGGCCTGGGGAGTGTGCCAAAACGTAGGTTCCCAGGCCTCGTGCCAGAGACTTGGATGTAGTAAATCTGCAGGGGACCAGAGGGGAGCCCAGGAATCTGGAGTTTTAAAAACTGCCCTAGGGATGATCCAGATGCAAGGGGTTCCCAGACCCCAGTCTACGGGTGGCCCAGGGGACTCTGCGAGCTGGACAGCTAGCTGGGCTCAGCCTTGGTTGGTAGAGATACTCACATCTTTTCCATTAGAACCCTGTAGCTGCCTCCCGCCGCCCACCAGCTTAAGCATGAAGGGACCACTTGTTTTCAAGGACAAGTGATGCCACTCACCTGGCTGATGTCACTGGTCCACGCCGCCTTCTCCTGTCTGGATGAGGCCACAAGGATGACTGTGAAGGGCGGGGAATCCTTTGGTTCCACCCCGATCTTAAAATCCAAGTGGTCTATGTCTTGGCCGGATCCTTTGGCTTCCAGGTGCAAAACACGGAGTTAGCCAAATGAGTGTGGGCCTTTCTGAGTTGGAAAACAACTGGCAGACGATACCTGCCTCACCCCACTGGTGAAGGCAGCAGTAGGGCACCAGGCCACTTGCTAGTTTCAGAACATCTTTTTTTTTTCTTAAGGTGAAGAATCCCCACTTCAAAGATGGAGAAACTAAGACCTAGAGTGCACAGTAGCTTACAACCACACAGGGACAGCTCCGATTCCGAGTTGGAAGAGCCTTTCGGAATCACCAGTCGGCTCTACCCTCATTAGGCCAGTGGGGAGCTGAGGTCTCCGGGGAGGACTTTCATAAGACACCCAGCTGGGCAGAGGCTAAGCAAGGGCTAGAACTGGCCTCACAGCTGGGCCCTCCAGCTACGCCAAGGTGATACAGGGGCCAGGAAGAGAATTTTAGATCTTAAGCTTTTATGGACCCAGCTGGACTTTTAGCTCAGTTGAGAGCTCCCCAAAGCCAAAGTAAGTTCTAGGTATTTTTATTACTGCTCTTAACCCGAAGGGTTCCTTGAACTCTTTCTTTGGAAAGACTAAGATCACAGTTCAGAGATTCCTTGCAACACGGCCACATTCATCAGGGGTCCCCTGAATGGGGTGGAATGTTGTGGAAGGTCTGCTACAGCTCTGGTCTCTGCTTGCTGGCCGTGTGACCCTGGGGTGATACCCTTCCCGCCCTGGGCTTCAGACATCCTCCTGTACAAGCAGAGTGGGGTGTGACGGCTCTGAGGGCCCCGACCCTTCCAGTGCTGGCACTTGAGGATGTGAGGGCACTGGAGAGCCCGCTCCGTGTGGTGACTCGAGGATGGGATGATGCTGGCTCCTCATAAGTGGGGTGTCTGTGTGTTGAGTGGGGGATGCATGGGGCCACGCCTCTCCCTTTCCTGGCCCTGGAGGGAAAAGGGCTTTGGGGACTGACAGTTCCACTTGAATCGGGACCAGCTGTGGCCAAGACTGAATAAGATCATGCTGGTAAGAGCTCCGGGTAAATTGCTGCACATGTACTTTTGCATTGGTGGTGGTGGTGGGGGGGGGGCGCTTGGCTCCGCCCTCGGTGGTGGGTCACGAAGGGTGCAGAGCCCAGCTCCCGCTGCGGCTGACCAGGGCATGCGCACGCGCATGTGTGTGTGTGTGTGTGGTGTGTGTGTGTGAACTACACCCCCAGCCCCCAGCAAACCCTGAGCCCAAGCCCAAGCCATGCCAGGACTGGGATCTGGGGTCTTTCAGACACAGCCCTGCTTCGAGGAGCCCCAACTTGGGGAAAGGCAAAGATGGAGAGTCCAGCTGGTGCACCCCCAGGGGAGGGCCTCCAGAGCCTTGCTGGGGGGCCAGTGAAGGAGGGAGACGAGGACCAACTTTGGTCCAATCAAGAGACAGTAGTGACCCTACCCCTTCACCTAAAATAATAAGCCCATCCTCCAATTCTGATTCCCCGGGGAGAGAAATGCCATGGACACCCCTACACGGCGGCTTTCTGAGCACCTGGGCACCACCTTCCCCCAGCTCCCCGTCCAGCCCCTTCTGGTTTGCTGGGGCCCCACTCACATGCTCCCTTCTCCCCAAGTCTTGCCTCCCGTCCTGGTCACTCCAACACCGCTGCGGGGGACCGTTCCCCTGCATTCTCTCTGGTGGTGGCACGTGTGTCCCTGCACACCCAACCCGTTTCCACTGGAGGACAGAGATAGGCCCGGCGCCTCCCCGGCCTCTTCCTCGTGGCCCAGTGAGCCACTGTGCATGTAGCACATGGATGCGTGAAGGAGGGGTGCTCACTGAGAAGTGTGGCCCCCAAACCCAATGGCACCGAGTCCAGGGACCCAAGGAGCTTGGAAGGAACCAGGAAGGGGGAGGGGGCTGTCACCTGCAGCGCCAGAGAGCTCCTTCTCTAAAGACCCAGGACCAGCCTCTCCAGGTCCAACATCCTCCCTTTCTCCCAAGAAAAGAATCCAATGCCTGGACCCAACCTTTCAGGGTGAGTGTGTGCGCACCTGTGTGAGCACACACAGGCTTATACATGGCTTGCACACCTACCTTCTTCCTCCGTGCTTTCTGGCTCCTCCAATAAAGTGCAGTCAATGAGGGATATGACTCCATTCTGAAAAAGAGCAGGGGCCACCTTGAATCAAAGCGAGAGATGTGCTAGTTTCGGAGTTCCAGAATATCAGGGTGAGGAGTGAGCACCCACATAGATGCACATATGTGTGTGGACATTACATGCCAAGTGGGTATTTTGGTTTTCAGGTTGAAGAACTTTATCTCCATATAGGAAGCCCAGGGAAGTGACTCAAATGGGATTTGCTCAGAGACGCCTTCCCCAAAGGAGGGCCAAGGTCGGGCTGGGGGTGGAGGGGCTAGAACCTGGCTTGCACAGCCTTTTCTTGCCCTACAGCGGCTCTGAGGCATCACCTGGTAGCCCTAAGTCTGAAGTTTGAAATCCCTCATTCTAGGCTGAACCCTGCATGTTACCAATAGGGAAACAGGACCAATTCACAGACCTGTCTCAGGTATTGTTATTCCGATTTTACAGATAAAGAAATGAAATCAGGGAGTTCAGTGTCTTGCCCAAGGTCACCTGGTAGGTAAGTGGCAGAGTCTGGAAAGAGCCTCACGGGCCTGTTCCCAGCTCAAGGTCAGTGGCTGGCTTTTAGTTATTAGGAATATCTGGAAAAACGCCTCTTATCCTTGAGTGTCTGAGCATCCTTTAGGTGTGAGATCCCTTGATCCTGTAGTGAGAAATGAAAGCAACCACCACTGTGCTGGCTGTAAAGCATGTCCACGAATTCTTTGCTACCCCGTCCTTCAGAAGGTGAAGGTTACTTCCCTTCCCTTGAGTGTTAACTGGACTTAGTGACTTGCTTCTCATTAAGAGAATAAAGCAGGAGTGATGGTGTTCAGCTTTGGGGTCTGCAGCCTCCTGCTTGCTCTCTTGTTGTTTCTTGGACCACTTGTTCAGGGGGAAGCCAGCTGCCGTGTCATGAGGAGAGGGCTACAGATGAGGGATGAGGCCTCCTGCCAATAGCCATGTGTGGGAGCCACGCTGGAAAAGGATCCCGGCCCCAGTCGAGCCTCAGATGACTGCAGCCCCAGCTGCCACCTTGACTGCAACCTCATCAGAAACCCTGAGCCACATATGTCCACCCAGCTAAGTTGTCCTGACTTCCTAACGTGCAGAAACTGTTTGAGACAACAAATGTTTGTTTTAAGCCACTCCAGGGGACTTCCCTGGTGGTCCAGTGGTTAAGACTCCACACTTCCATTGCAGGGGGCGTGGGTTCAATCCCTGGTCCGGGAACTAAGATCCCACATGCCGTATGTGGTATGGCCAAAAAAAAAAAAAAAAGGCACTCCATTTGGGGGACAGCAACAGATAAATAACATAATAACTGACAAAAACAGAAACCTGGCTAGGTGGCTAATCTATACGTGAAAATGTCTGCAGGGCAGGCTGCCACCTGGGAGGCAGAGGGGGACCTGGAGAAAGTATCAAAAGTGGGGCCCGAATCCTACATTCTGTTTCTAGTTTGGTTCTTTGGTGGCCCTGGGGGAGCCCCCCAGGCCTTGTTGGGCCTTAACCTGACCACTGATGTCACTGGGCTGGGTAATCTCCAAAGCCCATGTAGCTCTAACCTTCTCTTACTTTAAGTCCCCCAAAATTCTTACGGTAGTTTTAGATCTTGGCGAGTTGTAGCAGGTCCCTTTTAGGAGGACTGAAGGCGTTCGATTTCCAATGGCAGTATTTAACATGAAGTGGTTTGAATTTTAGCTCTGGTTTCAGAACACAGACTCTGAAGCCAGACTGCCTGGGTTCAAATCCCTGCTCTGCCACTTGCTGGCTGTTTCTAGAAGCCTCAGTTCCCTTATTTATACAATAGGGAAAGTAACTGCCTCAGTGGGTTGTTCTATGAATTAAATATACATGATGTATTTGGGCTAGTGCCTGGCTCATAGTAATCATCATGCAAAGGCTTGCTATTATTATTATCATTACAAGTTCATACTACATAATTAAGAGTGACAACGACTATTACCTGTTGAGCACTTACTATGTACCAGGCATGGGGCCATGTGTTTTGCAACCACTTCCTCACTTAAGCCTCATAGCACTCCCATGAAGTAGGTATTTTCACTCCCAGTTTTTAAAAAATAAATTTATTTATTTATCTCATTTATTTTATTTTTGGCTATGTTGGGTCTTCGTTGCTGTGCGCGGGCTTTCTCTAGTTGCGGCGAGCGGGGGCTACTCTTCGTTGCGGTGCGCGGGCTTCTCATTGCGGTGGCTTCTCGTGTTGTGGAGCACGGGCTCTAGACACGTGGGCTTCAGTAGTTGTGGCATGCAGGCTCAGGACTTGTGGCTCACGGGCTCTAGAGCGCAGGCTCAGTTGTTGTGGCGCATGGGCTTAGCTGCTCCGTGGCATGTGGGATCTTTCCGGACCAGGGCTCGAACCCATGTCCCCTGCATTGGCAGGCGGATTCTTAAGCACTGCGCCACCAGGGAAGCCGTTCACTCCCATTTTGCAGGTAAGTAAACTGAGGCTTGGTGAGGTCACCCACTGGTAAGTGGCAGGGCTAGAATTTGAGTTGCTCTCAGATTCCATGCTCTTTACCAATGTGCTAAGAGACTTTGAAAACTCAAACAAGCAAATAAACAACCCCCCAAACCAAAATAAGACAAAACTAACAAACATAAAAGCATGTGCTTTCAGACTAAAAAGCCGTCTTGAAGTCTCCAGTTCAACCTGCCCCTACTGACCCCCACCTGCTGGGGGAACCGTCCCCCGAGCCTGGACAGAGATCTTCCCAGGAGAAACTCCAGAGCTAGGAAATAATGAAGGGTTTCCTTGATACATAATTTGGTTGAAACTGGAGTCTTCAGTGTTTGTAAATTAATTTCCCCTTGTGCAGCCGACCAACTAATACGTTGACATGTTAACATAAGCAGTATATTCCCTGAAGCCACTGCTTGATCAATTAGCTCTGCAGGAGGTTACGGTCCAGGCATCCAGGGGCTGGAAGAATGGTTTCCCTGATGCTCTGGCTTAATTAAGGGCACCTTCTGGCCCTTTCCAGGCCACAGCGCATTCAGATTTAAAATCTCCAGAAGCGAGCTTCCACGGGGATGGACGCAGTGCCGGGGAGACTGTCGCTTACAGAGGCAAGGGCTTCCCAGAGCAGATTTACGGGCACCTGCCTGCATCTGTGCACGCCTCTGCTGAGGACAGTCAGCCCTGTTTTGCAGATGAGAAAGTGAGGTGTGAACAGGCGCGGGACGTTTCCAGGGTCACACATATGTAGGAGACAGAGGTGGGACCAGATCGTGAGCTCACAGCAGCGGGATAAGCTGTGTGCTGTGCTGGGGAGCAGGAGATTCTGCCGGGGGTGCAAAGTCTTGTGCTGGCAGAGTGAGTGCCCGAGGGCGTCAAGAGGGGGCGCTGTCTGAGCTCTTTTTTTTTTTTTTTTCTTTCTTTGCGGTACGTGGGCCTCTCACTGTTGTGGCCTCTCCCGTTGCGGAGCACAAGCTCTGGACGCGCAGGCTCAGCGGCCATGGCTCACGGGCCCAGCTGCTCCGCGGCATGTGGGATCTTCCCAGACCGGGGCACGAACCCGTGTCCCCTGCATCGGCAGGCGGACTCTCAACCACTGCGCCACCAGGGAAGCCCTCTGAGCTCTTTTTGGTTGGAAATGAGACAAAGGCTCTGGCTGCTGCTCTGCCCTCAGCCAGGTGCCACCATCCTCCCCGGCCCCTTAGATACATGTACACGGGCCTTTGAAGGTCTTGTCTGGACCCCCTGGCTCCTCTGCCCCAGCCCCCAACTCTGGGGGCTCCTTGGGGGGTCTTCGTGCTCACTTTCCCATTTCCCACGATTTCTCCAGTAGAAAATCCGTCAGTGGCCTTCTCATTCCAAGCCGCCAGTCAGACCAGGGTGCATAAGTGCACACTCATGCGTTTCTGACACCCTGGTCCACCCTGGGCCCCGCGGTCAGGGTTAGTTGGGACCCCTAGGGTAAAGGTGATGTCTGACCTCCAGCCCCAGCAGCTTCACTCCCACTGTCCCTACCTTGGTCAGGTGAAGCTTCCCACCAGAGCCTCTGGTACAGATGATCAGATGCTTAGAAAACAGGAAGCACTGTCGCTCGCCCTCTTTCTTTAGGGACAGAGACCCCAGGCGCCCCCTGGTAATCTTGCCCTTTTCAGACATGGGCACCTGGATGAGGGAGCCTGCGGTTGGAGGAGAGAGAGCCTGAGTGCATCTACTGGAATGACCCTCCGCCTCTGACCTGGCTTTGAGGCTGCAGGTGGGGTTGCGATGCCAGCAGCCAGGGCAGTGGGACAAGGCAATCCTAGTTCTTGGTAGCAAACATGCACCTTGGGCCCTCCCTCCAGCCCCTCCTCAGGGGTGGGTGGTGGGGTTTGGGGGGTGGAGAATGACGAGAGAAGCTCCATGCAGGACCTTTGACCTCCCAGCCAGGGCCAGTGCCTTGGAAAACAAAGGAACCCCAAAGGACATGGCCCATGAGGTGAGAATGCAGGGCTGGGCTGAGGTCTGGGAGTGGAAGGAGGTTGAACAAGCGGCGAGCTGGCTCTGGCCCAGAGGGATTAATAAGATCCACTGGGCACCTGCTGCCACATGCAGCCACCACAGACATGACTGATTGGTCACAGCATGCTCTGCTGCAGAGCCCAGTGCCGCCTCTTCGGGAAGCCCTCCCTGACTCTCCCCAGCCCTGCTCTGGGCCACCATCTGCCTCCTGCCCACTGCACAGAACCCTTTCCTGTATCCTGACTCCCTCTCCCCTGCACAGTCAGTTCTGGAGGGCGGGGCAGAGTCTATTCTCTGGGCGTCCCTGGAGACCTGAGTTGGCCTGGCATGAATAGGGCAGGTGTCCTTGGTGGTGGCAGCACGACTGAATAAATGAGAAAGGGCTTGCTGGGTTCCCCTGTCTGATCTCCAGGTCCAGCCCCACCCCTCAGGAGGGGAAGAACTGCTTTGGCTCAGGGTGATGGAGCAGATTCCTGGTCTTTGGGGACACTGCTGAGCCCAAGATAGGTCATTCTTCCGGCCACCTCCAGCTTGGGCACAGCACAGCTCAGGGGGAGCTGGGAGTCAGGCTAGGCTAGCTCTGGGCTCAGCAGGTTCCAGGGTGGGCCTGTGGGAAGGACACAGGGGCTCAGAACAAACTCCACATTGAGGATACTCAGGCCATGGGCAGCAGGGGCCAGAGGCAGCTGCACAGGCCAGCAGGAAGTGCTGGGAAGCTCTTCATCTAGTCAGAGAACCCCAACTCGATGGAAGGAAGGCGGGAGGTCCATCCTGAGGTGAAGTCACCTCTAGGGCACGCGAACAGAAGCTGAGTTTCCCATAGAACATGGAATCTGAACCTTAAAGGCATCACAGCTCTGACATCCCCGAGTTGGAAGTCAGTCTCCTGGGCCACAGAGAGCCTCTCCTGCCCCTCTCAATAGGGCTGTGACCCTCAAAACTGTCCCCAAGGTCAGCTGAGGCCCAAGGGTGAAGGGAACCCTACCCAGGACCACTGGGACCATGGCCTTCCCCAAGAGGCGAAGGATGCCGAGCAAAGGACAGAGGGACTGACCCACGCCAACTCCATCTCGGACCCTGAAAATGCTTGTGATTCATGGGGCCAATTGGAATCTGTCCTCATCCTCCGCCCCCTACTCTCTCCCCAAAAGGACATGTCAAGGTTTACTATGATGTGCAATAGACAAACCAAGACCATCTGGGAAGAATTATGTTTACATCTGGAGAGAAGGAAACTGTGAAAACCAATAATACCAGCATCGATATCTATAGATACCGACATCTACATGTAGCTGTCGCATTCCCCCCGCAGGCCCGGAATACTCGGCAATCACGCTTGCAGGTTTTGGCACGCAGCAGCCCAACCAACTGGTGGTGTCCTGAGTGCCACGTGCCTCTCGCTGCTGGGGCCAGCCTGGTGGGGGGTGGGAGAGGCAGGGCGCACACGCCATACCTTGTCTCACAAAGGTCTGGCTGGTGTCCAGGAGGATCTCACAGCCTTCAATGATCATGCGCTCAATGGCCAGGTTTTTCCGGATGTTCTCTGTTTCACTTACTTCGTCGTGCATTATCCTGTGGGGACAGGAAATGACAATCAGAGACAGGCTGCCCCCACCTCCCAGGGTGGAGGGAATGCTGGGTCTCTGGCTAGACCTCCGAAGAAAGCCTGGATTCTCAGGTGGAACCTGTTGTCATGAAAGGGGAGAGAGCGCGCATCTCTTGAGTGCCCGCTGTGTGTGTGCACTTTACAGGTGTGATCTCATTTCATCCTCTGACAGCCCAAGGAGGCTGAGAAGCAGGTCTGTCTGATTTTAAAAAGTCTGAACGGGGGACTTCCCTGGTGGTGCAGTGGTTAAGACTCCACGCTCCCAATGCAGGGGGTCCCGGGTTCGATCCCTGGTTGGGAAACTAGATCCCACATGCGTGCTGCAGCTAAGACCCAACCAAATAAATAAATAAATAAAAACTTTAAAAAAATTGCCACGTGATTACCAATAATGATTGTAAAGCTGAAATAAACTTAAAACAAAAAGTCTGGGGCTTCCCTGGTGGCGCAGTGGTTGAGGGTCCGCCTGCCGATGCAGGGGACACGGGTTCGTGCCCCGGTCCGGGAAGATCCCACATGCCGCGGAGCGGCTGGGCCCGTGAGCCATGGCCGCTGAGCCTGCGCGTCCGGAGCCTGTGCTCCGCAACGGGAGAGGCCACAACAGTGAGAGGCCCGCGTACCACAAAAAAAAAAAAAAAAAAGTCTGAACCACATGGAAGAGAAACAGCAGAACTGGAGGAAGATGGGAGTAGAGGGGACATCCTCTGTTCATTACCCTGCCCCTCACCCCACTATTGGCCTTATTTCCATCCAGAGTACAAACCAAGCTCATTCCTGCCTCAGGGCAATTTGTACTTGCTGTTTCTTCCCCCTGCACACTCTTTATAGGGTTGTTTCCTTAATGTTTGGGTTCTGGAATGGCTTATTTTTGGAGCACCTGGCAATCCAGTTGGCTCAGGGCAAGACTGACTTCAGTTTACTTCTAAAGGCTCTGGTGACCGGGGAGTAAGCAGGACACAGCTTGCCCCTTCATCTGAGAATACAGACATCCTTCTGTCCTTGTTCTGACTGCTGCAACACCCCTTGTCTCCAGGAGGTGGCACTGTTTAACTGTTTTTGTTTTTGTTTTTGTTTTAAAGAGCGTTGGTGGGAAAAGGTAGGTGTGAACTGCCAACTTTGCTAAGACCCTGGATGGGTCTCCAGGAGTCTTAGGAAAGTAGTGAATCCTTTTATTTTTTTGGAGGGGGTCTGGAAAAAGTACCCCACCTACTCTAAGGAAAGCACAAAGCCTCCTATTTGTCTGCTGATGCATGAAATTCCACAATTAAGACCACTAAGAGAGCTGATTAATGTGTGTGTGGCTTACAGAGTTCTCTCACAGTCATTATCCAGTTTAAACCCTCCAACAATGAGAGATGACACTGGTTGAGCTGGAGCTGTGATTAGTGGAGTCAACACGATGTTGAACAAATTACTCAACCCTTCTAATCCTTACTTTCCCCATCTGTAGACTGTTGAGGTGAGGATGGAAAATAATGCATTTCATGGGCTGACCTCATGCCTGGCACATGACAGGCGCTGGAATAAAGGGTGGTGATCATTGCCATTATCAGGGCTGCAAAAATGGTATTGTAAGCAAAAAAAAAATAGGTGGTATACTGTAACTCGTTATTTCTTCTGGGTATCAGACTGGGGCATCAAGATGGGGTCTCTCTGCCTTAGAAGCCACGGTTCTCCACCCACATGCCCCTCCTCCCACCCGGGCCCCAGCGATGCTCTTCTCAGAAGCCCAGGCCTGAGCCTTCTTCTGGAAAAGACATGGGACAGGGAGGCACCTTTCAGGGCATCTGCAGTTCCATGGATAGGGATTCATTTTTGGAAGTTGTCCAAGGCAATCAGGACCCTCTCTCTTGATGACGGTGGGGACTTTGCTGAGGCTAGATTTGCTAAAAACTAAGGGGGTGATTCCAAGGTAGCAAAACTAGTTTTGCTGTTAGACATGGCTAAACTTCAGCTGCTCAGGGTCAGTGGCCCCAGGCTGGGATTTGTGCTGGAGGGGCCGCCACTGCACGTGCAGCTGGGGGTGCTGGGCGGGGCTCCAGGAAGGCAGCCCAGGGTTCCAGGGCCTGAGGCTCCTGGGGGAACCGGAAGTGAGGACCTGGGTTATCAGTGAGCCCAGGAGTTAGGGGTTCCGGAGACAAAGTGGGACAAGGGCCAGAGGTAGGAAACAGCCAGTCCTGAGGGGAGAGGGGTGCAGTGTTCTGAGCACTGCCAGGGAGGGCTTGGTTGCTGGCTTCCTGTCAGGGCTGGAGCTTTCCTCAGGGCCCAGGGGAGGGTGCCAGGAGGAAGAAAGGGCTGTTGTCACGTGATAGGAAAACGCTTTTCTGTGCTGCTCGGGCTGGGTTCAGGGCCAGGTGCAGGTGAGCAGGGGGACAAAAGAAAAGCAGGCTGCACACCCAGGACCCGGGGTGGGGGGGGGGAGGAGGGGGTGATTCCAAGGTAGCAAAACTAGTTTTGCTGTTAGACATGGCTAAACTTCAGCTGCTCAGGGTCAGTGGCCCCAGGCTGGGATTTGTGCTGGAGGGGCCGCCACTGCACGTGCAGCTGGGGGTGCTGGGCGGGGCTCCAGGAAGGCAGCCCAGGGTTCCAGGGCCTGAGGCTCCTGGGGGAACCGGAAGTGAGGACCTGGGTTATCAGTGAGCCCAGGAGTTAGGGGTTCCGGAGACAAAGTGGGACAAGGGCCAGAGGTAGGAAACAGCCAGTCCTGAGGGGAGAGGGGTGCAGTGTTCTGAGCACTGCCAGGGAGGGCTTGGTTGCTGGCTTCCTGTCAGGGCTGGAGCTTTCCTCAGGGCCCAGGGGAGGGTGCCAGGAGGAAGAAAGGGCTGTTGTCACGTGATAGGAAAACGCTTTTCTGTGCTGCTCGGGCTGGGTTCAGGGCCAGGTGCAGGTGAGCAGGGGGACAAAAGAAAAGCAGGCTGCACACCCAGGACCCGGGGTGGGGGGGGGAGTGGATTGGGGTGCTGCCTGCACACCTGCCTGCGCTGGGACAGGGCATCCCGCGGTGCCGAGGAACTCACAGCCTCAAGGGGGTCCCAAGTCTTCTGTTTGCGGAAGAGTACACAGGATCTGGCTCCCTGGGGCATGAGAGAACTGCGGTCCGCGCCCTCTGATGGTTTTGTTTGTCTGCAATCACGCCCTGACTACATCTCCTCCCTAATTCTCCGCTCTGGGGCCTGTGCCCTGCCCTGGTCCAGCCTGGTCCTCCCTCTGTCCAGCCGGAGGCCATGGCCTCACCGGCTGCCACTCGTTGGACTTGGGCAGCCTTTTAGGGCTCTGAATGGATGGCAGGGCCCCGGGCAGGGCTGAGGGCTGAACCCCACACCCTGCAGACCCATCCTCCTTTGCAGCTCCTGGCCTCCTATCTCTGACCACAAGGCCCCTCCTTACCTCTTGGCCTGCACCGGTGGAGCCCCCAGGCTCAGCCCTTGGTTCATACCTCATTCCCACCTAAACTCACTCCCTTGGTGATCTCACCAGCCTTGTGACTCTAAATACCATCTCCGAGCTGACGATCTGGTATATCTTGGCTCCCTGAACTCCAGACTCAAACACCGACTCCCTTTTTGTCATTTTCACCTCTGTTGTCCACCTCAGGTCCAACACACCCCCAAGTAAAACTCCAACGCGGCGAGGAAGACTCCCCCCTCCAAACCTGCCCCTCTGGCACCTTCTCCATCTTGCACAACGGCAATGCATCGTTCTGGCTGCTCGGCAGAAAACTCTGGAATCACCCTCGACTCTCATTTTCTCTCTCTCTCCTCACCTCTCATCCATCAGAAACTCTTGGAGGTTCCACCTTCAGAAAACTCCAGAGTCCTCACCTCCACGGCCACCCCCTGGTGTGGCCGTGTCCCCTGTTGCCTGGGCTGTGGCAGTGCCTCCCTCCAGTCTTTTAGCTCCTGCCCGTGCAGCGAGGAATTCCTTGGGCTTTGGGGAGTGAGGAAGGACAGGGGAGGGCCTTGACTAGGGGGGTCTGCAGCCTCTGACGGTGGCCCAACCATGGCCTGTCCCGCCAAGGACACTGCCTGCTGCTGAAAGGAGCCTGAGGCACATGAAAGCCCGACACCCAGGACCCCTGGGGCTCCTAAAGCCACCGGTTTTGACACATGGCCACTGGAGAACCGAGGAAATGGGCAGAGTGCCTGCGAGTCCTGGGCAGATCCCTGACCTGGGAGATGGGCCCACTAAGTGCCCAGGGCCCTTCCTCGGACCCCATCTGTGCCAGGGACAGCGTACCCCCTATCCCACCTCACTGGGTGCCCAGCTGGGCTGGAGCTGTAAACCCCTCAGACTGCTCCTGGGGACCCGGCTTCCAGGTGGGACAAGCTGTGGGTGCCCCCACCTCGGAATCCTAAACAGAGCACGAGCTTTTCCCATCTGGGGCTCGGCAAACCCCGGGTGGGGGCACCCTCAGCCTGGGCCTGCCCACAGGTATGGGACCCCAGCGGGGCTCACCTGGACAGCTCCTCCAGTTTGGACTTGGCGTAGTCCAGGCTGTTGCGCTCCACGTGCTCGTGAGGGGTGTGGGCCAGGAGCTCGTGCAGCGTCAGGATGTACCTGGGGATCTGCAGTGGGGAGAGGCGGGGACAGGGCCAGAGGGCCAGAGAGACGGAGGCAGGGAGAGAGAGACAGCGATGAAGCAAGAGGGAGATGGAGAGACAGAGCAGGGTAGACAGATGGGGGGGCAGGGTGGGCAGAGAAGGGGGCTCTCAACTCCGAGGACCCCCATGAGCGGGGCTGAGGAAGGACACCCACTGCACTTCTGATCCCAGACTCTCTTAACTTGGAGGCTCTTCCAGGGTCTTGTCTGGGACGAGAGCCCAGAGCTTGAGGTCCTGCCCCGCAGAAGGCAGGACCTGGAGATGGACTCAGGACCAGGAGCTGCCCCTCACTTTCCGCACGGCCTCCCCCAGCCAGGGTCGGTGGAGGGTCCTAACCCCGTTCGTTCTCCAGGCCACCGGGGGTTTGCACGGCCGTGGCCCTCGGCACTCCGCGCCCCGGTCCCCAGTCAGCTGCAGCCCTCCCGGCGCATGCGCCCTGGCAGACGGGGCGGGCACACCTGGAACATGGGGTAGGTGAGGAAGGTCTCCAGCGTCCTCTCCTCGCAGTCGGGCTTGGCCTCGTAGTGCTTCAGCAGCTTGTCGAAGTCGCGGTTCTGCTTGCAGTGCGCCAGGATCTGCAGGCTGTACTGGTGGTTGCGGACGAACTCCTGGTAGATGTTGAGCATGGGCAGCAGGATGTCGAAAAGGTCGGCTGGAAGGAGGCGGGACTCAGTGGGCAGCGGGGGCGCCCTCGGCTCCCCCAGCCCCACCCGGGGAGGTCGGGGCGTGGCTCAAAGCCCCATCGGAGTCACCGGAGATGACTCTGGCACCACTGCCTTCTCCTAGGTCAGAGAGGGTGGCCCCAGGCATTGAGACCACAGCAGATTCACAGGTTTTTGAGATAGAGCCCTGTCTAGTCTGACACCTGTGTACCGGAGGTCAGAGAAAGGAGGTATAGAGGGCGCTGAGATGTGCCCCCCGGAACCCCTTCTGGACCCAGGCACTTGTTCCCCAGCTGCCACCAGTGCGGGTGGCTCTCAGCTGGGTTCTCCCTTGCTGGGAACTGCTCTCAGCTGAAGGAAGCTGCCTTGCACAAGCTGGAGCCCAATGACAGGTCCAGGTCGGGGTGTGAAGGCCGGCCCCTGCCTCGACGGGGGATGTCCCTGAAGGGCCACCTCAGTTCCCGAGCTTCCCTGGGGTCGGCTGAGGCCCCTGTTGTAAATGCTTTGTAGTCCACTCCCTGCCAGTGCCCTGGCTCTGCCAGGCTGTTATGCTGCGGGGTCCCCAGGGGCCCCAGAGTGTCCCACCTGTGACTGTGACCTGTCAGAGGTCACGAGGTGAGTCAGGAGCTGGCCTGGAACCAGGCTTTCCAACTCCCTCATTCCAGCGCTTTCCACCCCATGATATGCTTTCCTGGGTCTCTGCCCCTTCACCTGTTGTCCCCTTTGTCCCTCTGTCCCTGTCCTTCCAGACCTCCCCAGCTCTGCAGCCCCTGGCTCAGTGAGGTGGACCCCCTGCTCAATCCCCCGTCTGTCTCAACCTCCTGGGTATCTAACATCCTGTCCTTCTAGCTCCCAAAAGCCCAAACCTGCCTTTCAACACTTGATGGGATGGGATGGACCCTCTAAAACCTCTGCTTACTAACTCCATTAAAAAGAAAGACAATGCAACTAGAAATGATCATACAAAGTGAAGTCAGAAAGAGTAGACAAATACCATATGATATCACTTATATGTGGAATCTAAAACACAACACAAATGAACTTATCTACGAAACAGAAACAGACTCGCAGACATAGAGAACAGAATTCTGGTTGCCAAGGGGGAGGGGAGGTGGGGGAGGGATGAAGGGGAGGTTGGGGTCAGCAGATGTAAGCTTTTGTATATAGAACGGATAAACAACAAGGTCCTACTGTATAGCACAGAGAACTATATTCAGTATCCTATGATAAACCGTAATGGAAAAGAATATTAAAACAAAGAATGTCTATATGTGTATAACTGAGTCACTTTGCTGTACAGCAGAAATTAACACAACATTGTAAATCAACCCTACTTTAATAAAATCAAATTTAAAAAAAAGAAAGACAAGCTTTCCTTGGAACAAACTCTAAGTGGGAGCTCTTAGGTAGGGCATCCAACTATCCAGTGGACAACCTCTTTAGCTGTATGACTACAGAAAGTGCAGCCTTTGTCTTTCTAGGGCTGCTTCTTATTTCGACCTTGGAGAAAAACAAAATGGTGTCACTCCCCCTGGAAGTCTCCTGGCCCGTGGGCAGAGGAGCCTTTTCAGCCTCGGCTGTCCTCTCAGCTCCCTGAGCCTGTTCCCTCGACCCCATAGTGGAAGTGATACCAACACTTACCTTTTCCTATTGAATTAAGTGAAAGGAAGATGGTACACAGTGTGGGAGGGGCGGGATGTGGGACGCACTCCTGTACATCACTCACAGGAGTGAGGGCTTGGAGAGCAATGTGACGATGTGTACACAGCGGGGAGTCCATCCCCATTGTTTCAGTAATTCTACTTCTGGACACCTGTCTCAGGGGAATGCTCTCTAATATCTCTAATGCTCTCAACTTCACATGCAGGGATGATTATTTTTAGTAGCAAAAAGGTAGAACAACTTTAAGAGTCAACGAAGGGAGATGGCTACATAGATGGTGGCAGATTCACGGGACACTGGAACATTATACAGCCATCAAAAAGCATACTTTCAGCTTGAGAAAACACTTATGCAATTATGTTAAGTAAAAAAAAAGAAAAACCCACAGCAAGATTCAAATTCTATATTCAGTATGTTTGCAATTATGTAAAATGGAAAAAAAAAAAAAACAACCCCAAAATCTATGCATAGGAAAAAAAATTGGAAGGAAACACACCGGAGTGTTTACAGTAGTTATCTTTGGGAAGCAGAAATGTTGATATTTTTAAATGTTTCCTACTTTTCTGGATTCTCAGATTTTCTCAAATGGGTACCTATATGAAAAAAAAAAAAAACAACCCCAAAATCTATGCATAGGAAAAAAAATTGGAAGGAAACACACCGGAGTGTTTACAGTAGTTATCTTTGGGAAGCAGAAACGTTGATATTTTTAAATGTTTCCTACTTTTCTGGATTCTCAGATTTTCTCAAATGGGTACCTATATATTATTTTTAAAAGGGAAAAGCAGATAAGAAACTAAAAATATATCACTTCCTCCTAGAAATGTAGCTTTTGCCAACTTCTTTTTCCTCTTCTGCTCCCTCTGAGGGATTCTGTGAGTTTTTAAGGGGCCACTCTGTTACATTCGGGAAGGACAAAAGTGCCACCAGCCAGGAGATGTGGCCCCTGCACAGGGACTTCTCAGGTGGGGATGGGGGCAGAGGGGCAGGAGACCTCTGCCAGGGCTGCTACTCACCGAGGACCAGAGTGGGCCAGCTGGAGATGCGGGCCTTCAGGCCTTGGTAAAAGATCTGGTGCAAAAACATGATGGTCTCGCTGGAAGAGAAAGCACATGGTAAGCTCCCGCCAGGAGTTCCTCTCCTTCCAGGTGTCCCTTCCCCCAAAGTTCAGTAGAGCTGAGGGGCCCCAGGGGAGAGGGCAGGGGCTGTCACTGCCTGTGGGACAATAGCAGCAAACCTTCTCAGGTGAGACCTTACGAGAAGCCCCATCAGTGGGATGGACCCTACAGTCTGTGGGGCCTAATGCAAAACAAACATGCCGGTCCCTTGTTAACAAATGATTAAGAATTTCAGGATGGTGACAGCAGAGCCTCAAATTAAGCACGTTTTTACTAAGCATGCAGTCAAATGCATTCCGGCTGCTGGCTTCCCTGGCCCCCTTAAGTCCCCACTGGCTCTGTCATTGTGTGCTGTCCCCTCTCCCAGGAGTTTGTGCCCTGAAGGCAAACCCCCATCCTGGGGTCTCACACTCTCAGGACAAGGGCAGGGAGTGGAAGGCGCTGGGTGGGCACAGAGATGCCCCTGAGCTGCGAGGCACAGGAAGCCAATGGGGGCCTGGGACCTTATGTTCATGGGGGGCCTGGGAGGCACGGGGCTCCCTGACCCCAGAGGAGTTTGAAATGCCCTGAGCACCCCACTCTGCAGAGAAAACAGGGTGGGTGGGGAGAAAAAGGGTGTGAAAAAGAAAAGAAGGGAGGGGTGCAAGAGAGAAAGGGGTGAGGGAGGTGAGAGGTGGTGGTGGGGAGAGAGAACAGAACACAGCACCTACGGCTGAAGAGCAGAGCCTATAACTCCACCACACCCGCAGGATGTGCAGAAGGGCTGGAACCGGTAGGGCCTTTAACAAGTATCTAAGTAGCAGTAACACTCCCGAGTTCTCATTCCTGAGAGTGGCTCCTCTCATTACCGTGAATTAACTGTCATGTCCCTAAAGTCCCAAAAGAACAGGCCCCCCCAGGTGTGGTGACACCATGATTTCTGGACTAGGGGCCCCACCTGATGGCTGAAGTCATTTGCAGTTTTCAGGTAACAAGTCTGTGACAGATTCACCCTTGACAGGGCTGGTTTCTTCCTGTCTGGCCCCTGAACTAGTTACTGAATAGATAAACATGTACCGTACCAATGTGAAGAAATTTAGTCGTCCACATGGGAAGACCCTTAGAAAAATGCAAAAGAGATCAGTCCAGGGGTGCGTGAAAGTGCACAGAAGGGAAAACGTGGGCCCTGATGTCGGGGAGGGTGGAGGTAGGAGGACTTTCAGGGGTTCCTGGGGAACTGAGAGGCTCTGGATAACCCCGAGCACCGCCACAGCAAGACTCAGGGCCCCATTCCCGGGCAGCTCCCACAGACGGCTGCAGGATGCACTGTGCAGGGTTCACGGCATGGATTTGTAGGGTAGCACGTTAGGAACATCATAAGCTGGGACTAAAAAAAAAAAAACGGAGGATGAAGCCTCCGTTTTTAAAGTACTATAAACTGTGAGGATTTCACTTGTCATCCTACTACTCAGAAACTACCATTGTTACCTATCTGATAAGAAAAAAATGATCTCATTTTGATTCGATTTGCTTTACAAAATCATTGTGAGTGGGTTGGTTGAACGTTTTTCCTTTGTATTGGACATTTGAATTTCTTCTTTTGGGAACTGCCAAGTCATGTCCACTTACTATTTTCACTTTTATTAATTTAAAATAACTCTCCATATTAAGCATATAATCTTAACATATACATTGCAGATATTTTTTTGCTCAGCTATTTGCCCAACTATCTGTGTTTGGTGTTTTTTGAAGTTTTTCCATTTTGCCCTGTGAGATTTTCTTTCTGTTTTTTTTTGCTTCAGGCATCATGTCTTTTCCCACTCTTAGACTGCATGCACACTCACCTACATTTTATTTTACTATTTCATTTTTACACACAAATACTTAACTAGAGTTTACTTTGGTGTAGGATGTGAGTAAAGGATATAAACGTAATCTTTCTTTCAGTTTGGTTAGCCAATTGCCCCATTTTATTTATCAAATACTGCAGCTGCTTTCACTGCTTTGCTAGGATGCCTTTTTTGTTACTAAATTCTCATACATGCCTAAGTCTGTTTCTGAACTTTGTATTTTATTTTGATGAACTATTGGCCTATTCTGGCAATAGTCTCACGCTGTTTTCATTACTTTAAATATATTTATAAGCCTATAATACATTTTAATTAATGTAGGAAATGTTTCTTTCATTGTTTTTTTCAGAACATTATTATCTATTTACATGCATTTTACTCCTTCAGTTGAACATTAAAATCACTCTGCTAGGCTGCACTTCGATTGGAAATATATTGAGTGTATGGCATGTTTTGGCTGAAATGACATCTTTACGACATGGAATCTTGCCATCCAGAGTGCTGGCCCACTTTCTGTTTTTGTACAGCCTGTAAGCTTAGAAGGACTTTTTATAATTTTAAACGGTTGAAAAAAAATCAAAAGAATATTTTACGATAAGTAAAAATTAGATGAAATTCACATTTTAGTGTCCATAAGTCAAGGTTTATTGGAACACAGCAACACCCATTCATTTAGGATTGCCTAAGACCACCTAGTTTTGACAGAGACCCTCTGGCCCACAAGGCCTAAAATATTTACTATCTGACCCTTGATAGAAGTTTGCTGATCCCCAGTCTATGTGAATGTTGTCCCTGAATTGTGCAGCACACAGCCGGGGCAACTATATTCTATGGCCCTGCACACTTATAGTCCAGCAGGGAATCTATGCACAGAAGAAATCATTATTTAAGTGCAATGAATGCTAGAAAAGGGGCAGCATGGGGGCCCTGGAAGCACACAACAAGGGAACATAAGCCAACAGTGACAAGGGGCATGGGGGTGGCCCGGGACATCCAAGGAAAGACATGAAAAAAGAGTAGGAGACAGCTGTCATAAGGAAAATAGGAACGACAGTAGGGTGGGAAGAATTCTAGGGAGAGGAAGTGACTTGTCTGCTTCGGGAAGTGCTCATTTTGCCTGGTTCCCTTCTTGAGCCCAGAAAGGAGTGTGACTTGCCCAAGGCTGGCCCTAGGTACACAGGGCTTGGCCTGTGGAGGGCAGAACCAGGCCTCTTCACTCCAGCCTCACCCTGTGCCTGTCCCTCCTCACTCCCCAGGCCATGCAGACAAGACGAATTGATGGCAGCACACGCCCCCAATGAGCCTCATCATTCTTCTCGACCCAGGACTCCAGGCAACCACTGCCAATCAATCAGAGCGGGCATCAAGATAGGAACCATCTGTCCCCCAGGCGGGATGCCTCTCATCACGGGGCAATGCCTGTGGTTCCCAGCACACGTTGCTGGGCATGGTTTTTATTAAAGGGAAATAGCCCAAGAGTATATGCTCATTGTTTCGGGTAAACAAAACCTAGTGCACATGTTTACTTCAAAGATTCACCCCCCACCGCCCCGCAGCATTCAAGAAGCACACAATTAACCCCCTCCCCAGCTCTGCAGCATCCTCCGTGAATCTGCCAACCTGGAGAGAGGCCTCTCTCTTCTCAAGGACTTCTTTTAAAGAACTCCAGCAAATGAAATCACCAAATTGGCATCAGATGTCTAATGTGGCTGTACATTTCAGCCTAAATGCAAATCCAGGGGAAAGCTATGTGCAGAAATGCCTTCTAGTGAGTGGGCTGGCAGCCTCCGCCCTTGACCTGTGACACATACAGACTCTGTGCTGTGGTCCGAGGCAGGGAGACCTGGAAGGTTCATGTCCCGGATCCGGCCTCCACAGCACCTACACGGTAAGAGAGAAGGCTGGGCTCACATACAATCGAAAGTTCTCGACAGTGCAGGCGTGGGCAGAAGCATGTGCTGAGACCTGGGCTGTGATGAGCAAGCAGAGGGGTAAGGAGGATGGGGGTCGGTGAAGATTCCAGCCCATTATTTAACAGGGCAGCAGGGGGGAAGCACAGGCCTTCACATAAAACAGAACTGGGTTAAAATCACAGCCCACCCGAACCCCGAGCACACCCCGTCACCTCTCTGATCTCTGGTGCCAGCCTCATGGGGCGTCTCTGAGGATTGGAAATTATGTAGGCCAAGTGCTTACAGAGAGCCTGGCACCAAGCAGGCCCCACAAAACACCATCTTAACGTGGTGAGTGTAGTCCAAAACATTCAGTCACGCAAAGTGCTGTGCAGGGTTGCTATACAGTTAATGAAAAAAAAAATTCAGCCGTTCTTTGTGCTCACAAAAAGCACAGAGGTTAAGACAGTGAAGCTTATACTCTTATGGACCCAGTGGATCATATAGTGAGGGGTGAATGATTAGAAGGCAGTCATTTTCTAGCTCTTCCTGCCCCACCCTGGGCCCCGGGGGAAGGAAAGAATTCCGACCTGCTCCCGATTGAGAACAGGGGCCAGGGGGTGGAGAGAAGCTGGTCACATCACATTGGCATCCATTGATAGGATCATTGGTTCTTCTTACTTAATATTGTAAGAAAATACAGTAAAACATATTTGATTAACTTTCAACGTTGAACCAACCTTGCATTCCTAGGATAAATTCCACCTGGTCATGATGTATTATCCTTTTTATATATTTCTGGATTCGATTTTATAATATTTTGCATCTATGATCATGAGCAGTATGGGTCTGTAGTGTTCTTTCCTCATAATGTCTTTTTCTGATTTCGGTATTAGAGTAATGCTGGCCTCACAGAATAAGTTGAGAAGTGCTCCCTCCACATTAGATTTGAATTCAGTTTCTCACAGGGTGCATCATAGTGAAGCTTTCTTGTTGTAATAACGTCTAGCTCTTATGAGCACTTGGGCTATGCTGGGCTCTGTACTTAGATTCTTTACATGAGCTTTCATTTGATTCTCCAACACCTACAAGAGGCAGGTCCCATTCCCTGGTCAGTGTTTCCGAGGACCGCTAGAGTCCATATTCTGGAGGCCTTAACGATTGATCAGGCTGGGGCTATTTTGACCAGGATCAATGAGATTGCTAAGATGGGAAAGAGACAACCTTGGGCACATCAGGGGCTTGGAAGGACACCAGCAAAAGAGGGGACTTTCTTCCCTCCTGTTTATTCTGTTAAAGGCATCTGATCTGATCCATGCAGTGATTAACAGACAAAAATATAAAACCATGTTGTGATTTTCTTCAAACAACTTTCGAACACATTCTGTGAGTGTGGTATGAATACTCTTAACCAAAGATTACAGGTGAAAAGAATTCCATTGAATGCAGTGTAACAAAATTATGCAAAGATTAAATAAATACAAAAGGGCACCTTTATCTCTTAGTGGTTATGATAAACGGTCACCAAAAGTTTGCAACTGTGGCCTAAAATGCAAGGAAAGAAAGCACAAACAACCTAGAACTATTACAATGCTTCCTGAAATATTTCCCAAGTAGGGCCGTGGCCGAGCCTCCAATACAGGCAGTCCCCTGCGGTTATCTCAAGCCTCTCATTTCCATGTGCTCTGGGACCTGCAGCAGCAGCTGCACCCACAAACTTGTTGGAAATGCAATCCCTATGCTCTACTCCAGATCTACATGTTGAGAAGCTCGGGGTGAGGCCCAGCGTTCACGTTTGAGAAGCTGTGACTCCAGCTGAGCTGTCCGGAGTTTATTCAGGAAGAAAGTTCTTCACACTTTTCAGCCAAATTCCAGGTCATTGAGTTTAAAAGACCCAACTGTAGTTTCTGGAGAAAATCTTACCTGATTTCACAAAACAATAATACCTATTTTCTTTGTTTTAATAAAGAAGTCAAAGCATTTATTTACTCTCTAAAAACTGTGTTCGAAATGTATATTAAAAAGCAGCCTTGGGCTTCCCTGGTGGCGCAGTGGTTGAGAGTCCGCCTGCCGATGCAGGGGACACGGGCTCGTGCCCCGGTCCGGGAAGATCCCACGTGCCCCGGTCCGGGAAGATCCCACGTGCCGCAGAGCGTCTGGGCCCGTGAGCCATGGCCGCTGAGCCTGCGCGTCCGGGGCCTGTGCTCCGCAACGGGAGAGGCCACAACAGTGAGAGGCCCGCGTACCGCAA
>NW_006785943.1:456776-459276 GCF_000442215.2 Lipotes vexillifer
AAAAAAAAAAAAAAAAAAAAAAAAAGCAACCTTGTAAGGCCCAGTGATTCAGTTTCTAGAAGGTCTAATGAGGCTAAAAGCCACTCCCCTCCCCCTGCTCCCCACCCCCACCATGTCCCCATACTCTGACACCTCATCCACATCCATGGTGTCAGCATCCCAATGTCCCTGTCCTTGCCCTTCTCCCAGTGACTTTCAGCATCTCCGGCTCAACCTCTCAGAATCAGACCCACATCCACTGCCTCTACCCCACCTCCTTCCGGGTGTCCCACAGGTCCCTAAGCTCGTCACAGCACACTGGCAGGTAAAGGGGAAGAGCAGGGCACAGGGGAGGTGACCCTGGGTCCCAAACACCTCTGCAGAGGGCTTGGAGGAGGGCCAGCTGCAATTAGTGAAATGACTGAATGATGGATACTTTCGAAGAAATGCAGCTGAACGAACAACCTGGAGCATGTAGTGATTTACTTTAATTCCTGATTGAGAATCGTTTGTAAATAGCACTCTGTAGATATGTTTTCATATTTGTTGCTTTTACCTAGTTTACCCAATTTTAATGCCTACCAAAAAGCTCATTTAAACCCTTTCCTAAGACTTTTAAAAAGAGGTTGACAGCAGAAGGGCAGCCATCAGCTCAGCCTTCTCAGGTAACACAAACCCCATACGAATGGCCAGAGTCACCATTTGGGAAAAGTAACTGCTTTCGTAAGATATGTGGGTAGTGTGATTCAGAGCCCAACTCTAAGGGGACTCAGAATTCTAAAAATTTAGACCTGGCTTCTAGATCGTTATGACGACGATATTAAGTTAGAAGAATGGAACCCATTTGGTTTTCTGTAGCTTGATTTATAACTTGTAAACATTTAAACCAGGGTTTCTCAACCTTGGCACGATTATTTTTGGTGGAAGAATTCTCTGCTGTGGGAGACTGCTCTGTGCACGGTAGGATGTTTAGCAGCATCCCTGACTTCTACCCACCAGATGCCAGGTGCAAACCCTCCCCTGAAGCCCCGCCAAGTTTTGACAATCAAAAATGTCTCCCGTATATACACTAATATGTATAAAATGGATAACTAATATAAACCTGCTGTATAAAAAAATAAATTAAATTAAATTAAAAAAAAATTGCCTCCCAGGGATTGCCAGCCATTGATCCTACTTGATCCTTCTGAAGCAAAAAATAAATTAAAAAAAAAATAAATGTCTCCCAGCATTGCCCCAGTTGAACCACTAGTTTCTACATATACTACGTGGGCATCTATTGGTATTCCTGCCTGCAATAGCTGGGGCACTGGCTTCTCGTCATGGGACCTCGGGCAGCTTCCTTCCTCTCTGGGCCTCAGTTTCCTCCTCTGCACTTGGCGGGAACTAGTCAAGGGCTCGTGTCCAAGTTCAGTGCCGGCTAGGCTCCCTCTTCCTGCCTCAGCCAAGGGCTCCAGGAGTGGGGGCTGAGCTTCAGGGTGCTCACCTGTTCAGGAAGATGCTGCTGACATCGTCGTGCGTGATGGGAGGCTTCTTGGAGCTGGCGGCCATCCGCAGTGGGCGCAGGAAGTTGTTGACAAGGATGTGCAGCTGCTGCACGTACTCGGCCTCGGCCTCCAGCATGCTGAACACCACCTGGTTCCTCTTCCGCATGCTGTCGGCGTGCGGCGACCGGATGTAGTCCTGGATGATCGTCTTCCACTTGCGCCGGCACAGCCAGCCCCGCAGGAAGCTCTGCACCTGGGCGCCGAGACCAGCGGGAGAGTCTCCCGTTAGCCTCAGCTGCTCTGGTCCTTCCAGGCTGTGAGTGCCCTAAGGGCAGGGGCCAAGGCCCTGCTGTCCCCCATGCCGGGCACGTAGGGAAAAGAGCTGAGGCAAAAGATCAGGCCTGGTGCTTCTGCCTGCATGGTGCCGGGCAAGCCCTTTGGTTCCTCTAAGCCCGTTTCCCATCTGTGCTATGGGGCTAATGAGATGACGGCTGGACTCAAAGTGAGGTCCCTGCATGGGAGCATCAGCGTTTCCCGAGAATTTGTTAGAAATGCAAATCCCCAGGCCCTGCCCCGGGCCTCTGCATTTAAACCACATCCCCCAGGTTGCTTTGGCAGCATCCCCTGAAGGAGGAAAAGTGTGGCCCTGAGTCCCCATCACGGGAGGGGGCTTGAGCATAGAGGGTTGCCAGGCTGTGCTGCGCATGGCTCACACCTCTTCTTGCCTAATGACTGGGCTGAAAGCCCAGAAGTTTCAATGAAAGCTCATCTGGATAGAGGGTGATGATCAAATTCAGTGCGGCAATTAGTTAATCTCATGCTTGGGCCTTATCAGCGCCCGCCTGGAGCCTCTCCTCTACCTCCGCGGGGAAATGAACAGAGACACTTGACTTGCCCGACTTGGAGTCGGGCTGCTTGGCCTGGCCTCGTTCTGGCAAGAACTTGGGAAGGGCCTCGATTCACAGACACAGAGAACTGTTTTAAGATATGCACGCTTCCAACCAAGGCACCATGTAGCTCCCTACCATTCCTGC
>NW_006785943.1:459286-484338 GCF_000442215.2 Lipotes vexillifer
GGCTGCACAGGGAGGGCCCCAGGGCCCCAGGAGCAAGGGTGCTGGGCGGTGCTGGGGTGGGGGCACCTGGAGATCCAGGGGCCACCTGCCAAGGCACTCATCAAAATATTATCAGCTGCAAAGGGCACTGGCCATGCACAGCAGGTGCAACCATCCGGGTGCAGACCTTTGGCCAGGGACGTTTGCCCTGGGGAGAAGAGGCCTGGCCTCAGCCCGACAGATCTCCTTGAAGAGAGAAAGCTTTTCTGGATAAAGGAGGGCCTTGCTCTGAGGCCCCAGGAGGGTGAAAACAAAAGTAGGGAGGTGCATTTCAGGTGGTACTTAAAAAAATGTTCCAACCAGAATGGCTTTGCAAAACGGGCCGGGAAGCCCAGTGGGGCCATGGCAGAGAAGGAAGCCCAGCGCATCCCTGCCTGGGTGGGGCTTGGTTCAGACCCCAGGTGGCACTGGTGGCAAATCCCAATGTCCATGGGGGCCTGGCAGGTCCTATAGATCCTGAAGCCGGCTGGGTGGGCACTAATGGGACAGCACCTGGCCTGGGGCCAGCAGTCACCGTGTGCAGGAGGTGGGCCCGGGCCTGCGAGACCTTCTGCTTTTCCAAGAGATCGTGTGTCCCAGTGACCAAGGATGTGGGCTCTGGAGCTTGGTGGCCAAGGTTTAAATGTCACTCTGCAAATACTTAGCTGTGTGACCTGGGGAAGTCACTTTGCCTTTCTGTGCCTCAGCAACCCCACATGTGAAACGCAGATAATAATAAAACCTCAGAGGGCTTTTAGTTAGGAACAGATTAATCTGCATAAATCTCCTAGAATAGTGTCTGGCACATGGAAAGTGCGTAATGAATGTTAGCTCTTCCTATTTTTGAGAAACCAGAAATACATATTTTTATGTGAAATGTTTAGCTTTTAAAGCACTGGCAACAGATTAAAAAGGGAAAAAAGAAACACCGTGTGGGCTAAGAACCCCAAACATGCTGGTAGGCTGAACTTGGCCTGTGGGATGCCAGTTTGCAGTTTTCTGGTCTGGATGGCGCTGGTGTCCTTTTACGCTCTCAACAAGGAGGATTTTTTGGTTTCGTGTGTTTTTCTTACGGTGAGTCAGGCTCCCCTGCTTCAAGTCTGGCAACAGACCATACTCTTCCCCTCCATACGCCCCTCCATGGGGTGACCCACGGTGCTGGTCAGTATCTCTGCCACCAGGCAGCTTTCTGATACCTTCTGAGATGTCTCTCCTAGCCTCTAATAGTGTAAAACCAGTGGGGCCAGCTAAGGGGTGTCACAGAGGCCGGATCCCATGCTGACCTCTGCCGGGGATGAAAGGAGGAGGTGTTTGCAGGACAGTAGCTGGGGGGGAGGGCGGGCATGCAGGGCTGTGACAGTGGACGTGTGGCCTGGGGTCTCATTGAGGCTGCCCAGGGTTGTGAGGAAAGCTCTCGGCTGTGAGTCTCACAGCCTGGGTTCCTGCCCTGGCTCTATCCACTCTTTCATCTCTTGGAGCCTCAGTTCTCCTATCTGTCAAATGGGCTGAACCACCCTACCTCACAGAGACAACCAGAAAACATGGCTCGACGAGGTGCTGGTCAGGGGTGAGGGGCTGTTGATTCTGCCTTTGGAGCAGAGGTGGGAGTGGCACGCCCAGCAGCAGTGGGACAGTAGGTGGACACTGCAGACCCTGGGCTGCGCCAGGGGGCTCTCTAAAGAGGACCAGGGCAGCTTTGCCAGCCCCGAGAGATGGTACAGACCTTCTTGATTTTCTTGATGTCACTGTCTTCGTCGTTGGGGGTGACAGTCTGGGTGGACTGGATGCGCTCATTGTCCTTGAGCAGGGATGTGATCTGCAACGGAAACACAGGTCAGCTGCGGGGCGTGAGCGGCACCAGCTGGCGGAAGCCCCACCCCTCCGGCTGCCACCCGGCGTGGTGTGGTGAGTGAGCGCCCTGCCACATGCTCCCCAAGGACCAGTGGTACTGCAGCTCGTGTCCTTTGCTCTGTGGGAGGTTTCGAGCCAGACGTCGGTGAGTGAGTACCGGGCCGGGACCCTGTCCACCTGGGTCCAGGGCAGCTAGGCTCTGACTCCGAGTGACCCTGGGCGAGGCACTCTCTGGGCTGCGGGCAACCCATCTGTAATCTGAGAGATTTGGTCCAAACCTGTGATTCTCTTCCTTATTCCCTAAACCATCAGTCCCTTTACTTTCGAATTTTTATTGTGGTAAAATATATATAACATAAAATTTACCATTTTAACCAATTTTAAGTGCACAGTGCAGTGGCATCAAGTACATTCACATTGTTGTGCAACCATCACCACCATCCATCTCCGGAACCTTCTCAACTTCCCGAGCTCTGTACTCATTAAACAATAATGAGTTTATGAGTTTAATAATGAGTTTAATGACTTCCCTGGAGGTCCAGTGGTTAAGGCTCTGCGTTTCCACTGCAGGGGGTGTGGGTCTGATCCCTGGTCAGGGAACTAAGATCCCGCACGCCACACAGTGCAGCCAAAACAAAACAAAACACACTAACTCCCCATCCCTCCTCCCTGAGCCCCTGGCACCCGCCCTTCTACTTTCTGTCTCTATGAATTTGACTCCTCTAGGGACCTCGCCTAAGTGGAATCAGACAGTATTTGTCTTTCTGTGGCTGGCTTATTTCACCAGCATAACATCCTCAAGTTTCACCCATGTCACAGCATGTGTCATACTTTCCTTCCTTTTTAAGGCTGAGTGATATCCTTGTATGTACAGACCCCATGTTGCCATCCATTCATCTATCAATGGGCACTTGGGTAGTCCCATTATTTTTTTCAAACAAAACTGTCGTGGAGCCCCAGTAGGACTTCAGACGAAAGCACTGCTTGCTTGGCTGTCCCATCCTGGGACAACCCTAAAGCACTTCTCTGACTTGGAGCCCTCTTTGGAGCACAACCTGGAAACTGCTGGCCTAGAAAAATGGAACGACCCTTGAAACGAACATTTGAGCTGATCTAAGAATCTCCATTTGCCAGATTTCGGGATCAGAGAGGTCGGCCCAGCTGCAAGAACAAAACCAACGGGGTGGTGACCAGGAGAAGGGGTGCCTTTAGCCATACTGTGGCCGGAGCCTCTGGCACTGCTCAGATGGACGGGCCTGTGGTGTAGCCCCTGGGTGGGTTCCTTCCTGCCACCCCCGAGTCCGCAAGTCTCTGCTGGGGGTCCTCCACCAAGGCTCCCACGGCCTGCGGACTTTCCCGGGAAAATGCAGGCAATGCCTATTTATTCCATCGCGGCTGTGAGCTCTGTGGGCGAAGGACCATCCCGTTTCATTCATTCCTGGGCTCCCGGTGCTTAGCATTCGGCTGGCACTCAACGTACATTTGTTGGCTACATAAGTAAGTAAGTTAGAGAAGGATCAGAGCAGCGACCTCCCTGGCTGGGAGTCCAGTGGTTGGGACTCCACGCTTCCATTTCAGGGGGCACGAGTTCCATCCCTGGTCAGGGAACTAAGATCCCACGTGCTGCATAGCTTGGCAAATAAATAAATAAATAAATAATAATAAAAGAGGTCTCATTAAAAAAAATTCTTTTCAGAAGGATCAGAAAAACAGCAGCAACAAAAACCTCAACCACAGGAAAACACTGCAGTCATCAAGCCCCACATGTCTAAAGATAGCAGCTCAGGGGAATCCACAAACACTGCCACAAAGCCAGAGCCCCTCATCCTCTTCAGAGCACGTGGCTTTGTCCCCTCAAGGCCACTTGCTGAACTGCAGAATGAATGGGCTCACAATTGAGTGAATTGAGCACTTTGAAAGCAAAATGGAACAGTTACCCGCTCTCCACTTGTGGGTTGCTAAAATTACCCTGGCCTGTGCTTGGAGAGCGGCTGAAAATATCTGAGAAATATTCAGCACCGACATGGGCTTTTCTTTTTTCTCTCCCCCCCGCACCTTTTCTTTCCATTCTCTGGGAACATCTGCACATTAAAATAAAGGCTGATTCTTTGATCTGTATTCTAAAGGCCTAAGGAACGCACACACACACACACACACACACACACACACGCGCGCGCGCGCAGGCTACTGGAGAGCTCAGAGATGCAGGGATGCCCAGTCAATGCCCACCTTTGGTCTGATGTTGTTACCTCCTTGCCCGTCTGCTTTCTTTGCCAGTTTTGAGATTTGCACACGGAAACCTTCTTTTTCGTTTGGATGGCAGTGTGTGTGTGTGTGTGTGTGTGTGTGTGTGTGTGTGTGTGTGTGGTCTGTATTTAAAACTGGCGCTTGTCTCAGAGAGAGGCATTCCAGGACATCTACTCAGCAGGGACCAGGGCAAAAAATAGATGCAATTAGGTCAGGTACTATGCTACATGCACAGGCAGTGCCAGCAGCCTTGGAGTCTTTGTTTAAGGATCAGGCTTGGTGGGCAAAGCTCTAGAGGGTTGTGAGCCTGGGGACCCTACACAAGTCTTGGGCTACAGCCCATCCCTGCCAGGAGCCAGTGTCAGGTGAGCTCATGGAGGCAGCCTTTCTCTTACCCTGGCAGGTCTCTTCTGGAGATGGATTTGCCTTGGACCCTGGTTTGCTTGCTGGACGTTCAGGGTCTGCTCAGCTGACCCTTGTCAATGAAGGCCATGCAGAGTGGGGACTTTGGCTCACACCCAACTTGCCAGCTAGAGTCCAGCTCCAGCTGTCTGACCTGGCTCAAAGCCTGGTGTCTCCGCTGGCCCCCGCCCACTGGCCACCCATGGTCTGGCCTCCTTGACCCATCAGAGGAAAACCCTGCTTGCCACACCCCTTTGAGGCATAGCACATGGGCTTCTGCCCCATCCTACTCCCCTCTCTGGAGACAGTGTCTTTCATCCGGAATGCATTTCGTCAGTGCAGTCATTGATAGTGGAATTAATCCAGGTTCTTTCCTTTTTGTTAGCCTCCAAGGTTTTACTAACGATCTCTGTAGCTCTTGCTTTTCCTGCAGGTCTCTGTAGTTCTTGTCATGCAGCTCAGTTCTTTCTCCCTCCTTCTTGATCTCTTCTGGCCTCCTCCAAGCCCAGTGGGTGCCCATCTCTGTCTGCCTTTGTGCCAACACGGCCACCAGATCCTGATGCAGTCTTTGGGTTGGGTATTGGTGAGACACTGTCTACCTTTGTGCCAACACTGCCAGCGGATCCTGATGCAGTCTTTGGGTTGGGTACTGGTGAGACACAGCTCGCCACTGGGTAAGGTGGATGAGTCAGATCCCTTCCAGGGAGGAGCTTCCAGCCTGAGAAGGGGGTCAGACCCCAAGAGAGGCAATTTATAATCGGACAAGGAGAGGCCAGAAGCAAGGTATGTACCTACTACAATGGGAAGGTTTCACCATGAAAGCGGCAAGGGCTACCCGGAAGGAGTTTTGAAGGACAAAGAGCCCAACAGGTGGGCTACAGGATGGAGGGGATTTGAGAGGGGGTGTGTGAACAAAGGCACAGGTATGACAGGGTGTTGTGTGCCAGGGTGGCGGGGGCGAGGATGGCAAGGGGGAGATGGGAAGCGGGACTCAAGGCATGCAGGGCGGGCCCTGGAGAGGGGGCCTGGGGAGGGGCTGCATGGGAAGGGTCACGGCCGTCCTTTCTTACTTCTCCCAGAGTAGTCCCCTCATTGACCTAGTTTATGAAGTGGGGTACCATGTTGAAGTTTATTTGCAAAACCGATCCCATGGCTAAATTTTTTTTCCAATGTTTTTAGTTCTTTTATTTATTTATATTTATTTATTTAATTTCTTTTTGGCTGTGTTGGGTCTTTGTTGCTGCGTGCAGGCTTTCTCTAGTTGTGGCTAGTAGGGGCTACTCTTTGTTGCAGTGCGCGGGCTTCTCATTGCGGTGGCTTCTCTCATTGCGGAGCATGGGCTCTAGAGCGCAGGTTCAGTAGTTGTGGCACACAGGCTTAGCTGCTCCACGACATGTGGGATCTTCCCAGACCAGGGCTCGAACCCGTGTCCCCTGCATCGGCAGGTGGATTCTTAACCCCTGCGCCACCAGGGAAGCCCTAAATTTTTATTTAAACCCTGAACTAAAGATCTTTTCTGTTTCTTCCAGTGTCAGCCTCCCAGGATCCTGAGTGCTTCCAAGCCAATAAAATATTACGACTACCTCTAAACTCCTATTTTGCCATTTAGGGCCTGTCTTCACTCTCCGAATTTACTTCCCATCATAAATGGGAGGAAAATAGCTATTAAAACAATGAAATGGGGGAATTCCCTGGCGGTCCAGTGGTTAGGACTCCGCGTTTCCACTGCAGGGGTCGCTGGTTCCGTCCCTGGCCAGGGAACTAAGGTCCTGCAAGCCGCACAAAGCGGCCAAAAAAACCCCCAACCAACCAACAAACAAAACAATGAAATGGTCCAAACTGAGCATTCTAGAGGTGTGGGGGGGTGATTCTTCTCAGAGGTAGATATTCCCTTTGTTTTAGATGGTCCTTAGAGCCTTTGGGTTATGAAAGATGAAGCCTAATAGGGCTGTTTAGATGGGAGAAAAGAGACTAAGACAGAGGTGGATAGTTAAGCCTGGTAAAGCTTTCTGCCGACTTTTGTTTGGATGCGATCCCCTGTTACTTCCAGGGCTAGGGTTGGGAGTAGAAACAGGGCTGGATTCCTGGATGTGTGACCCGTGCAGAGCTCCAGGCTTAGAAGGGACCAACGCTTGCTTTAAAGCTCTGATGCTGCTGCTTTGAGATTCTTAAGGGCCCTGAATTTTTATTTTGCACCAGGTCCTGCATATTAGGAAAAAAGATGTAGACAATGGTATATTGGTAAATGCTTAATGACCAGCTTTCTGAAAGAAAACCTCTGGCTGGTAGCACCTGCCAGTATCCGTGGTGTGGGCATTCCTACCTCAGCCCATTTGAAGCTACCGAAGGTTGAATAACTAGCTTGCAAAATTCTTGAAAACATAACAATTGGTTCTTGCAAAGGTGATAGACAGCAGTTGCTGTCTTGAAATTCTTAAGAATCTTCTCTTTGAATTTGTGTTTTGTTAAGTGAGTCTGATGGGACCATGGGGCACACCCCAGGGGCTTGGAGCCTCAGCTCATGCGTGTTCCTGTCTCCCTGCCTATTCCTTATACCCCGGCACCCTGGGACCCAGGCCTCTGCAACCCTCTGTCTGGGTGGCAACGGGTCAAGTCAGCCCAACAGACACATCTCACTGTCCGCCTCCGTCCTCTGCAGGACCTGGTGTAGGTACAGAGAAGGTGGGTCTTGTGCATGCCTGTGGTGTCACAGGGCAGGGTGAGGAGACAACTGTCCTGCCTGGGCTGATACTGCCTGGTGCAGTAGGTGGGCAAATTGGCAAGGGTCCCTTGCCCACCTGAATCTATGTACTGAGTGCATCATGGCACAGAGGTTAGGGGAGTTGGCGGTTGAAGTCGTGGATGGCCTGCCCACGATGGGTAGAGGCTGTGGCGAGTGGGAAGGGGAGACCTGACTTCCCCTACCCTGGCCGGGGTTTTGCATTTTCACCTTGCATCGGGCCCTGCAAATTATGCAGCTAACTCCGATTGCAGGGATCTGTGTTTTCATATTCCCCTCCTCGGCTCAGAGTCACAGACCTTGTGTGAGGTAGCCAGATGGTTCTGAGCACACTGGTGAAGTGAGGGGGTGAGAGGCGATCAGATCACTGTGTGGTGGCGTGCACAGCTGGTAAGGGGTGTCTAAGGGCAGAAAGCCAGCGCTTCCCAAGCTTTAATGTATTGGGTTGGCCAAAGAGTTTGTTCGGGATTTTCCGCAGATGTTATGGAAACACCTGAACGAACTCTTTGGCCAACCCATAGATGAGAATCTCCTGGGATGTGGTTAAAGTGCAGATTCTGATTTGGGAGATCTGGGTGGGGCCCTAGGTTCTGAATTTCTAATGGGCCACTGTTTCATGGACCACACTTTGAGTAGTGAAGTTCTAGAAGGCTTAACCTAGCAACGGCTCAGCCTCCGGACAGCCGTGACAGGCAGAGGGAAGGGACTGCCTTGGAGCTGAGCCCGAGCCACAATCTAAGGACCTACCAGCCACCTTCTGGCCCTGCCCTCACCTCCTCCGCCCATGTGGCTGTCAGCAGAGTAACCAGGAACTCGCCTATAAATGATCTCACTTGATCCTCACAACCTTGTCAGCTGGGGAGAAACAGCCTGTTTTAAGGATGGAGGTGCAGCGAGGCTGCAGGACTTGCTCCGGGTTGCAGTTGGTAAGTGGCAGAGGTGGGCTTCGACCCCAGATCTGACCCCAGGACCTTCCCACTCTGCCAGCATCACTGATTTTAAGTTTGGAAGCTGGCACAGCCGTGGCTGGAGCGGGTCCCTCTTGCCCATCATGTGCCTCCCTGACCCTGAGGGAGCCCGGGTTTGAGGTCTGAGGCCCGGGCCCCCCGCCAGCCTCCTCCACTCCCCAGGTGGTCGGTCACCTCTGCCTTCAGCCGTTCAATCTCAATTTCCCCATCCTCGATCTGCTGCCGCAGCTGCTTGGCCACCGTCTTCTCAGTCTCCACGATCTGCAGCAGGTGCAAGTACTTCTGCATCAATGCCTCGTGCTCTGTGGCCAGGGTCCGGTAGCTGTGGACAGAGGAACACGGCAGGTAAGCCACGGCCTCCTGGTCCCCTGGAGATCCAACCGGAAGTGGGGCCCCCCACAGACTGCACATAAGAGAAGGTCCTGACTGCCAGACACAGTGCCCGAGGCCTTAACCTGGCTGCTGTGCTGCTACTGATCGCTCTGGACCCTTCCCCAGCTCCCGGCTCACACTCTGACATGTGGTTCCTCCACCTGGTCTTGTTCTCACCTTGCCCGACCGCCCTCACCCTCTGGGACTTTGCACAGACAGATCTTCTGTCTGAAACATGCCTCCTCCCTCCTCTCCCTGGGCTAGCTCCATCCTCTTTCCCAGAGTAGGTCCTAGTTGAAATGCCATTTCCAAGAAGTCTTCCCTCCCCGCTCCCCACATACTGTGTAGGGTGTTCCTGCAGTACTCCCGGGCTGCTATTACCATAGCGCTGGCCAGACTGATTGGGGGTGTCCAGTTACTTTTGTTTCCCCAGGAGACCCTGCCTTCTCTGATGGCAGGGACTATGCCTGTGCTGCTTACTCCTGTCTGCCGAGGGCTTAGCCCAGTGAACATTTATTGCATGGATGCAACTGAGTGAATGGATGACACACAAAGGCGAGTCAGGCACATACATTGCACTGGCTGGGAGACATCTGAAGAACCTGCGCAGTATACCTGGGTGCCAACTCATGCACCAAAGGCTGTTAGTGCTATAGGAATCAGAAGAGGGGCCAGGCCAGCAACAAGGGCCTGTAATCAGGGAAGACTTCCTGGAGGCGGAGCTCTCTCTCCCACCAGAATCGGAATCTAGGCCTTCGGACTCTAAACCCAGTGCTCTGGGCACATGCCCATCCAAGGGCACCCTCAGGTGGAAGGCCTGTGTTGGGGGTAATTAGCAATGGGGCTGGATGGTTAGGTGGGGCCAGATCAGAGAGTACCCCAAAGGATCAGAGGGTAGGAGAAGTGGCCCCAGCCTTTGTGTAAGTGAACATGTCTCAGATTTGCAGAGCAGCACGATGAGGGGGAGGGCAGGAAGGTGGGACTTGGAAGATGAGCTGGGCTGGGGGCTGCCCAAGATCACAGGCCTGGCTTCTCCCTGATACCCACAACACCTGTATTTGAAGGTGTCAGAGCTGGGGAGAAACCCGATTCTATAAATGGGGTCCAGTCTCAGAGGGCAGAGAGGCTGTGAAAGGGAATCTCACCATTCCAGGGAGGGGTGCCCACCGGGGCAGGGGCAGGAGACTTGTAAGGCACAGATTCGGAGGGCAGGTTTATTGGCCTCTGGGAGTGTCTGCAACGAAGTTTGGGGGCCGAGGTCTCCCGTCCCCCCTCTCCCTGGCCCCCATCTTTCCTCTCCCGTTTTGCTTCAGCCCAGGACCACCAGATAGGATCTCATAAGATTCCCCTCTGCCCGCATCCTGGGCTCCTCCTCGCACTCACCCTTGTCTTCCTTCCCGTGTCCCCCTCTCAGCAGTGGGCAGCCCCCCGTTTCCCACCTTCCAACCTCAGCGGGGCCTTGAAACATTTCTGGTGTCCCTGCCAGCTCCCCACCCACCCCAGAGCTTCAGCCCCCTTCAAGCTCACTCCTCACCACCTCCCCCCCAACCCCCAGTCCTCTGCAGGCGGTCCTGCTCTGACATCACAGCCTGCATGATGTGCGATGCTGTTCCGTCACTTCCCGCCAGCCCCAGGGTACGCCCACCCTCATCCTGTCTCAAGTGCAGCATCCCTGCTCGGACCTAATCTGCCTGGCTCAGCCCCAGCTCCCACACCCACTAGCTGAGGGACCCTGGGTAGGTCACTCAGCCTCTCTGTGCCTCAGTTTGCTCATCCATACAATGGGGATGATGACAGTCCATACCCTGCAGAGTCGCCATGAGGATGAAATCTGTGGACACACATGAAGCTCTGTGTGGTGTGCCAGTGCTGTGGTAACTACCGTCTCCCTCCCCTCCACATCCCTAGACCCTGACCCCTCCTCAGGATTTCTGTGCATCAGATTCTGCCTAACAGCTCCACTGGCTTTTTCTCCTCAGCATATGCGAAGCCTCAAGTCACTCCCCACTTAGGATGAGGACGTGCCCTCGCCCTCCCCCACCCTCCCCTGAACTCCTGCCCCTCTTTCCACCTTCAAGGTGAGGCGTGTTGGAAGAGCAACCGCACTCATCATCCCCATGGCCCCTCTTCCCCTTCACCCGTCAGCCCTCGGCGGGCTGGCGTTTGGCCCCAGCACCCACAGGAACTGGGTCCCTCTCTGGGGTCACCAACTATCTCCCACTTAAATTGAGGGGACACTTTTCAGTCTGGAATCTACTGACATGACCTTCCAGGTACCCTGGATGTGGCTAGTCAGGGGGGTGCCAGTTTAGGGACACTGGCTCTTGTCACAGACTCAGAAGCTGTGTTACACACGTTCTTTAAGTCCCTGTGACCCTCATGGCAAAATGGGACAATGATAGCTTCCCTACAAACCCCCAGGTTTGAGGTGAGGAGGCCAGGAAGCCGAGGGTGGGAAACAGCTTTGCTCTATGAAAGGGGCTGTGTAGCAAAGTGGTAGGCAGTGGTCCCCTGATGGTGTCAGAGAAGGAGGCTCCCCAGCTGTGCCCTGAAGGTGGGAGGGTGCGGCAGGGCAGGGCTGTAGACAGCCCCGCAGGAGGATGGCAGGAGCAGAGGGCGGACAGCGGACCTGGAGCATATGCCTGAAGAAAAAACCTGATGCAAAAATCAAAGCTCCATGCTTCTCTCCCACCCCCTTCTAAAGATATGGGAACATATGTATATGTATAACTGATTCACTCTGTTATAAAGCAGAAACTAACACACCATTGTAAAGCAATTGTACCCCAATAAAGATGTTAAAAAATTTTTTAAAAAAATCTTTAAAGATATATAACAAGCTATAGGAGAGAATTCTTCGGTCTGCAACACTGCTTGGTTAAAATGAGGATTTTTGTGCATCTCTTATTATAATGAATTTAAATCAGAATGATCAGGTTTTAATGTTTTCCCAACTTCCCAAGAGGCTTAATTGTCTTTACTTGCAAAGGAACTTCAACTGAGAGCATGAAGGAATCCATTTTCACACCACCTCATCTCTCCTTGCTCCAGGGGGTGTGAAAATTCGGAGCCTTCAGTAGCTTGTTTTTAGCGATGGCACTCGCCCTGGTGCTTCAAAACGGGGAGCCAGAGTCCCATCTGCAGGACAGTTTGGTCTGTTTGCACCTCCCTTTCTTCCCTTCACCAGCTCTCTCTGCCTGCCTCCCTCCCTCCCCACTCCGCCTCCCCCTGTTCTCCCTTATTCTCCTTCCCCTCCCCCCTCTCATCAATACAGATTTATTGAGCACCTCTTTGTGCAGCACTGTCTCTTTTTAAAATTTTTATTGAGTATAGTTGCTTTACAATGTTGTGTTAGTTTCTTGCTAAATAGCAAAGTGAATCAGCTATACGTATACATATATCCCCACTTTTTTAGAGTTCCTTCCCATTTAGGTCGCCACAGAGAATTGAGTAGAGTTCCCTGTGCTATACAGCAGGTCCTCATCAGTTATCTATTTTATACGTAGTATCGATAGTGTATATGTGTCAATCCCAATCTCCCGGTTCTTCCCACCCCCGCTTCCCCCCTTGGTATCCATACATTCGTTCTCTACGTCTGTGTCTCTATTTCTGCCTTGCAAATAGGTTCATTTGAACCATTTTTCTAGATTCCACATATATGCATTCATATAAGATATTTGTTTTTCTCTGTCTGACTTACTTCACTCTGTATGACAGTCTCTAGGTCCATCCACATCTCTGTGCAGCACTGTCTTTATAGATGCACAGATTCGCAGGGCTGGAAGGATACTCAGGAATCACGAAAGGCCAATTGCCTCGTTTTATAAATAAAGAAACTGAGGCCCAGAGAGAGGAAGTGAGTTGCCCCCAAATAACAGTCAAGGAGTGTCAAAGCTGGAGCCGGAATCAGGCTCCAGTCCCTGAAGAGGACTCCCATATGACTGTCTGGTTTGCAGCTGGTTCTCCTGGCTGAGATGCAGACCACAAGCCACACTCGGTGTTACATTTTATACATTGCTGTACATACACATACCACAGGGGCATCCCAGAATACTAGACTATTATGCATACGGTAGGAGAGTACATTGTGTCTCTATACCTATTCATACACTATAGTGCTTATTTTTTTATATACCATGTATCTACTATGTATATGTAAATAAAAACTAAATTAGGTACATGCAAGCATACCTACTACTCAATATTGCTGTGGAAGAGAGCTGGTCTCTCCCTTGACACACACACATGCACATACTCTCATGATGTACACGATCTGAGGTTAAATAATGCTCAGAGCCTATAGTCTGTCCTTTAAAAAGGTCACACAGCCGGCTGCCTATGGAAGAGCCTGTGGCTTCGGTTGGCCCAGGAGGTGCCTGACAAGCTGCACCTGAGCTAGACTGGCTGGTGACAACTATTCTAGGGAAGGGGACTGTTTCCCTTATTGGTGACCAACACTGTGACCCCCGTCCCAGCCCTAGGCCCAAAGGAGGACATTCCTCTGAGGCCAGTGGGTTGACTCAGACCTCTGGGCTTGACCAGGGAAGACAAACCATGTCCAACTGGCATGTCACCCTGGCTTCCTAAAGGATGGTGAGTACCGAGAGGTTTTTGTTCAAAGGTAGGTGGTGTCGGGCTTCCCTGGTGGCGCAGTGGTTGAGAGTCCGCCTGCCGATGCAGGGGACACAGGTTCATGCCCTGGTCTGGGAAGATCCCACATGCTGCGGAGCGGCTGGGCCCGTGAGCCATGGCCGCTGAGCCTGTGCGTCCGGAGCCTGTGCTCCGCAACGGGAGAGGCCACAGCAGTGAGAGGCCCGCGGAACGCCAAAAAAAAAAAAAAAAAAAAAAAGGTAGGTGGTGTCACTTTGCCCAATGGCTCCTCTTTTGGGGAAGAGCAGGTTTTTGGTTTGAGTTGCATCTACCTTACCTTACTTCGGAGTCACAGAGACCTAGACTGGGAGCCAGGATCTGGGGCACCCCAACTTCTACTCAGGAGCCCACACCCCTGTATGCCACTGGGTCTCACTGGCTACATCTGTCAAGCGGGCCTGAAGGGACACACACACTGGGTGGTTATCAGAAGCAAATACGCCGTGTGAAAGAGCTTCACAGACTCCAGAGGACTGTGCAGTGGACACAGGTACCCTCAGATGTGAACATTCGCCATCAGGCAGGCTTGGAAGCACTTATGTCAAACATATGATTAGGGGTTTCCCTGGTGGCGCAGTGGTTGAGAGTCCGCCTGCCGATGCAGGGGACACGGTTTCATGCCCCGGTCCGGGAGGATTCCACATGCCGCGGAGCGGCTGGGCCCGTGGGCCATGGCCGCTGAGCCTGCGCGTCCGGAGCCTGCGCTTCGCAGCGGGAGAGGCCACAACAGTGAGAGGCCCACGTACTGCAAAAAAACCCCCAAAAAACACAAAACCCCCATATGATTAGGATTTTATGGGCTACTTGGAACCAATCTCCAGTTTAGTGAGTTGCTTAAAGAATCATTGTCCTCTCTCTGTGGCAGACAGAATTCTAAGATAGCCCCAAGTTTCCTGCCCTGGTTTCGAAGCCCTGCATAATCTCTGGGATGATGAATATGATGCGTTTTATTCCTCTTACTAGGCTATACTATACGGCATAGCTGACCTTAACATAGGGAGATTCTTTAGGTGGGCCTGACCCAATCACATGAGCCTTTGAAAATGGAGAGTTTTCTCTGGCTGGTTATAGAAGGGGAGGTCAGAGATTTGGGGCTGGAGAAGGGTTTGGTGAGCCGTTGTTGGCTTAAGGATGGCGGGGACCACAGGGCAAGGAAGGCAGGACCTCGTGGAGCTGAGAGCCATCCCTAGATGACGGCTAGCAGGGAAACAGGGACACCAGTCCTACAAGGAACTGACTCTTGCCAATGACAGGAGTGAGCTTGGAAGCAGAGATTTCTCCAGAACCTCGAGGTAAGAGCCCAGCTTGACTGACTCCTTGATTTCAGCCCATGGGCCTCTGTGCAGAGAACACAGCCGAGCCAAGACTTCCGACCTACAAAACTGAACAATGGGTATGGTTTTAAGCTGATAAGTTTGTGGGGGTTTTTTTTCGGCTGCACCACATGGCATGTGGGATTTTAGTTCCCCGACCAGGGACCGAACCCACGCCCCCTGCAGTGGGAGCATGGAGTCTTAACCACTGGACCTCCAGGGAAGTCCCTAAAGCTGCTAAGTTTGTGATCATTTGTTCTGCAGCAGTAGAGAACTAAAACACTCTAATAGATAGAATTTATTTTAAAAATTTGAGGATTAATGCCCATATAATGGAAAGCACAGACCTTAAATATACAGTTTGATCCGGGTAGATAAATGCATACACCCTAATCGAGATAAAGGAAATTCCCATCACCCCAGGGAGTTCCCTCATGCCCCTTCCCCGTCAATCCCCACCCCACAAGCAACTACTGTTTGGATTTCTATCACCACAGTTGAGTTCTGCCTGTTTTAGACTTTCATATAACAGGAATCAGGCAGCATGTACTATTTTGTGTCTGGCTCGTTTTACGCAGCCTATCAACTTTGAAATTCATCTGTTTTGTTACATATATATATATATATATATATATATATAATTTTTTAAATAGATCTTTATTGGAGTATAATTGCTTCACAATACTGTGTTAGTTTCTATTGTACACCAAAGTGAATCAGCCATATGCATACATATGTCCCATATCCCCTCCCTCTTGAGCCTCCCTCCCATTGGGTTCCTTTTTATTACTGAGCGGTATTCCATCGCATGGATGTATTAAGGTTCCTTTCTACATCTGTCTGTTGATAGACACCTTGGTTATTTCTAGTTTTGGGACTATTGTGCAAAAAGCTGCTAAGGACATTTGCATGCACGATTTTTTGTAGATGTTTTTCGTTTCTCTTAGATAAATACTAAGAAGTGTAACTGCTGGGTCACAGAGTAGGTGTATGTTTCACTTTTAAAGGAAATGCCTCACAATTTTTCAAAGTGGTTGAACCACTTTATGCTCCCACTAGCATCACGTGATTTATGGTTACTCCACCCCCTCTCCAATTTTGCTACTCTCAGTCTTTTTCAACTCAGCCCTTGTAGATTCTACAGGTAGTGGTATCTCATCGTCTCTAGAAAATTTTGGTATGAATTGATTTTTGAAGTCAATGTAGTCCTGGTTATCCAGAATATACAGCAAATTAGAATTCTATAATACCTCAACACTTAGAAAGCCCCGTCACATAAATAATTTCATTTGGTTCTCAAAACAACCCTGCTATTGGTTCTAGTTTAGTGCTGGGAGCCTGAGGTCCAACTGCTTTCCCTGAATCTGGGTTCTTCCTGCTCGATTCCATTCTCCACAATGCCAGCAATTTCCACTCCAAATCAGAGCTCTGATCATGTTACCCCCCTGGTGTAAAACCTTCAATGGCTTCCCACTGTTCACAGAGGAAAGCTCAAACATCTCAGCTGGGTATTCAAGATCGTTCTGATCTGGTTCCAGTCCAATGTCCAACCTCATCAACCTTCTGACACCCAAACTTTGTCTCTTCATTTTTCTTGAATTATCTTTCCTAGATCACTGCCTTTATTTAAGGCTTTTTGGGGGCTGGTGGATGGGCCGAAGTGCCCACAGCTAAACTCATTAGATATGAGGCTCCAATCTCCCCTTTCAAGTCAAATGTCACCCTATTTCCAGATCCCCCAGATTCCCCCATTTCCCTGAAGATGTCTCCTATGGTGCCTTGTACTTAACACTGCCTTCATGCACCAGAGCTATTTGTACATCTGTCTAGTGTCTTCCAGGCTAGGTTGGGGTAGCCCTGGGGGAATACCTGTGTTGCATCCATCCCTGTCTGCCCAGTACCACACTCAGAGCCTGACTCTATTGATTCATAGGTGAGAACCTAGTCTCCATTAGCTAGACTGGACACTCCTTGAGGATAGGGATGGAGGTGGCTTGACCTCAGGGTCAAGGTCAGTGCTATAGCCATAATAAATGGTTTCTGGTCAGCTGGCTTGATCCAAGCCTCAAGGAAGGGCTCTGGTATCCATCTATCTATACATCTTCGCCTGATGGATCCATCATCTACCCATCAACATTCATCTACCCATCATTGATTTATCATCCATCCATCCATCTGTCCTTCACATATACTTTCAACACTCATCCATTTATCATTCATTTACCCTCTACTCATCCATCATTCACCTTCCACATATAAACTCAACATCCAACCTCTACCCATTCATTCATCCTTGCATTCTTCCCATCTACACTGCTGAGAACTTGTCTATACCTTTATAAGGCCCTGGGGATGCAAAGTATCATACTTAGTCCCTGCCCCGAGGAGCTTACATTTTACTGGAAAGTAGACACAGGAACACACCATTATCTACTCAGCCAGAAAGATCTACTGCTCAAAGGGGTGAGTCTGGGTGTCCATCCCCCCGACAGTACTTAGCTCTGCCAGGGGATTGTTAGCTTGGGGGGCCACACCCCAGCCCACAAGCCCATCATTTCCCCAAGACCCAGGAAGACTCAACGCAGCTTGGAGCCCCCATTTTCTCTGCAGCATACACTCTCCTTTTGCTTTTCTCCCCACCTGGCCCAGTGAATCCCTCCAGAGAGGGGTACACATTGTTGGGAATGAAGGGACGAGCAGGTCTAGAATCCCTGAACATCCAAGTTCAGAGAGGTTTACAGAATTTCAGTTTACAGATGAGAAAACCGAGGCCCAGAGAAAAGACAGGACTAGTCCATTCCTGCAGCATCCGGGTTAGAACCCTGGTGGTCTTAGCCTTTGGTGGCTATAAAGCCCTGTAATCCAACCAAACTGTACTCGGTTCTCCTAGTATGAAAAAAGGAGCTCATCTGGTTGAAGGGGGCAGGAGGCTGTAACGCTGCTCCTCAGGGCCCTTGGTTCCCTGTGCACCCCAGGGAGGCACGTCCCAGAGCTCCGGGGCTCTAAGGATGGGCCTGTCAAGATGCCCTTCTTACAGCTTCCATCCTCCCCCCATCTCCTCCTCCTCCATGCCTTCCCCTCCTGGGGTTTGAGTCTGCTCAGGACGGGGCCTTTGGGTGGGCGAGACATACCTGGCATGAGCGATGGCTGCCACCCACTCGTCACAATCCCTGGCGTCCTCTGTCCTCAGCTCCAAGGCTTTCTGGTTCTCGTGGCTGAAGTTTACCGTGAAATAATGCTGCACCAAGAAGAAGACAGCTCCAATTACCAGGGTGATCGGCACGGAACCGGCAGTGTCTCCTGTTAACAATCTGGCTGTTTTGCAAAGCACTCATAGCCACATCTGCTAGGTAAGGATTCATTATTCGTGATCATCGGAATGCCATTCTATTTAGCGGTTTCAAACTCTCTATTAAGGCAGGCTTTGTACCATGTAACAGAACCTGTGCTTAGGCTATTGTAAGAAGGAAGCAAACCCCACAAAGTCCTATTTGCCAACAAACTGCAAAAAAGCCAGTTTTAAACCATCAGGTATGCTGGGAGAAAGGCAGAGAAAACACACCAAGAGAACATCCCCTTTGGGGACTGGGCATCAATTCAGCGCAGCATGCATTTAATTCACTCCACACAAATGTTTCAACACACTCTTCTAGGTCCTGGAGTTAGAGCAATGAACACATAGACCCGAGCAGAGCCCACTGGAAGCCAGCTCGTGTTGAGTGCAGGTGACCGACTTAGAGCTGGTCAAATGTGGGGTCTGCTGCCCGAGCTCCCAGGGAAGCAGAGGAGCTAACGAGAGACACACATCTGTAATATCGTTCTGTGAATGAATACGTGTAAAGCTCTTAGAACCATGCCCGAAATCTAGTAAGCACAAGTGTTTGCTATAATGAACGCAGCGCAATGATCATTACTGTCATGGAGGTAAGAAAAAAGGGCCCAGAGAAAGCCAGCCACTGCTTCAGCCCAGGGAAAGCAGAGGGCCTTCCCAGAGGATGAGGCGTTCGTTGGTCCAGGTTTTATTTCAGTTGATGGAATCGAGAGCGCAGGGCGTGCTTGCGGGTAGGAGGGGCCGTGCAGTGGGGTTAGGGATGCCAGGAAGGAGGCTGGGCAGGGGGTGGGACCTGGGTGGTGGAGAGCAGAAAGGCCAGGTTTCCGGCTGGAGCAACTAGGTGGGTGGGGATGCCATAGACTGGGGGAGGCATGGGCAGGATAAAAGGCAGGTGTCAGGGGGTCAGGGGTGGGGCGTGGACATGCAGACCCTGTGCGCCTCTAGGCCATGTCTCTGCGGGCCGCAGACAGGGGTCGGGGGTGTCAGCCTCGGGGCGGAGAGGAAAGCTGGGAGCAGACTCAGCCAGAGAGAGGGTGCACAGGCAAAGTGCTGGGGGCCCCACCTGCGGAGGCCTCCTGGGTCTGGCCCTGGTGAAACTAGGAGGAGAGAGGCAGGCAGTGAGGTGCAGAGAGGGCCCCCGAGGCCTGCCCATTCAGAAGATGCACCGCAGGCCACGGTGCCGTCTTGTTTCAGTGGGTGCTGTCCCTTGTCCCTCCGGCCCTCGGGGCCCAGGCAGCAGGGAACAGCAGGATGAGGCACGTAAACTTGTTTTTAGCTTCCGCTGACATGACTGTCTATTAATTGTCATTCTTGGTGGCAGCCAGAAGTGTGTGTGTGTGTGTGTGTGTGTGTGTGTGTGTGTGTGTGTGTGTTTTGCAGAGTCAATGTCTCTCCCTCTTTCCTAGGAAGCAGATAACTGGCTGTCCTCCCCCTGCGAGGGAAGGGAACAGGGCTGGAGTTGCGGTGGCCACCTAAGCACTTTCCCCATCTCTCGAGAGGTGGTGAACACACAGATGCTTGTTTCCCGTGATCTCATTTATTTCCATATTCACCAGGTGGAACAGGTATTATTATCTGTTTACTGCAGAGGAACCTGAGGTGCAGAAAAGTCAAGCCACTTGCCTGAGCCCACATGGCTGGAAAGAAGAGGAGCCAGAATAACACACCTTCCCTGGGTACCTACCGTCCACTCAGATCTTGGCGCTCCACTGCCAGCAACCGCCTGAGGATCTCACGAGGCTGGTGGTCTAGCAGGTGAATGCGGTGTTTCTGGGGGTTCTGGGGAAATGCTATCAATATCCGTCATGTCTAGGGACGAACAGTGACCCTGGGTGCCTTCAGAGCTCTCGAGACAACCCCATCACCTCAGCTGGTGTTGGATCAGAGCTCTGACAGACCCCAGGTCACCCTTGAAAGCTGAACCACCCCTGGGCTTTCCCAGAGTTACAAGGATGTGCCGAGGCCGGAGGTGGGCCACTGCAGAGCGGCAGAGTGGACACCGGGCTCAAACTGGGGCCACTAGAGCTGCCGTGATGAGACCAGGACCACACCTTGGGCATTCTGCCCAACCAGAACTCCCTCAAAGCTTCTCAGAGTCTGGCGGACTCACTGAGAACAATACGTGGGCCTCAGCATGACCACGGGACAAGAGCTTAGCCATGTTCGCCAAAACGATGTGACCATATGGGTTCATGTGGGCGCTGGCTGGACCCCTCTGCGGAACAGAAGCATTGTTCTGGAATCAGCCCTGGGGCACTCTAGAACTCTCCACTCAAGACAGAGCCACATCTGAGGCCTCCCTGGGACATTGATCAGGACTCACACACTATATGTGATCAAGGATGTGGGATAAATTCAGAAATAAACCCAGGGGCCTCCTCCAGGAACCCACATTTCAAATGTGGAATCCTGACAGGCCCAGCTAGAGTTGCTGGAACATATCTGGAAATGAAACAGAAGCTGAAACCACCAATGGACCATCCCTGGCTTCATTAAAGAAGAAGCAAGACTTGGTGAAATTACTCCTGGAGCCTCACCAGGGCTGCAGGGATGGACCCAGAACTCCACCTGGGGCCTCCACAGAGCTTCCCTAGACCTGAAGTGAGAGATGGATACCTTGACTTGGGGCTCCACCAGGAGTCCCAAGATGGATCCCGAAACCCTCTAAGCATCAAAATCAGACCCCTAGAATGATCCCAAACTACTCCAGGAGCCGTACCAGGTTCAGGGCAGAGCCTGGGGCTTCACCTGGGCTGCTAAGTATCTCCAGTGGGTCTCAACCCTGACTGTACATTGGGCTCTGCTGTCACTAGTCTGGGTGTGGCCTGTGCGCCCCTTGGTGATCCTAATGTGTGGTCAAGGTGGAGAGCCACTCGCTGGTCTAGACCTTCACCTGAGGCCTCAGCAGGTTAAGAGGGATTGATCCAGAAACTACACCTGTGACTACCAAACTCCTAGGAAGGGACTCAGAAATCACACCTGGGGTTGTGCCGAGACCAGAGTCATGTTCGGGTCCTTATCTTGGCTGGAGGAAACGTTCTAGAAGCACACTTGTGGCCTCACCTGGGTTCGAGGTACTATACTTAGAACTGGGGCCTCACCAGGCTGAGATCCTGGGCTTCAGCTCACGCCTGGTCCCCAGGATGCCCTCTCTCTGCCCTGTATCACCTGACCACTAACTGACTGCTGCTGCCCCATGCCTGTGTGGGCTGGATCTATATCCCCTCCTGCCTCAGGATGGGCCTTTGTTTCCAAAGTCCCAAGTGCCTGTATGGTAATAAACTTCTATCTAGGACAGCTAAAGCAGACCTGAGCCTCTGCGGGCTGGGGAGGTAGGCTTGGAGCCCTGCCTACTTGGCCTTCCCCTTGCCTCCTGCCTGTCCCAGCCGGCTGGCAGGGCTGCGGCACCTCCACAGGACGGAGAACATTGGGAAACCACTGACAGGTACGGTGACCAACCATCCCAGTTTTCCTGGGATTGAGGTGTTTCCGCGGGCACAGGACTTTCAGCGCTAAGACCAAGACAGTCCCGAGCAAACCGGGATGCTTGGTCACACTACAAAGGGTGGAGGAGGTGGAAGTCCCAACAGCCGGGTCTGGGTCTGGCTATTTTGCTCAGAGCCAGGGATTCTGGGCAACCTCTGCATCTCCCTCTGGCCAATGGGCATGACACTAACACTTGCCTTGGTCAGCTACACACAAGTGGCCTCAATCATGAAAAATCAAGTTCTCTCCACCTTTAACTATCTACCTGAATGATATCTCATTCGTGAATTCAACCCATATTTTTCAGTCCCCACTATAACCCAGACACTGTCCACCTCATGGTAATCAATGACACACACGAAAGCCCACGATGCTGAATGCTTTCTGCAAGGTACGGGCACTCCGCATCATCGGGTCTTAGTGTATCTCTTTCCTGCTCTTTCTAGACTGTCAAATGTGCTGCCCCCGTCCTTCCCCATCAAAGCCATTACCAACTTGTAATGATTTTTTTTCCCCCACTTTTGGGATGCCGTGTGGCAGGCGGGATCTTCGTTCCCCAACCAGGGATGGAACCCGTGCCCCCTGCAATGGAAGTTCAGAGTCTTAACCACTGGACCATCAAGGAAGTCCTGTAATGACTTTTTACTGTCTTTCCTACCACAGCAGAGAGTCTCAATCTGGGCTGCACATTAGGGATACCTGGGAATCTAAGAAAACATGGATGCTTGAGCCCCCTTCTCAGACACATTAAGGCAGAACGTGGGAGAAGGGGAACAGGGAGAGGACACGGTTCAGGCACTGGTATTTTTCAAAGCCCCCCAGTTGGTTCCAGTGTTCACCCAGTGCTGGGAACCCCTATGAGGGAGCAATGTCTGCAGCAGAAGCACCTCTTCCCCTCCCCGCATCCCCCCATGTTCTCCTAGAGATGCACGGTCCTGGAGCCGATACCTGGAGCAGCCATAGATACTATGCAGCCAGGAGTTCCCAGTTATTTGGAAGTGACACAGAAAGACCAAATGAATGAGCTGTGTGTGCTGAACACTAAGGACAGATGACAAAGAAGGAAGTGGAAGTGTCTCAGAGAAAAGCGGAGATGGGAGACCTGGTAACTAGAGTGGGAGTTGGGGAAGGTGGGGCAGAGAGACATGGTTCCTGGTCCAGGCCTTGGAGACCCAGACACATGGTTTCTCCTTGGGTTCCATTAATTATCACTGTAATTATTCCAAGAGTCCTTCTTAAGCAAAAACCTTAACCTGCTTTGAATGGGCTCCTGTTCCTTACAAGTAAATGATTCCTGACCAAGTATATCCCCAGAGCCTGGCACTGTTCCTCGGCCTGGGCATGGAATAGCCTTCATTTCCTGAATGGGTGACTGAATGCATTTCTCAGCATGGCATGGGAGCCCGGCTTATTCATTAATTGATTAAGAGCAAAAGCCACAAAGCAGGTGGCATTGAATCTGCTTCTCAGGCCTGGGCAGGTGAGCTGGCTGGAAGGGTGTGGGCACTGGCTTTTCACGAACGAGGCTTATCTCTCTTCAGGGAGAGGAGGCCCACTCACCTCATAAAGGCACTGAACAGTCCTGCAATATAGGAGCTCCTTCCAGAACTTATCCTATCATGGAACACTCTTCATGAGGCATCCAGCTGCAGGATGGACGCCATCACCCTCGGTCGACCCCACCCCTTTTCATTTTGGGAAGATCTACCAACATTCCAGAAAACCAGTGTTCCGGGGACTTTGGGACCCTGGAGTTGTGGCACATGCCAGGCTTTGGAGTTGCCTGGGTTTAAATTTATTATTTATTATTTAGCTTCGGTGTCTTCAGCTTGTCTTGTCACTTCTGTGGACTTGTTTTCTCTTTCACAAAAAGGGGAGGCTATTACCCATCTCACAGGGTTCTGTAAAACAGATGATGTCGTGAAAGCTCCTGGTTCATAAAAGGGCTCATGATGGTTTTTAAACTAACTGAATCATTTGCAAAGTCCAAGAGATGGGTCTAATCAACCTATCAGTTGACAATTACTAGGAAAACCACATACATGTGTATTCACATGCGTGTGTACAAATAGCGTTCCCCCTAACATTCATGTTCGTTGGAATCTGTCAAGGAGACCTTATGTGAAAATATGTGGAATCTATAAAAAATGGTATAAATGAACCTATTTACAAAACAGAAACAAAGTCACAGATGTAGGAAACAAACTTATGGTTACAATGGGGGACAGGTTGGGGGGGATAAATTGGGAGACTGGGATTGACATATACGCACTACTACGTATAAAACAGATAACCAACAAGGACCTACTGTATAGCACAGGGAACTCTACCCAATACTCTGTAATGGCCTATATGGGAAAAAGAATCTAAAAAAGAGTGGGTATATGTATATGTGTAATTGACTCACTTTGCTGTACACCTGAAACTAACACAACATTGTAAATGAACTCTACTCGAACACAAATTTAAGAAAAAGACCTTCTTTGAAAATAGGGTCTTTACAGATGTAATCAAGGTAAGATGAAGTCATACCAGATTAATAAGAAGAGGCCTTAATATATAAAAAGAGGGAAATGTGGGCACAGACACACAGGGGAGAAAGCCATGTGAAGAGGAAGGCAGAGATGGAGAGATGCGTCTACAAGGCAAGGAACACTAAGGACTGCTGGCAGCCATCAGGAGCTACAAGAGGCAAGGAAAGATTCTTCCCTGGAGACTTCAGAGGGACCATGGCCCTGCAGGTATCTTGGTTTCACACTTCTAGCCTCTGGAGCTGTGAGAGAATAAATTCCCGTTGTTTAAAACTAACCCCCGTCAAAAACACAAAACCAAACCAATCCATATGCACGTGCACACACACAGGAGGCATGGGAGAGGCTTAGAAACTGGAGTCATAGCTGTGCCAAGATCAAAGGATGATTACGAATCAGCAATTTGGGGCATTCCTTCCATCATCCTCAGCTCCTATTTCTTTCTCATTTCTGATATTCAATTGGTCACCAGGGTCTCTGCTCTGGATATCCCTGGAACTCTGCCTTCTGCCAAACTCACTGCCGTGCTTGCTTCAAGGCTCCCTCATCTCCCACCCGGGCCATTGTCCCCTCTGGTCTCCCTGCCCCTGGTCTTGCCCCCTTCTGATTCATCCTGTTTGACCAGAATCCAGACCCACTGTCCTGTCTGGGCCCCTGCTTGCTGTCTCCTCCAAGAGGGAGGTGGGCTGGGGTCAGCTGCAGGATGGATGCCATCACTCTCGGTCAACCCCACCCCTTCCACTTAGTAGCTCCACTCTGGTGGCCTGGTCAGGCAGGGTCAGCTTCTCCCCCACTGGGTCCTGGCTCCTTCCTCCTGGTCCATCTTTGGGACCACGGTCCCAGCTGGCCCTGGCCTGGCAGTCCTCTCTGCCCGATGCTCCCGAAGTCCCAGTGCAGAGGGGACAGTGCCAGAGGGAACCTGAAGGGGCCTCAGCGGTGTGTGTGTGTGTGTGTGCGTGTGTGCGTGTGTGTGTGTGGCTGGAGTCCATGTCTCCATGCTCTGGCTGGAGTCCATGTCTCCCTCTATAAGGGGCTATCCACCTAGGCTCTCCGTCACCTGAGGTCCCTGTCCACCTCTCACCGCTGAGATCCCAGGGGAAGCCTGTCTGCTCTCCGGCTCTTGCAGGAGAGATCCCGCTCTTC
>NW_006785943.1:484431-486086 GCF_000442215.2 Lipotes vexillifer
TCTTCCCTGGGCCAGGCCACCCTGGGAGTGTGTTCTGCCCTCTCTCAGGGCTTCTGCAGCACCGTGCACGGTTCTCAGCGTTGCTCCCTCCCCGCTCTGGCTGCCCCAGCCTCATGCTGGCCACACAGAGGGGCTTCACTGGGCACAGTATGCCCCAAATGGCCCTGCTCAACAGAAGTATTGGCTTTGAGCAGCCGCACTGGTGCTCCCACACCAATCCAGAAAAGACCTACGTATCCTGCCCTATGGCTGTGGCTCAGCTGGTATGGCTCCACACAGGGTCTGGACACCCCACTTCATGACATTCTTCCCCCCTGCTCTGAGTGGCCTCGTTTCACCGACCTCTGCCTCTGGGTTCTCAAATCTTGGCCTTCCCAGGGCCTGGTTACTGCACCGTGACCTCTGCTCTGACCCGGGGACGAGCGCCTGTCTCAGACCCCCGTCTCCTATGGGCTCCTAAGAGTCCCAGGGCTGAGAGCTGCTGCCGGGGACTGACCTCCTGGACACCTTATCACTCGCTTGCTTCTACTCCCTGCCTGCCCCCTGGGGACAGGAACAGAGGTGGGAGGAGAGACAGGAATGTCAGAGCTGAAGAGCCCAGTGAAAGTCCCTTCTTCCCAGAGTCAGCCTTGAACTAGGCAGTGCTTGACCAGTGGCCTGGGGGACTGTGTCATCCTCCAAGCTTCTGCTGCTGAATGGTCTGTGTTTCCATGTACATTACTCCAGACCCCATGAGCCACAGCCACAGATGTCATGTTTGGCTGGTCCTGCATGAACACCTTTCAATCTGTCATCACAAGTCAACAAGACTGCCCTTTCCCCTCCCACCAACAGCCTCTCTAGACATTTGCTGAAAGAAGGAATGAATTCCAGTCTGGACATGTCTGCCTTTCACCTTCTGTTAGAAATGACCTATACACAAAGGTGTTTATTAATTGCAGCTCTGTTCGTAATTAAAAAAAGACTATAAATTACCCAAATGTCCCTCGAGAGGAGATTAGCTAAATAAACTACAGCACATCCACACAGTGGAATACTATGCAGCTGTAAAAAAAAAAGGATGAGGACGATCCATATACTTATAGAGAACTATCTCCACAATATAGTGAGAAAAACAGGTGTAGAATAGTGTTTGTAGTACGTTACCACCTGTATAATTATACAGATGTGCATATATATGGCCATAGATCTATATATCTTTGCATATATTTGCATATATAATGTCTCTGAAGAATGCATAAGCAACTGGCAACATCAAAATCCTTTGGAGAGAACTGGACTGCTGGGGTCAGCAGCAGAAACGAGCATCGTCAGTGTACACTTCTTTGTAACTTCTGAATGTCGAACCATGGTAATATATTACCAATTCTAAAATTTTATCTACCTGTTTATTTATGTATTTATTTTTGGCCATGCCACGTGGCATGTGGGGATCTTAGTTCCCTGACCAGGGATCAAACCTGTGCCCCCGGCATCGAGAGCGTGGAGTTTTAAACACTGGACCTCCAAGGAAGTCCCAATTCTAAAATTTTAAAATCAAAGGCAGTGGCTGTTCGAGAGGCCCAGCCGGCCATCCACTCCCCAGGTTCTCCAACCTGCACCCTGCACTCCTGGTCACCAGGACACTCCTCTTTTGGACCCCAGCGGTTCCGCGT
>NW_006785943.1:486119-524672 GCF_000442215.2 Lipotes vexillifer
CGTCCTGGAGAGTGATCTCCACCAAACATGCTTAGCCTGCCCTGAGAGCCCACGGGAGCCACTGATGGGGTGGGCCCCTGTTTTTGCAGTGATTCTGCCCTGGAGATCATCATCACTTCCCACTGGTCCCCCTTATGAAAGCCCCTGGATATACAAGTGCTCTTGCTTGAGGAACTGCACCACGTCTTTCAAGGAGGCAATGGGTGTCCCATAACCAGCTTGTTTCCCTTTTCTGTCCAGGCTACCAGGAAGTTCTCAGATGTAATTACTTACTTGCCTCTCCTCACCTGTGCCCACACCGTATGGGCTCTCCTTTTGGAACACCAGTCCTTCCCCCAGGTCCCCAAAGCCTGTGGATCTGACTAGAGGTGAGGGGAGCCCAGGTGACAACCAGTGTGGCCGGAGGGTAGGTAAGGCGCCTTGCGGGAGAAAGAGGGTAGAAGGGCAGCGGCAGGCTCGGGGTAAGGTGAGTGGGCATGCAGAGAATGCTGCATGATCGACTAGGTGCTTCCAAACTATTTCACTCATTTCTTGAGTGTGGCTAAGAGTCTAAGAGAATTAAATAAAGTTGGTTATATTTTACTCATATAGTCTGACAGAGGAAAAGTCAATCTAGATCAAGCCTGTCTGAATTTCTAGATGGGTTTCTGGAATACTGGCTAAGGTTGGTAAAAATTCATTCATTTTATTTTAAGGTCTGAGTAAGATTTCCCAAGTTGAAAAAAAAATCAGAATTCAACTAGGAAGTACCTTCTTGAAAATAATTCTCTTTTTTTCAGGGCAAAGAAGTTGCATTAGCCTTGCTGGATTAGTAAGATCTGGTCTTTAAGTATAAATCGCTGAATTTAACAGTTGGCCTGGATGTCCACTGACCTGAACAATCTAGAACAAGGAGGGCTGACATTTATTAGCAGTGACAGCTCGGGGTCTGGCACAACACAGACACTCAGGTATCTGTTGGGAGATGAGCTCCCTCTATCTGAGCTTTATCTGCCAAATGGGAATTCTCTCTCCCCTGTGTAGTTAACAGCAGCGTTACTTTGGTGGTTACCGGAAATGCTAAGCCTGAAAAGGACTTTGTAAGCTGCAAAGGTGCTCTATCTGAGTGGTGGCTAGAGGAGAAGGTATGGTAGGACAGCACCTGGTGCTTTCACGGGATGAGAACTTGACACTCCCTGCCGTTGCCCACCGAGCCCGGGAGGTAGGAAGCCCCAGAGGCTGTGGGGTGCATCCTGGGCATGCAGGAGCTAGGGATGGTTTTTGTAGCACAGGGCAAGCCCAGGTTTCAGTGACATGGTGACGCAGTGACCGGCTGGGATGGGAGTGGAGGGGGGACCTTCAGTGCTTGGCACTCCCCAAATTCAGGCCTCTTTTACTGCTCAGTTCTACAGCTTTCCTCTGACCTGACCTGCCTCCAGATGGGTCGTCCTTCTGTCTCTTCTCACCCTGCCGTGATCTCTCCAGCACAGAGATCACAGCAGTCCGTCTCTAGCAGAGAGACCTGTGCTGGCTCCCCACTGCGCTCTGTAGCCTGCACACAGGCTTTAGGGGCCAGCTCTGCCTACCCTGCAACTTACATTTCCTGTCCTACTTGTCCCTTTCTTGGTGGAGTCTCCCTGATGCCCCCAGGCTGGAAGGAGATGCCCCTGTAAGTGTGAGCACAGATTCTGCTTTCTGTCATTAAACCCATCAAGACGGCGTCTTTGCCTTTCTCCTCAGCTACTCGAGTGTGTGTGTGTGTGTGTGTGTGTGTGTGATAATCAGATCTGCATTTTGGAAAGTGGTCTGGCTGCGGAGAGGCACGGGGATGGCGGGATGCAGCGGATGTAGGGAGACGGTTCTCCCAGCATCTCTAGAGCCCTGCTTTTAGGCACATGGTGGGTCTGCACGTCCCCACCACCGCTGAACTGAAGCCACATGACCTGCCTTGTGGTTGTGTGGTCAGCATGGGTCACTTCCAGGGGGTGCTTTAAGAGCCAGGGAGAGATCTGCCACATTCTCTGCCCTTGGCTGTGGCGACCGTGGAGGCAAGTGTCAGGATGAATCTCCATCAGGCTGGGTCCCTGAGCGATCACAATGAGCAGTGCCCTCCTGCCAACCGCATGGGACCTAAAGCATGAGCAAGAAATAAACCTCTGTCATGTTCATGGAGATCTGGGGCTTGGTTGTTACTGCAGCATGACGCCACTCATGCTGACCAGTACATCTGTTAGGAGGCCCCCACCTAAGTCCAGACAAGAGATGATGGCTGTCTGGACTAGGGCCTTGGAGGAAGAGAGGGACGAGAGTGGATGGTCTGAGAGAAATTTAGGAGGTGAAATCCGTGGGGCTGGGTGAAGATGTGGCTGCCAGGAATGAAGGAAGCTCCTGCAGCCATTTTTTCTCTTTCAGGGGCATGCTTGCTCAGACATTCTCAGAAACCCATAGGTTATTTGAGATAAGATTTACCATCCTACCTTTATATCCAGGGTCACGGTTCCGTGCTGACTCACTTCAAACCTGCCAGAGACCCAGGTGATCTGGGTCATTGCTTCATGCAGGAAGAGCCTTGTCCTAAAGGTGAAAGCTGAAGCCACAGCAGCTACCGTGAATTGATCGGACCTACGGTGCTACGCTAGGGCTTTACAAATAGCATCAAGTACAACACTTAGAACAGGGCTGCCGGGCAGGCTGTGTTACGGTTTCCATCTCACAGATGGGGAAACTGACGCTCAGAGCGCAATAAGACCTTCCCTAGGTAGGAGGTGACAGAGCCAGGATCCAAAGCCAGTCTGTGTGGCTCGAAACCCACAACTTTTACCTAAGGCTGCGTCATTGCCAGAGACAGAGAAACCCCTCAGTGAATGAGCTGGGAGTCGAGGCTGCGCCCTCCTCTCCGAGCAGCGGATGATGGGCAGTGGGGGAGTCCGAGGCTCCCAGCTGCTCCCTGCACGACAGCCGCCTTTACGGAGGTGTTTGGGCGTTGGCAGTGTTCTGGGCCCCCCTCAAGTGCACGCGTCACCAACTCTCCTGCATAAACATCGGGGGCTGAGTCCTGTTCTTGGCTCTGTACACATGGGCGCCGGCTCCAGGCTCCCACGGATTCCAGGGAAACGGGACTGCAGGGTGTGGATGCCTGCCTTGGGGTGTTTATCCTTGACTCCTGGGATTCGAGGTGCAAGGTTCCAACCCAAGCAGAAACAAAAGCTGCTTCACAGGTGTCACCAGAGAGGCAGTGGCATCATTTCGCTTGCTGTTAATTCTCTCTCTCTCTCATTTTTCATTTATCTCGGCAGAGGATGCTAAACTCACACAGTCCCTCAGCCCAACTCTTTATGCTGTGCTTGTGCTTGGAGAGCTCAGGTTTTAGAGTCAGGTAGACCTGGGTTCACATGCCAGCTTTGCCACATATGCTCTCCGTAACCTTGAACATGTTACTTACCATCTCTGAGCCTCAGTTTGGTCATCTCAAAAATGGGTTACCAGGTATAACCTCACAGGGCTGTTGGGACGATTAGGGGAGGTATTGTATGTAAAACATGCACTCTGGCCCTTACTTCTAAGGGGGAAGGAAGACCCTTCACAAACCACCAGCCAAATACATCAATTAATCCCAACCTGATAAGTGATGTGGATGAAGGAGAGAGGGCTGTCCCTGCCCGTGATGGGGGACCTGGAGGTCCTCTAGCTCCTGCGGTGCAGGGAGGCCCTCAGGAGGTGACTCTTAGGCTAAGACCTAAAGGGGGGTCTTAGGAGGAGGAGAAGTTGGTCACTGAGGGCTGGGAGCAGTCGGGGTTCATTCGAGGCACAGGGAGCAGCTGCTGCAGAAGCCTTGAGGTGGGAAAGAGAAGGCAGGTGTAGGGTGAGGAAGGAGGGGGATGGGAGGGTGGGGCAGAGTTAGCAGGGCAGGCGGAGGCTGGAGCCCGCTGGGTCCTCCAGGTCATGCTGGAGAATCTGCATTTTTTCCTAAAGGCAATGAGCACCAGTGACACTTTCAGTGGCTTAGTACATGGTCAGGTGTGCCCTTTAGAAGCGCACTCTGGTGGCTTGCTGTGTGGCAGGGACTGGCGTGGGGTGAGATGGGACCACGTGAGCGAGTTCAACACATCAAGCCTGACACTGTGAGCTCCTGAACCAAGGCAGGGGCAGGGAGAGAGTCCGGACTCCTTAGGATGGAGAATTCCTGGCACTTGGTGTTTACTGTGGGAGTGAGTCTAGGGAGAGTGCCCTACTCCACTGTGAGCCCTTTGAAGACAAGGATTAAGTTTGATTTTTCTCTGTATCCACAAGACCCAGCATGGGCTTCACACCGAGAGCCAAAATGTTTGCGGCACGCACAAATGGCAGTGAGACTTGAGTGTGGGCTTGTGTGTGTACAGTCTGCTTCTGACCTTCATCCCACCGTCGTCGAGCAGAGGGCAGGGACCTGGTACTTTCTTGTCCCAATTAAGGTGTCATTACTGAGCTGCTTCAATCTCATTTCAGTGCTAGAAATATCTGGGGGCTGGGCTGGGGAGATGGGCACCCCACACACTTACCCCTGGGGTCCCACACCTGCCGGGCTGGGCCTGGTCTGGAACCGTGGGGTAGCCCTGCTGGCCCTTGCATAGGTGCAAGGATCGTGGGCTGAGTTGCTGGCACCACGTGTGTGCATGACGTCCCTGTGTCCCTGTGTCTGGGGGGGGGGGGGCGTGTTGCTTTTCGAGTACACTTACTCCCCTACACTCACGTTTGTGTTTTTCTGATTGGCCCAGAGGGCTGAATGCGCTACGGCAACAGGCAGGCAGGCTTTGTGGTGAAGACAGCGCAGCTGCAGAGAAAGCCAGAGAGCCTTTCAGTTGCTGCCTTGCTGGGTGGTGATGGTGAGATTGTTTCCTCATCTGTAAACCGGGCACACTCATGGCTTTAGGGCTACTGTGAACAGGTATCCACCAGGCCAACCAGAAATGTGTCCTGCGAATGGGACCAGGAGAGGGACTTCCTCTTGTCTCCAGGGAAAGGCACCCACTGGGTGGATAACAGGTGCTAATGGGCACCCCCAGCTTCCGGAGCCTCTGCCCACATCAGTGCTGAGGTTCCAGCTGAAGGGATCTGTGTCTCTTCTGTTTTACAGGAATCAGGAAGAGTCTGGGGTCTACATTTTGATCCCTTCTGGTTGGGGCGGGGTGGGGGGGGCGGTAAGGGGAGTGCTGGGGTTGGTTTGGTCAAGTCCACCACTGAGAAGCTGGGGCTGGAAGCTCTATTTCGGGGGGCTGGGAGTGAGGGTGGGAAAAGCCAGTGTGGGGTGACTCCATGCCAAAGCAGGGCAAGAACCCCAAGGGTCAATCTCGAATTCCAATTCGAGACTTCAAATTCGAAGTCCAGGGCCTCTGGGCCTTCAGTGTGTGGGCTGTAGGGTCAGAAGTGAGGAGGTCAGGGCTGAGCAAGCAGGGCTCAGGCCAGCGTGTGGACGGGTGCTTACAACTGCCAGTCAGCATAGGAGCGTGGCTGTGCCCCTCCGATTTCAAGAGGCCTTGGGATTCCAGGCCAGAGCTACCACAGACGCAGTCAGAGCAGTATAGAAGCAGCCAGAGGATAGCACATCATGTTAGGATGGGCCTGGGCTCCCAGAGCACCCTGAGAGCCCTTCCTATTAGAGCATCTTCACAGTGTAAGCTGAGCATCCTATCCTATTAGAGCATCTTCACAGTGTAAGGTACCATCTTTATCTGTGTTAATCTTCCCTGGGGGCCGGGGACTGTGACATCCAGCTTCCTGGGCCTATGACCCCGCGCCGGGCCTGGACTGGTGCACAGTCAGTCCTCAGGACATGAAATGTGGAATTGACAAGCTACACCGGTAAGTTCAGCTCAATTAGTATCTCCTGAGCACATACTATGTGCTTTGTCCCTGACTTATCCCTGTCATTCGGGTGGTTCCCAGCCAAGACTTGGTTTCTATTTCTTGAGAAACCATCTCTGGCCCCTGCAGATGGAAGCTGCCTGCTTAGGCCTGGATAAAAATGACATCCTGCTAAAACCAAGTCTGCACTAGATGTTGGCCAGTCCAAACTGATAGCCTCTTTGAGGCCTCCTAACATGGGTTCTCTGCCACATGCCCGGCAGGTTTTGAATCAAGGTTTCCTGCGGTTTACAAGGCAAGCCCAGTCACAGAATGGCCTGGAGCTGGGCCTCTCATGAGGGTGCTCTGTGGGTGCTATGGGGGCTCCCCCTCAAGGAGAAACATGGAGCAGCTGCGGAGGCCATCAATTTTACTCAAAGGTTTAGAAAAGAAAAAGGTAGAAGTTTTTATAGACACGTGCAGACCAAAGGAACAGGATCTACTTTTCCATACGAGCCAAACTCTCGGTCTGGAGTCAAATGGAACATCTCTATAAGTGTACGAAACAAAGCACACGTCTTTAACAGAAATTTGCACCTGAGCTGGGCAGCACCAGACCATCCCCTACTATTCCCAAGCCTCTTCTGTTCTCTTGTGCCAGGAGGGCTACTCTTGTGACCACATTTGAGGATCTCTGACTGTTGGTGTTCTGGGGAAACGGCTCAGACCACATGTGCACATGGTCAAGGGGTTTTGCACTCCTGTCCCTCCCATAATCCACTGCTAGCAAGATTCAACACCCGAGCCAAGAGGTGAATGATCTGGAATCAACGTTAAGATCTCATTTTCAGGAATTCTTAGACATTAGGTGAATTCTAGGTCTGACTCTGCCACTGAATCAGAAACAGGTGTAATTTCTTCCCAATCAGCTCTTCAGTTTCCCTATCTGTAAAATGGGAGTGGGCTGTACAATCTCTCTGAGGTTCCTTTCAGCTTCAACATTTTACGTCAGACCTCTATTCCTTGTCCAGGTGGGTATAATTCAGATTCAATTAACATTTATCATGTCAAACTAAAATGGATTGTGAGCATACTTCCATACACATTATTTGTGTTCTCAAAACCCCAGAAAGATAGGTGTTATTACCTCCATTTTGTTTACAAAACAGAGGCTCAGAGAAGTTTAGTGTGTTAACTGAGGTCACACAGACAGGAAGTTGCAGAGCTGTGATTCAGTCTCAGGCCTGTTTCTGGCTTTGCGTCCAAGGGGCTGAGAGCACACACTGTGTGCCCAACAACAACTCAGCTTCCTTCAGCCCTCTCTCCCTGCCTGCCCGGGAGCTCAGCTCTGTGCTCTAGGGTAGGGGGCCGAGGATGGGCGCCAGTTGGGGCTATAGGCCACTGGTAGTACAGGTGGACTTTGGCCAACAAGTGTTGATAATGTTCTGGAAGGCTGGCAAAGGGCAGGTTATCAAGGGCTGAGAGAGCATCTCTGGCCTAGCCTGGGTCTGGGTCTCCCAGGTGTCTTCCAGGCCCCATTTATGCCTTTAGCTTAAGAAGCTGCCTGCTCTTTGCTTTGCTTTGCTTTGCCATCTGGGAGCCCCTACCTGCCATACGGCTTGCCATCCCCATATACCCACCCTCAAATATTCCTGTCCACCTTTCTCAGCCTTCGAAATCATCTCACAGTACCTCTGGGCTGAGGGCAGGGAAGGAAGAGATGTGCTGCGGGGACTGAGCTCAGATCTGTCTCGACCATTTAGGAGGGCGACTTCAAGGATGCTTTTATTTCAGCCAATTCAATCACCACCAGTCTGCCTGCAATAATGGCTTTTGAGCCCTCAGTTATCTTCTCAGAACCTTAAGGTGGCCTCAACTCCTGGCATGACACTTGGCAAGTAAATTTCTCTCTTTTGGCCTCAGTGACCTCATCTAGGCAATAACCAGCTGGTTGGGTCCCCATGGATCGCAGGTCCTCCCAGCGGTGACATTTTAGCATCCACTATCTTTGACTTTACCTTCTCAGAGGAGGGGGACAGACTAGATGCCTTTGGAGAGTGCATCAAGCTTAAAAATTGCACTCCCGCTGTCTGGTGCTCTCACTCGCCGCCCGCAGGTGCTAATCCATCCCTCCACACCAAAGGCACACCCGCGCCCCGCCCAGGCCCCCGGTAGATCCAAGCCTGGCCTTTTAGCCTCGCAACTCCGGAAACGCTAGAGCAGCGCTAGAGCCGCGACTGCGGCGGTGGCGGAGGCGCAGGGGGCGGAGGAGGAGAGATGCGCCCACTTGTCCCGCGGCCTCCGCAGCGGCCCTGGCGCCAGCCCCGGCGCGTCAGAAAGGTCCCTGGAACCCTTCGGTTTGTTGCTTGCGCCCGGGGCCGGCTGGGAGTGCGCCACCGGTCGATGGCACCTAACCGACCCCTGCGGCCTCGCAGCCTCCCAACTTGGCAGAGAGCGCGCAGGCTCCTCTTCGCTCCCAGCCGCGGTGAGGTAGGGGCCGCGGCGCTCGCACGCCTCCGTCTCGCCTTTCCCGTGCCTAAGCGCGGGGAATTACACCTCCCCGGTCCGGGGCTCTCCCGGGTGGGAGTGGAGGTGGGAGCACCATTTCTGGCTGGATGTGGGTCTACATTCATTGCTTACGTCTCCCGCGGGAGCCCATCTCTCTCCGCGCCTCATCCCCCTCCGCGTCTCCGCGTCTCGCCCGCTCTGCGCCCGCCTCCCACCGAGCTCGCCGGGTGAAGGGCAGCCGCAGCCCACACCCGCTCCCTGTCCGCAGTCCCTACCCCCTCTGGCCACCGCGGGGTCACCGCCCGCTTAGGCCAACCCTCCCTTCTCGCCGAGGGCGCCGAGTAGAGGAACTAAAGTTCGGGCGCCTTCGGCCGGCGGAAGGGCCTGCGCCCCGAGAGCCGCGGCCCGGGCGCTGGGAGGTCAGACGCGGCGCTGGCCTCACCTGTTTCTCCAGAGGCTCCTTGGCCGAGAGCGTAGGCTTGGGGGAGGGCGCGCGGTCGCAGACGCAGCCTTCCAGCAGGTAGAGCCCCGAGGGCCGCGAGCTCGAGTCGCTCTCGAAGTAGAAGAGCAGGTTCTGCAGCAGCGCGAACCACTTGGTTTGCCATTTTGTGTTGTCCGAACTCCGCTTGCTCAGGTAGCCCTTGCGCGTGCCGTCCTTGCGCGCCAGCAGTCCCAGGGACGCGACGTGGCCATCGTTCAGCCGGATCCCCTTCTGCATGGTGCTCGGAGGCCAGCTAGACTCCACGCGCTTACATTTTCTCCGCGCGGCACCCGGCAGCCCCTGTCCGTGCGCGCTGCCTCTCTCAGGCGCTCGCTCGCTCCTTCTCGCTCTCCCCTCCCCCCAAATTTCTACAGTCCGGGATCTGGCGCCGAGCCGCGGCTGCTGGAATCCAGATGTACCATTCCCCTCCAGAACCTCTTCCCCGCTTCGCAGAGCCCCCGGGCCCTGGAGATGCCTCCCGACCCTCTCTTGGCGCCGGGCAAACTGAGGGACTGGCGAGCTGCGCGCTGGCGAGGGGCAGGCGGAGTCATGTGACGCTGATCCCTCGAAGAGCCCGCTTTAGCAGCGCGGACAGGGACACACGCACGCAGCCCGCCGAGGCGCAGAGCCGCGCGCAGGCTGCACCTTGGCGCCTCCTCCCCCTCCCCGGACACACAGACGCACACGCATAAACAAATCCTGTCCTCCCTCCCCTGATCTCCTCTTCTCCCCTTCGGGTGTTAAAAAGCAAATCAGATCAATTTTCGTTTAACCCAGTGGAACACCGGAGGCTCGCCATCCCGGGAGTTTGCTTCTTTGCGCCCCGCCGCGGCGCACTGTAGACCTGGGGTTAAGTCCCATTTGTCATTTTCTCCTCCAAAGGCTTCCTCCTGGTACTTTATTTTTCTAATCCGTGGTGGATGGAGGAAGGTGGATGGCGAAACAGAGCTGAAAGCGCTTTCAGTTCTAATATTTGCGTAATCGGCCGGGTTACATTCATTTCAGCATCCAGCCCCACTTCTGGTGGCTTCCCCAGCGACCTGAGGACAATACAGACGGAGATGTGGAGGGGGAGGTGAGCGTTTATTTTATTTTATTTTGAGTGTTGCCATAATTACGGGCGCCACCCCCTGCGCCCTGAGGTCTGGCCGGCGAGCCGCTGCTGGGAGTTTTCTGCAAATACCCTCCAAAGCCTGAAGGCGGGCTTCAAACGCAGGCGCCAGGGACCATGGGAGCCTTCAAATAGCTGCGCTGGCGCAATGATACCTTAATGATAGATTTTCCGTTCTTATTTTTAGCTCCCATTCGCCTACACAGTTACACGGCATTTATCCGAGAACGTCACAGCGCCCGCCTGCTGCACCGGGAGGGCGCGCGGGCCGCCGGGCAGCCGGGGCGCTGGAACGGGGAGCGCGCACCGCCGTCTGCCGCAGAAGGCAGCGGCCTCGCTCGGGCCGGGAGCGGCGCCCAGCCCGGCCTGGCCTGTTTGCAGCGGGGATAGGCGGCCGCGTAGCCCTCAAGAGGAAGGAAGAAAGGACACCATTTTTCAGAACCTGCGGGCCCCCGCTCCTCCCCCACGGGCGACATGCACCCACCCTGGTCTGGAGCGAGGGAAGGGCCTGGGAATCAGGTAGCCCTGGGAAGGCCCAGGGAAGTCCACGGAGAGACACCCGGCTGTGGCTGAATTGGACCTGCCCCAGTCCTGGGCACGATGACGCAAGCCTGCCTTTTTTAGGTGGGGACAGTTCCGAGGGAGAGATTGACCGTGTTAACCTTACTCTTCCCTCTCGGTTCCCACGCTCCGGGCTTGGGAGCTGTCTAAGGACGCGGTGAGGCTGATTTTTCTTCCCGAATAATGAAAGCAAAGAAGGGAGATGGCTAAGCTTCTTTATTTAGTCTCGATTTTCCCAAGAAGGTCCCTATACTGTGACCACCTTTACTTCTCTAGGGGCAGGCGGAGTCATGTGACGCTGATCCCTCGAAGAGCCCGCTTTAGCAGCGCGGACAGGGACACACGCACGCAGCCCGCCGAGGCGCAGAGCCGCGCGCAGGCTGCACCTTGGCGCCTCCTCCCCCTCCCCGGACACACAGACGCACACGCATAAACAAATCCTGTCCTCCCTCCCCTGATCTCCTCTTCTCCCCTTCGGGTGTTAAAAAGCAAATCAGATCAATTTTCGTTTAACCCAGTGGAACACCGGAGGCTCGCCATCCCGGGAGTTTGCTTCTTTGCGCCCCGCCGCGGCGCACTGTAGACCTGGGGTTAAGTCCCATTTGTCATTTTCTCCTCCAAAGGCTTCCTCCTGGTACTTTATTTTTCTAATCCGTGGTGGATGGAGGAAGGTGGATGGCGAAACAGAGCTGAAAGCGCTTTCAGTTCTAATATTTGCGTAATCGGCCGGGTTACATTCATTTCAGCATCCAGCCCCACTTCTGGTGGCTTCCCCAGCGACCTGAGGACAATACAGACGGAGATGTGGAGGGGGAGGTGAGCGTTTATTTTATTTTATTTTGAGTGTTGCCATAATTACGGGCGCCACCCCCTGCGCCCTGAGGTCTGGCCGGCGAGCCGCTGCTGGGAGTTTTCTGCAAATACCCTCCAAAGCCTGAAGGCGGGCTTCAAACGCAGGCGCCAGGGACCATGGGAGCCTTCAAATAGCTGCGCTGGCGCAATGATACCTTAATGATAGATTTTCCGTTCTTATTTTTAGCTCCCATTCGCCTACACAGTTACACGGCATTTATCCGAGAACGTCACAGCGCCCGCCTGCTGCACCGGGAGGGCGCGCGGGCCGCCGGGCAGCCGGGGCGCTGGAACGGGGAGCGCGCACCGCCGTCTGCCGCAGAAGGCAGCGGCCTCGCTCGGGCCGGGAGCGGCGCCCAGCCCGGCCTGGCCTGTTTGCAGCGGGGATAGGCGGCCGCGTAGCCCTCAAGAGGAAGGAAGAAAGGACACCATTTTTCAGAACCTGCGGGCCCCCGCTCCTCCCCCACGGGCGACATGCACCCACCCTGGTCTGGAGCGAGGGAAGGGCCTGGGAATCAGGTAGCCCTGGGAAGGCCCAGGGAAGTCCACGGAGAGACACCCGGCTGTGGCTGAATTGGACCTGCCCCAGTCCTGGGCACGATGACGCAAGCCTGCCTTTTTTAGGTGGGGACAGTTCCGAGGGAGAGATTGACCGTGTTAACCTTACTCTTCCCTCTCGGTTCCCACGCTCCGGGCTTGGGAGCTGTCTAAGGACGCGGTGAGGCTGATTTTTCTTCCCGAATAATGAAAGCAAAGAAGGGAGATGGCTAAGCTTCTTTATTTAGTCTCGATTTTCCCAAGAAGGTCCCTATACTGTGACCACCTTTACTTCTCTTTTGCCCTCTTTATGGAAGCAGAGTTTCCAGAAGTGAGGTTCCTAATCCAGGCTCTCTTCGTGTAAACTTTTCTATTAGGAAGCCTGATACAGAGGCCAAGCAAGCGTCATGGAAGGGACACTGTTCTAAGTGCTTCAGATCTGCTAAGTTGTTTAATCCTCACACAACTCTATGGAGTAGTGTCCACCCCTCCCCCCCCCCCCCCCCCCCCCCCCCGACCCCTCATCAGCTCCATTGTACAGAAGCGGGAAACGGACGTGTGGAGGGGTTGAGTGACTTGTGCAGAGTCACTCAGCTGGAAAGTGGCAGGGGCGGGACTTGAACTCGGTAGCCTGTCCCCACTGGCTTTGTAGAGTTGAGTGGCTGGTCCCTGTGTGGCAGAGGGGGCTCCCCTTTATCCTCAAAGCAGGCAGGACCTCTCCTTGTGGGCCAGAGCCAAGATTGGGTCTGCGTGGAGGCTGCTGTGTCAGAGAGGCCTGTGGTACACGAGTTCTGAACTTGGCCTGCACATTGGAATCACTTGAAGACAGTTAACAATCACCTGGGGACCCAAAAGGCCACAGGCAGGTTATACAGTTTCATGGGTGATTTTAATGTGTAGCAAAGTTGGAGAACTGCTAATCTATGGCAGAACCAGTGATACGGTTGTTGCCCATGAATCACCTGGGATCGGGCTCAAATGCAGATTCTCATTCTGGGGCTGGGTCTAGGGCTGAGAATCTGCATTTTTAACAGGCTCCCAGGTGAGGTGGCACTGCTCGTCTGAAGACCAATCTTTGGAGGATTTCGGGCACTCAGGAGGTGGGAAGCGATGGAATTCATTCATTACTTCACTCATTCAGTTACATACACTTCATCCCACCAGTGTTCACTGAGCCCCTAGTCTGTGCCAGGGCTTAGGCTGGGCCACTGGGGACATGGTGATAAACAAAACACAGTCCCTGCTTCCTGGAGCTTAGACCAGCCCAATTGTTCCTTCTGTGTAGGGCCCTTGGCAGGAGGGAAACCGTTTTCCCCTGGGTTTGGGGAAGAGGTGTAAATCAGGAAAAGAACTGAATCCACTTCCGTGGGCCTCAACCTTGGTGCACTTAGAGCCCCTGGAAAGATTTGTTAAATATCTGTGTTCAGGCTGCACCCCAGATGGGTAAGTCAGAACCTCTGAGGGTGGGACATGGGCATCAGTACTTTGAAGGCTCCCCAGGTGATTTGAACGCACAGCCAAGGTTGAGAGCCACTGATCTGAAGCTTGGATGAAGAAAATCCCCTCTCAAACTCCTCCCTCCCCACGGCTGGCACTGAGTCGGCCAAATGGCCCCCTCTTGCTGGTTTTGGAGTTCCTGGTGGGAACTCCAGGAATTCCTGGTGGGTCGGGCCACACTGGGTGGTTGGGCTTGGCTCAAAGTATCCAGGTCAGAGAGAGGAGGGGACAGCAGCCCTGGTACTTTGATTATGTCCATCTGAGCTCCATTCATATTGCTTTCTCTCCAATCTCTTGTCAGCAGAAACCTGAGCAGAGCCTGTGAATGGGCCCTCTGGTCATTCCCCTGGTCTCCAGCCAGAGGGCCCTTGGAAGGCCCTCAGGGGAGTTGGTTAAGCAGACATCATTTACCAGGCTGGCTCCAGCTTGTGTTGGGGTGGGGGTGCCAGGAAGCAGGTAGGCATGTCTTGCCATAGCGGGCAGAGGTGGGCACGTCTAGCTATCATGTGTGTTGTCTACCAGGCCAGAGACCAACTTTTCCCCGAAGGTAGAGAAGAGGTCCATGTGAGCATCACAAAGTGCACCCGGGCTTTGCCTTGTTTCACTGCATCCTCCCAATAAGGCTTTTGGACAAGGGTTAATAACCCCGTTTCACAGATGGAGAAACTGAGGCTGGAGAGTGGAAGCCATCTGGTCCTGGACAACACATGAAAAGATGCTCAACATGACTAATTATTAAAGAAATGCAAATCAAAACTACAATGAGGTATCACCTCATACGGGTCAGAATGGCCATCATCAAACAAATCTACAAACAATAAATGCTGGAGAGGGTGTGGAGAAAAGGGAACGCTCCTGAACTGTTGGTAGAAACGTAAATTGATACAGCCACTATGGAGAATAGTATGGAGGTTCCTTACAAAACTAAAAATAGAACTACCGTATGACCCAGCAATACCATTGCTGGGCATATACCCAGAGAAAACCATAATTCAAAAAGACACATGTGGGGCTTCCCTGGTGGCGCAGTGGTTAAGAATCCACCTGCCAATGCAGGGGACACGGGTTCAAGCTCTGGTCCGGGAAGATCCCACATGCTGTGGAGCAACTAAGCCCATGTGCCACAGATACTGAGCCTGTGAGCCACAACTACTGAAGCCCGTGTGCCTAGAGGCCGTGCTCTGCAACAAGAGAAGCCACCACAATGAGAAGCCCGCGCACAGCAATGAAGAGTAGCCCCCGCTCGCTGCAACTAGAAAAAAGCCCGCACGCAGCAACGAAGACCCAATGCAGCCAAAAATAAAAATAAATAAAATAAAATAAATTAAAAAAAAAGACACATGCACCCCAATGTTCATTGCAGCACTATTTACAATAGCCAGGACATGGAAGCAACCTAAATGTCCATCAACAGAGGAATGGATAAAGATGTGGTACCTATATACAATGGAATATTACTCAGCCGTAGAAAGGAACGAAATTGGGTCATTTGTAGAGACGTGGATGGGCCTAGAGAGTGTCATGCAGAGTGAAGTAAATCAGAAAGAGATAAACAAATATCATATATTAACGCGTTTATGTGGAATCTAGAAAAATGGTACAGATGATCTTATTTGCAAAACAGATGTAGAGACACAGACGTAGAGAACAAACTTATGGTTACCAAGGGGGGAGGGGGGAGTGGGAGGAACTGAGAGATTGGGATTGACATATATACACTATTGACACTATGTGTAAAATAGATAACTAATGAGAACCTACTGTACAGCACAGGGAACTCTACTCAGTGCTCTGTGGCGACCTAAATGGGAAGGAAATCTAAAAAAGAGGGGATATATGTATACGTATAGCTGATTCACTTTGCTGTACAGCAGAAACTAACACAACATTGTAAAGGAACTATACTCCAGTAAAAATTAATTTAAAAATGAAAAAAACTGATCATCATAAGGCCTAGTGCTATCTGTTACTGATAGGGTTAGCTTGTTTTTCCCCTGAATCATAGCTTTGTACAAATCTATAAATGTGGATGTAATATCATTTCCTGGATATTTGTCGAGACTTGTCTTGTGGCCCAGTATGTAGTAAATATTTGTAAATATGCTTAAAAAAAAGAGTGGAAGCAACGTTCACAGAGCCTTACAGGGAGGAGCTGTGATGGGGTGTCCTGACTGCTCGACCAGAGCTCGTCCCAGAGGACCTTCCTCTCTGGGTCTCCCAACTTCCAGCTGTCTGGGCTGAGGTCTCTGCAGATAAGGAAACAAGAAGGAGGATTAAGGAGTATTTTGGTGGGTTTGATATCTGCATTTAGAAATGGCCAGTTAATGACAAGGACATCACTTAGTCCAAAATCCTATTAAGTTTTTTTTCTTTTTTTAACTTTTATTGGAGTATAGTTGCTTTACAGTGTTGCGTTAGTTTCTGCTGCACTGCAAATTGAATCAGCTATGGATGAATTGGGAGATTGGGATCGACATATATACACTACTACGTATAAAATACATAACTAATGAGAACCTGCTGTATAACCCAGGGAACTCTACTCAGTGCTCTGTGGTGACCTAATTAGTTAGGAAATTCTAAGAAGTCTTCATGGGGGGATTTCTGCCAGCCTTCAGACTAGAGGTCAGCTTGGGCATTTGTTGACATGGGTGTTGTGTGGGTCTGACCTGCCATTAGGCCCTGGGAAGAGAGGATCTCTGGGCGGTGTGTGCGTGTGTGTCTGTTGTGTGTGTGGAAATATCTGAGTGGTGTGATGTGCACGTGAGAGGTGTATGTATGGTGTGTGTGTAACATTTAGAGAACCTTTGGTTTTTTGACAACATACTCTGAAAGAAAAATGTAGCTTTCACATCACTTAAAACAATGAAGCATTAAGTATGTGGAGTCAGAGGACTTTTGGAAATGGAAGCTTTGTCGGTAGGGGCTCACTACTCCAACTTTGGGCTCAATTGGTTAGCTTTGCCCCAGGATCCACACACAGATGTCAGGGGTTTATACCTTTACTTTCTGGCCAGTGAAAATAGCCATATTGTACCATCAGATTATAAGTGTAATGCAGGCTTTTTGTAAAGTATTAAGGCATTATAGAAAATAGAGAGATAGCTCCTCCATTGATTTTTTTTGTTGCTATTTAATGTCCTTGACTTTTCTCTTTGCTAATATATTTACAATAGGTTTCTATAACACATGCTATTTTATAATCTCAATCTCTCTCTTACTATTTACGTAACAGTATGTGAGGACATCTCATATTACTAAAAATTGTAATCAACAGATTCTTTATGATTGGGCATTTAGGTTGTTTTCAAGTCATAGTTTTTGGAATAATGCTGCAATTAATATCTTTGTATATACATTTCCCTCCCTTAAGGCTAAATTCCTGAAAGTGAAATTTCTAGGTTAAAAGAACATATGTTTGAAACATTAGTACCTATTAGTAGATTTCCAAAGGGAGCTTTTATTCTTTACATGGCTGTCCCTAGGGATGAGACTGTCCATTTCTCCATTTCTTTGTCAATCTTGGATATTGATATTATCCATCTCCTAAATATTTGCCTGATTTGAAAGAACAGAAATGATATTCCTTTCTTGTATTGATTTTCATTTTTTAAATTGCTGTGAGGTTAAACTTTTTTAATGTTTATAATTATTTACATTCCTTTTGGGAATTTCTTGTTAATATATATTTTTTTCAGTTGTGTTTATATTTTTCATGTACATTTATCACAGTGCTTTATGTATGAGGGATATTAACCAGCAGTTTTATATGTGTTGCAAATAATTTTCACAGTCTGTTGCTTGTCTTTAATGCTATATATCTATATCTATATATTGTATATGTCTTTATATGGATTGTAAGAAATTTTAAAACTTGGGTGTAAACATCTTTTTCTTTATGGTTTCTGATTTTAGATCCCCTGCCCTCTTGTGCCAGTTCCTTCAAGATTGAAACATATTTGCCCATATTTTCTTCTTCAATTTTATAATTTTATTTTTTCCATTTATACTTTTAATTCATTTGGTATTTGAGTGAGGTTGGGATCTGGCTTATTATTTTTTCCCAAATATCCGGCAAGTTGTTCTAATACCCTTGATTGGATAATCCAGACTCTACCACTGATAGTAAGCAGCATCTTTATCATATACCAAATTCTTGTCAATACTTGGGACTATTTTAGGATGCTGCTTTTTGTCCCATTGCTCTGTCTGTCTGTTCTTAATACCAGTGATTTTTGTTTCTTACTGCTTTACCAACCATTTTGAAATCTGGCCATAGAGAAACACCCTCCTCATTTTTCTTTTTTACAGTGTTCCTAAATATTCTTTTGTATTTATTCTTCAAGATTAATTTACTACTCATTTTGTCAAGTTCCAGAAAAGTCTCTTTGAGATTTTGACTGGAATGACATTGAAAATATCTGTTCATTTAGGAAGAATAAATATTTCTACAATGTTTTGTCTTCTTATTCGAAGAAAAAAGTACATCAATTCTTTGTCCTTCAAAATCTTCGGATAGAATTTTATGTGTTTCTTTTTTATGTATATATCTTGCACATTTCTTGTTTAATTTATTTGTGGGTATTTTATATTTTTTGGTTGCTAATGAAAATATGATCTTTTTTCCTATTTTAAAAAAAAGACATTGTTGGTATATAAGAAAGCTATTGCTATTTATTTATTTATTGCTATTTGTAGGCTGCTGCTATCCTGAATTCTTCTAGTTTTTAAAATTTTAATTTTTAAACTAGACAACTGGAATAGATTTCCCAATATTTAGGCATTCTTGTATTTCTTAGATAAAACCCACTTGGCCATGGTGGATTTTTACATTATCACTGGTTTACTTGGCTTGTTTATCTCTCCCGAGTTAATCTTGGTAATTTAAGCTTCCAAGACCATTTATTTATATTTTCCAATTTATTACATAGATCTGAACCAAACATTTTCTTACAAGTTTTCTAATTTTCTCCATCTATGTTACCTCTCTATTATAGGTGCTCATTTTGTGTTTTTATGTTATCTGATTTTTCTTGCAAAGGTTTTAACTATATTATTATTAAGACTTTAAATTTATTTGTTAATTCTATCCTTTTCTGTCTCATTAATATACACTTATATCTTTATTAAATTTATCCTCCCACTTTCTTTAGATTTGTTGTTTTCTCCTAACTTCTTGAATGCTTAATTTATTTATTTGTATTATTTCTTGCTTAGTAGCTATTTAAGATTATGCCTTTTCTTTATATATATATATATATATTTTTTTAAATTTATTTTATTTTATTTTATTTATTTTTGGCTGCGTTGGGTCTTCGTTGCTGTGTGCGGGCTTTTCTCTAGTTGCGGCGAGCAGGGGCTACTCTTCGTTGTGGTGCACGGGCTTCTCATTGTGGTGTCTTCTCTTGTTGCGGAGCACAGGCTTTAGGCACGTGGGCTTCAGTAGTTGCAGCACGTGAGCTCAATAGTTGTGGCTCCCGGGCTCTAGAGCACAGGCTCAAGTAGTCGTGGTGCACGGGCTTAGTTGCTCCGTGGCATGTGGGATCTTCCCGGACCAGGGCTTGAACCTGTGTCCCCTGCATTGGCAGGCGGATTCTTAACCACTGCATTACCAGGGAAGCCCACGCCTTTTCTTTCAAGTGCAGACTTTTTCTGGATCCACTAGGATTGCTATATAAATTTCTGATTATCACTCCATTAAAATATTCTGAAGTTAGTTTACTTTTCAGGCAGATAGTTTTCAGAGTTTAATTGAAGACTCTCTGATCTTCCAAGTAGATTTTTTGCTTGCTTCGGCATATTTCTGGTTCTATTATATCGTACTTAGAGAACGTGGTCAGTATTATTTCTACAGTTTAAAGTTTCTCACTGTTTTGGTTGTGCCCTGTATATGGTCAATTTAGTGATTGTTCTATGGCCCCTGAGAAAGAAGATACATATTCTGTTCACAGGGTATGGAGTTTGACAGATATCTAGCAGCTTAATTTAATAAGTTACATTTCAGGACAAATCTCTAATTCTGGTCTCTGTTCAGGGCAGCTGGCAGCTGTACACAGAAGTTACAGCTGTTTGCACGGCTGTGAGCACCAGGGCTGAAAAAGCCAATATTCCCTTCTAACTCAGTCCAGTGTCCCTGTGGCTCAGGGACTTGCTAACATCCAGAGCTCAGTAGCAGACCAGAGAGCAAACATAAAGGGCCTCTGAGTAGCCAAAGGGAAAACCACAGCTCCAAGGCTCTGATTTAACCAGAGACAAGCCCCCTGGGCCGTCGTCCATCACCTCTGCATATATGCTGTATACTGCCTTCTGGTGAACTTGGCTGTTAGGCTTCTTAGCCCATCGAGAATCAGGAGCAAAAATTTGGCCTGTGTGTGAGCTGAGCATATGATTGCCCATCCATTAAGTAAAGCAGATCTCAGTCCTCCACGAGCACAGAGTACAGTGCGGCAGTCCGACCACCAGTGTAAGAAGCTCGTGCTGGGCATCTCCCATTTGCCACTTCACACCTGCTCTCCACTGTTCCCCGGCCTGCTCTGTGCCCCGGGAGGCTGGCATCAGTCTTTGGTCTCAATCCCGTCAAGGGCTTCTGGTTTGGGTGCAGGGGGCAGTGAGGTTGGTGTAGCATCCCTGCTGTCAGTGGTGCTCTCCACCCAGCCCTGCCTCTGGGTTCCAGTGACAGCTCCCTCCCCTCCCAGCTCCTCAGGACCTGGGGTGGTACTTACTCCAGGATGGAGCTTTCTCTCTGGTTTCCCTCCTCCCAGCCCAAACCTTCTAAAAGAGTCCTTTTTATATAAAAGAGTCCCTTTTATATCCTCTCTCAAATTACCCAGTTTGAATGTTCTCTCTGTTTCCTGCTGGACCCTAATTGATTCAGAGATGATAGGAAACCTAAGAATAATTCAATCCAACCTCCTCATCTTTTTTTTTTTTTTTGCTGTACGCAGGCCTCTCACTGTTGTGGCCTCTCCCGTTGCGGAGCACAGGAGCACAGGTTCAGGACGCGCAGGCTCAGCGGCCATGGCTCACGGGCCCAGCCGCCCCACGGCATGTGGGATCTTCCCGGACCGGGGCACGAACCCGTGTCCCCTGCATTGGCAGGCGGACTCTCAACCACTGCGCCACCAGGGAAGCCCCCTCCTCATCTTTTGATTGGGAGAGTGACATGCTCAAGATCACACAGATAGTCCATGGCTGGCTAGAACCAGAATCCAGGTCTCTGGGATCTTAGTTTACCATTCTCGCCTCTCCAGTATTCTTTCTTTGGATCAAATTTTGTGACATACAGAGGGCTAGGACTGACTTATAACCATGGAGGAGTATGAACAATAAGTCGAAGCTTTACCACCCCCTGCATTGGAATCAGGCCCAGCTACTCTGATCTTTTGATTGAATCATTTTAGAGGAGTGGGAGGGGAGGAGGCATATGTGCTCTGCTTCTCATTTTGATCCAATTTTCTTTCAATATTCTTTTTTTTTTTTTTTTTTTGCGGTACACGGGCCTCTCACTGCTGTGGCCTCTCCCATTGCGGAGCTCTGGATGCGCAGGCCCAGCGGGCATGGCTCACGGGCCCAGCCGCTCTGCGGCATGTGGGATCTTCCCGGACCAGGGCACGAACCCGTGTCCCCTGCATTGGCAGGCAAACTCTCAACCACTGCGCCACCAGGGAAGCCCTCTTTTTTTTTTTCTAAATCTTAATTTTCTACTTTTTGTAATAAAAAAGTTACTATAGTAAAGAAATAAGAAAGGGACAGGAAAAGAGGTTTGAGAAATGCCTTCGGTCAAAAACTTCTGGTGCTTAAAAGAGTAGGCACATCTTCTGCTATTTAGAGAGTGTATCTTTCCATGTGGTACAATTCTAGAATGTTCTAGATTGTTCTGGAAGAGAGATTTTACTGAGTTGTTAGATGAGGAATTGTTCCAAGCTTCCATTATTGATTCTGTGGGGTAGCTTTCTGCAGAAGTAGGAGAGGATTTTAAGAAATGGAATATTCAGGGTGGTTTAAAAATCAATCGAGTGTCATTAGGCTCTTTTCGTATTTTAATGAAAGAAAGAAAAACGAAGGAGGGAATTCCTTGTTATAACTGAGGCGACCAAATTGGATAATCATTTGAGAACTTTTCAGGATGTCCCCACCCTTTCGAACCTTACGCTTTGTACAATTCCTGGAGCACATGGGGAAGGAGGAGGTGAGACAGGCTGGGACCTGGGACCCTTTGCTGCAGTGCTTGCACCTGGACACACCTCTCCTCCAGCAACAGAATATAACGAAACTATAAGGGACTGAAAATAACTGCGTGCATACTCAGTTGCGTCAAATTCTGGACAAAAGATACAAAGAGGCCAAAAATCCCAACTGCCACTTTTGAAGAGCCGGGAGTAAAAACAGGGTGTCGGGAGCAAAAGCAGGGTACTGCGCATGCCCCCTGCACACAACACCACCTAAGGGATGGGCAAAACACCTAAGCCACCCCTCTGGCCCGACCCCTGGACACACCCCTACCCTCATCCCATATAAGGAGCAAGCTCGCCACTCCCACTGAGGGAGCGAACAAGCAAGGGAAACTGCTGTTCTCGCTCCCCCACTGCTGCAGCAGGGGCCCCAATAAAGCCTTGCCTGAGTTTCTTGTCTGGACTCTAGTCAATTTCTATTAATTGGGGAAGGCCAAGAACCCTGGGCGATATCAGAGGAACCTTTTCTCACGGCCCAGAGGCACTGAGAATGAATCCCCAGGTCAGCTTCAGAGCCTGCGTCGGTATAGACTGAGCTCTGTAACGAGTGAATCCAAAAGATTTTGGTTCAAACACAGTAGACATTTGTTTCTTGCTCGTGTAATAGTCCAGAGCCGCCTTAGTACCAGGGATGTGAACGGAATGGCTTTGCCTTCTGTATGTGCCGTGCGTGGCTCAAACTGGAGCCATCCAGCGGTGAAGCTGCAGGCTCCCTAGGAGATCCCTTTTCCTGCCAACCGCACTTGACAGATAAAGCAATGGAGGCTCAGAAAGGGGGAAGTGACTGCTTGGGACAGCCCACATGCGAGTGTGTGGCAGGTGATGTCCAAACACAGCAACTTCACGGTGTCCACAGAGCTTCTGTGCCAGGTGCTGATGGCTTCCCTGCTGTGTCCCTCCTCCACACCCGGGGTGTGTGTGTGTGTGTGTGTGTGTGTGTGTGTGTGTGTGTGTGTGTGTGTGATGTATTGTGGGAAAAAGTGCTGTTGATCCCTGGGATGGGATTTCAGAGCCTCACCGTGGGATGCTTTGTCTGACCTGGATGACAGATATGACAGAGGTATGCGAAGGGCCATTCTATGCACGAACCTGATGGCAGAACCCAGAGTTGTGTCAAAACAAACTCTGAGCTTTGGATACAGTTGTCTTTTTTCTGGGTCACTGGTTGCCATCTGCCATCTGTCAGGGAAGAAGATTGAATCTGCGAGGGGACTTTTCTTAGCTGTGGTGGGTTGATGTTTGCCTGAGACTTGGGACCTCTCAATCTTGAAGCAGCTACTGAATCAGTCACAGGCCCGTGTGGGAGATAAGAGGCTTTTGCTTCAGACTGTTCAAACCCTTCACATCCTATTGATGTCTCCTGGGATGAATTCTGGTGCATGGCCTCTTAAGTAAAAGCATGGACTTTCTCTTGCAGGGGACTGCATTCCAGCAATTCTGAGCACTCAAGTAGGGAAGAGTGGGCAGAGGGGAGCTTTGGGCTCCTTTTAGGAACCAACACTTTCCTCCAAGCTTTATGGACCCCTAGGACTCAAGTCCAGAATGGCACTGGGTTCTTGTTATGTCCAGAATGTAAGGGTCTTCCCACCATCTATCTTGCTTTTAGCCAGAGCATTTACCCTTCCCTCCTCCTTCTACCCATCCCCAGGGTCACCTAAGTGTGTCAAAAGATTGTGACATCTCAAAATCGAGCTCTTTATTGGTCATTCTACAATAGGTTGGCAAGTGATAAAGGCAAATATACATTCAAATGAGTGCTTTTTTGCTATCAGTTGATATTAAAATGTGATTTTTCTCCTTAGCATGTTAATATGATAGATTATTGATAGGCTAGATTATTAATATGGTTGATTGACTTTCAAGTACTGAACCTACCTTGCGTCATTGGAAGAAACCCTTTTTAGTCCTGGCATGTAATTATTGTTATATATTGCTGAATTTTCGTTAATATTTTAAGAATTTTTGTATCTCTATTCATGAAGGAGGTCTGTAGTTTTCACTCTCTGAATTGTATTTGTCTGACTTTGGTATAAGGGTAATTTTGGTCTTAGAAAATGAATTGGGAAGCGTTCTGTTTTTTAGAAGAGATTGTATAGAACTGGTGTTAATTCTTATTTGAACAATTCAACATAGTACTGGAAGTCCTAGATCGCTCAAAGGCAAGAAAAGGAAATAAAAGGCATACAGATCATAAAGGAAAAGCTAAAACTATACCTATTTGCAGATGACATGATGGTCTACATGGACTGTCCCAAGGAATCTACAAAGAATAAAATCTCAGAACTAATAAGTGAGGACATCAAGGTCACAGGATACAAGAGCAACTTAAAAAAATCAACTGTATTTCTATAAAATAGCAATAAATACATGAAAAACAAAATTAAAAATACAGTGTCATTTACAATTGCTCCAAAAAAGAGAGATGCTTAGTGTATTAGTCTGGAGAACCAGGAAAGCTGGTGGTATAATTCAGTCCGAATTCAAAGGCCTGAGAACCGGGGGAGCCAATGTCCAAGGGCAGGAGAAGACGGATGTCCAAACTCAGGCAGAGATCAAATTTGCCTTTCCTCTACCTTTTTGTTCTCTTCAGGCCCTCAACAGATTGGATGACACCCGCCAGCACGGGTGAGGGCAGTCTATCTTCTTTACTCAGTCTACTGGTTCAAAATGCTAAAAAGCTCTTCCAGAAACAGTCACAGACACAGCCAGAAACAATGTTTCCCCGGCTATCTGGGCATCACTTAGGCCAGTCAAGTGATGACACATCACACTTAGATATAAGTCTAACAAAATATGTACAGGACTCGTATACTTAAAACAGCAGAAGCTGATGAAAGAAATCAAAGAATATCTAAATATCAGTAAATGAAGATATGCTATATTCCTGGGTTGGAAGTTTTAGCATTATTAAGCTGTCAGTTCTCCCCAGATTGATATACAGGTTTAACACAATTCCTATCAAAGCTCCAGCAAGACTTTTTGTAGTAGAGACAAGATCATTCTAAAATTTATACAGAAAGACAAAGGACCTAGAATAGCTAAAACAATTCAAAAGAAGAATAATGAGGGGGAGGGGGAAGGGGAGAAGAGAGGAAGAAGGGGAAGAGAGTGAATCAGTCCACCCAATTTCAAGACATAATATAGCTGAGTGATGTTGGTGCTGAGATAGTCACTTAAACTACTGGAACAGAAGAAGCCAGAAACAGACCCAAACAAGTACAATCAACTGATTTTTGAGAAAGATGTCAAAGCAGTTCAATGGAAGAAGAATCGTCTTTTCAGCAAAGGTGCTGGGGCAATTGTATATCCATAGGCAAAAATATACACCTCAATTTAAACCTCACACTGTGTACAAAAGTTTAACTCAAAATGGATCATAGATAATTGTAAAATATAAACCCATGAAACTTTAAAAGAAAACATAGGATAAAATAAGGCATAGGGCTTGGTGGAGAGTTCTTACCTATGACAAGAAAAGAATGATCTATTAAAGAAAAAAAAAAATCAATAAATTGGACTGCATCAAAATTGAAAATGGCTCTGTCAAGAAAATAAAAGGTAAGTGCCAGACGGGGAGAAAATATTTGCAAACCACATATCTGACAGATGATTAATATCTAGAATATGTATTTCAATAAACCTCTCAAAACTCAGTAGTAAAACAACAAACAATACAATTAGAAAATAGACGAAAACCATGAAGAGATAGTTCACTGGAGACGGAGGAGGGCATCCGGATGACAAATCAGCACATGAAAAGATGTTTAAAGTCACTAGCCATTAGGGAAATGCAAATTAAAACCTTGATGAGTTATCACAACACATCCATTAGAAGAGGTAAAATAAAAAAGAGGAACAATACCAAATGCCGGCAAGGATGTGGAGAAACTGGATCTTTCATACGTTGCTGGTGGGAATGTACAATGTTACAGCTACTCTGGAAAAGAGTTTGATGGTTTCTTACAAAACCATACATGTGCTCACCCGGCAACCCAGAAACCGCACTCCTGGACACTTAACCCCAGAAATGAAAACGTATGTCCACATAAACTGTACAGAGATGCTTATGGTAGCTTTATTGCAATAGCCAGAAACAGGAAACACCTGGAATGTTCTTCAATAGGCGAATAACTAACTGTGATACATTCATACCATGGAGTACTACTCAGAAAGAAAAGCAATAAACTATGGATGCAGCCAACAACCCAAATGAACTTCAAGGACACTTTGCTGAATGGAAAAAGCCAATCTCAAAAGTCGCATGCTAGATGATTTCATTATATAATGCTCTCGAAGTAACAAAACTATAGAGATAGAAATCAGATTAGTGTTTGCCATGTTTTATGAATAAGAGGTAGCAGGAGAGAAGTCTTTGTGATGGTGAAATAGTTCTATGTCTTGATTATGGTGGTGGTGACACAAATCTACACATGTGCTAAAATGGCACAGAGCTATACACACACTATACCAATGTCAATTTCCTGGTTTTGATATCGTAAGATAGTTACGCAAGATATAACCATTGGGGGAAACTGGGTGAAGGCTATACCAGACCTCTTCATGATATTAATATTTTTCAACTTCCTGTGAGTCTATAATTATTTTGAAATAAAAGATTTAAAATATTTACGTACACGAGAAAAACAGTCTCTGACCCAACATAAATGTTTCTAAGTCTGTTCTCTATGCCTTTAGAGCCTTGGCTTTAAAAAATTGATTAAAATTTTATTTTATAAATTCAAATTTATAACATTTTCTTATTACGGATTACAGACACAGAGGTTATATTGCTGCTCTCTAGTGTGTTAAAATTTGTTGTGTAACATATTACAAATTGCATGATACTTTTTTACTATAGGTTTTTCAAAGCTGTTATCTCTGTTTAATGATATAATGAATGTACATAGTTTAAAAAGTTAGTAGCATCCCTCCTCCCTCCATGTCCTTAGTTCCATTCCCCCGAGGCAACTACTCTCAAATCCTCTGAATTCTTTCCCCTTCATTTACCATGTCTCTAAATAATACATTTACGTGGATATTATATCATTTATCAATTATAGACATTGGTTCCTGTTTCGTTGTGGTAGATGTGTACTGCACTCTCCTACAACCCTCCCATTGTTTGTCCTGGAGTTAACAATTGCCTTGTGTTTCATTTGCCTGCTTTTCTCCCTACCAATGTCTACAGGTTTTCTCATACGCTCTCTCTCCTGGTTGCTCTTTAGGACAACTGGATACAGTTTCCTGGGACTTCTCCTTATTGCTCTTCTGGATTGAGTCCCTTGCTTTCTGGATCCTGTGTGTTCCTCTTTCTTGTTTTACATTTGCTACCTAAACAAAAGCTGTGTAGGAGGTATAACATGTGAGGTACTGGGTGTCTCAAAGTGTCTTTAATCTGCTATCCCTCGACTGATAATTTGGCTGGGAATAGACTTTTAGATTGAAAATGATTTTCTTGCAAAATCTTGAAGGTCCTGAGAAGGATGAAGGGAGATCTTGTGTGTGCAAACTCTTTGCCAATGCAGTCATATAGAAATGTGTGACAGTCTTCTTTACTATATTGGTATCCTTCTTGTGGTCCACACCACGTTCTACTGGGCGTATTTGAATACTTGTTTCATTTTCTCTCATAAGCTGAGAAACGTGAAGGTATAAGCCCTTGAGAATCAGAAGGACTCAGCCATCTCTTTGTTGCTGTATGAATTTGTATCCCCACGGTCATATGCAAGAACCATCCCGCTATTTTATTTTTGTAAATCAAATTAAATATGGCTATGAGCTCCCAGTCACCATGGTTGAGTCATTGCCTGGAGCACCCCCTCCTTAGGGTGAGCAAGGACAGTTTACACAGACCAGAAACTTTAGCAAAGCTTGTGCTCTTCAGTCCCATATGGTCACTGTTGGAGCCTCAAGTTCAAGTCCAAATGTTTCATTCCAAGGAAGGGTGGCTCCTCTTCCTTCAGGCCAAGCCAGGCTCTGAGATCTTTTGCAATAGTTCACGAGGTCTTTAGAGCTTGGGTTTCAGTCCCTGGCACCCATGGGCCACCCTGTAAAGGGCCTCGCCCCCTCCTGAGGAGCTGCGTGGAGGTGGGGGCATGTTGCCGTGTCATTGGTGTGCTGTAGAAGGCTTGTACTGGCTTGTGAGAGCCGACTGTTTGCTCCCCTCTTCCCAGCTTCCTATGCAGTGACATGAAGCTGGTGGCCTGACGTGAGTCATGGTGGAAATATTTACACCACAGAAATTGGTCAACAGTGCAAATCAAGACCCATCCCCACTGCCCTAAAGGCAGGTCGTTAGCTTCACCAGCATAGCACTACCCCTCCCAACACCCCTTGGCTCCCTGTCTCAGGGAGGCCTGGGTCTCTCAGAGGGTTGAGCCTCTTCCTGTCCATCCCAGACTCCCTGCCCATGCCAGACAAGTCAGCTCTTTGTGCCCAGAGCCTAGTCCTGACAAATTAAAAGCCTCTCTTCGTTCCCCTGGGGCAGACCTCATGGAGAGCTCTGCTGGCTCTCTTTAGAGAAGAAAGGGGAGATTCCTCTCATTTTGTTTTCTGCAGCTTCCTCTTTCAGATGTGTCTGCAATCTCATAAAACACCACCAGTTTGCTCATTTTAAAACTCCTGCCACATTCGAAGTCCTCCCCGTAGTGCCTGGCACTGTGCTCTGATCTGAGCAGAGTGAATGGATAGTGGATGGAGGGAAGTTCAACCTTCACCGTTCACGGTCAACTGGGCAATGCTCTTGACACCTCCCCACCCCCGCAGTGCACACTCCCCCTGGGTCCTAGGCACCCCCCTTGCTGCAGCTCTGCCCTGACCTCTTGGCGTCTGTAGCTCTTTATGTAAGCAAGTACTAAATGTTCCATCTGGGAGGCTGGCTCCAAGGAATTTCTCATTTTCAGATATTTATGCTTTAAACCGAAGACCAAATATTGCTGGTTCCTGTCTCCTATCTCTTCACGGCATCATTAGTAGTTTTCAAGAGCTGCATTCTGTAAGTGAATCTGCCAGCTTGTCACTGGTGAGTTCTAAGTTACCAGTGACACTTGAAGAAATGCCCAGAATAACTTCAGCCAGCCAGCAATGCATAACCAGGGAGACAGAAGCTCAGACACATGAATTTATGGAGAACAGTGGGGATCTCATCTATAAAACCCCAGTAATAGCTGGTATCCTTCTCCAAGGAGATAAGAAAACTATTGTTGCTTCCAACTACCTTCTCAGCACTCCTGTGTTGGAGGAGTGCTTTCAGGTTGCATGGGTACCCTGAGATGGAGGACATTATTAAAACTTAAAGAAAATTAAGTAATATATAAAAGAGAGTCGCTTAAGTGAATATTTACAAAGGGAAGTAGTGAATCATTTATTCATCCATTCATTTATTCAGCAGGCTTCCACGAGCACCTATGTGCCAGGCTTTTTGCCAAGATGGAGACTGATACAACAGTTAATGAAACAGGACTCCACTCTCAAAGAGCCCTTATTCTGGTAGAAGAAGCAGACAGTTAAGCAAATCAATTCAGTGTTATATGTGCAAGGCCGCCATGTACGGTTGTTCAGGTGCTTCACTGCACAAACGTGCTCAGCTGAAGGGGCAAGTAGGACCTGAAATCTATTCCTTGGTCTGCTTGCTGGGCCTTTGCCCTCATGAGGAGCTGGGTCTGCCTGAAGAAGGGGTACTTTTTCTAGTGGTGAAAAACATATATAGGCAAGCCCTGGTCTGGCCACAGGACCCTAGCCCCACATTTTTATAGCATTATCTTCTGTAAACCATTCCAGATACTAATCATAAATAGATGTCCTGATAATCAACAGCAGCCACCTGGTCTGGGTTCTAGATTTTACCCTGTCCATGTGCTTCTTCCCCTCCTTGGACCTCAGTCTCCTCTCTGCAGTGTAGGGGTGGGCAGGATGGGTGTAAAGACCCTTCTTGCATCAGCAGTCTAGGTGAGCACCATTCCTTGCAGAGCACCTGCCAGGCGATGGTTCCTGCCTTTACACTTGGGGGCTGGATATAGGCAGAGAGAAATGTCAGTAAAGGCAGGGTATTCTAAAGGGAGACCTCTGCTAACACAAGTCTGGGAGTTGAAACAAGACAGAAGGGCTGCCTGAGCTCCAGTGTCCAAAGGGTGGACTAGCTCATGCCCCGATGCTGGAGGCCATCCTGGTGGCAGGGCGACTGGAAGTGTAGGCCAGTTAGAAGGCTTGAGGGGTGGTGACTGGCAGATGGAGATCAGCAGGTGGCCTGGGGCAGACTCCAGCTTGTGGGTTCCAGAGGCTTCCTGATTTTTTCAGCAGGGCAAAGGTCAGACTAAGAAGTCGGCATCAAAGCAGGGACTGGGTCAGCACGGACACAGGGGCCCTGGGGACATTCAGCCCAGCATTCCCTGAGTCTGTCTAACAACGATGGGTCTCACAGGGGTCGGGTACCAGCTGCGACTGCCAGGACCCAAAGAGGCCAAGGACAGAAGGGAGGGATGGGAAATGCCCATGACTGAGGCAGAGAGAGTGTGGTGTTGTGAGCAGAGCTTGGGGCAGGGACAGCCAGACACCTGAGCTCAAACCCCAGCCCTAGCACTCTGCAGTTGGGTGACTTTTTGGACAAATTATTATTTAAAAAAAGATTTATTTATTTTGGTTGCACCGGGTCTTAGTTGTGGCATGCAGGATCTTTAGTTGCAGCATGTGGACTCTTAGTTGCAGCATGTGGGGTCTAATTCCCTGACCGGGGGTCAAATCTGGGCTCCCTGTGTTGGGAGCACAGAGTCTTACCCACTGGACCACCAGAGAAGTCCCTGGACAAATTATTAACCTCTCTGAAGCTTCGGTTTCCTCATCCATAAAATGGACACGACAGTCTTGGCTTTGCAGGGTGGTTGTGAGCACGAGCGGTGTTGGACACGGAGGCCTAGCACAGGGCCTGGCTCAGAGTAGATTTGTCTTAAATGACGGCTTCTATTCATCTGAGCAAAATTATGCCGGAGCGCAGTACAGGCATGACTAGTGAACAGCTTTCTGCCTGGCAAAAGGGGACATTCCACCTGTCCCCCAGTTTATTAACATGCCTCCCTCTGCCACACACCTGGATGAAGGGACACAAAGTCTAGCTTCTGTGACTCCTTCCTTTACTAGAAAGAATTCTAAGCGAGCCCATCGCCAAGTTTGTCTTCTAAAGACTGTGACAAGCTGTATCCAGGGTAGCTGGAGATGGGATTTCTATTTTGGTTGTCAACCGTATCAAATAGATACTTGGAGCAGGCTGTCAAATCAGAATTGGACAGAGAGGACAGGAGATTCGTGTTGAGGCAGGAATCTCACAGCTTTGTGAGGGGCACATTCAGAACACTGCTGTGTACCAGCACGTCCAGGGGTCGACAAAACCGACTCTCTGGGACTTTCTGAAAGAGAGTGACTTTAATGACAAGAGAGAACACGTGGCTGTCACAGTGATCAGAACCTTGGGAGGAATGAAGCCCAGTCCCGTACCCTGTACCGTGTAGAAAGCCTCTCTCATTTGATTCTCCTGCCAACCCCGTGGGGGAGATGTTGCCCCCATTCTGTAGACAGAGAAACTGAGGCTCAGAGAGGATGATAACAGAAAAGTCAAAGCAGTACAGTGAGGAAGGGGTGAAACCAGGACCCGAACCCAGGAACCTGATGCTAATGGTGGGATCGTTTCTACAGAGGCACATTGTGAAGCCCTGGGGTCTGCGTCTTGCAAAGTTTCAGCTGTGGGGGAACAAAGCTAACGATGCAGGTCTGGGTTTGTCCCCTCTTTTTTTGCTTCTATTTGTTATATTTTCTATTTTTTGACCCAGTATGGGAACATTAAACCCCCACGTGCTGGCACCTACTGAAGACTCTGCACAGCCTTCCCTGCACCCCCCAGAGGGGCTGAGACACCTCATTATACTCTCAGAGGCCCCTGTGGTGTCCTTGGGCAGCCCGCACCACAGGTGGAGTGACTTCATGCTTTGTGGAGTGATGAGTGTAATGCCTTCCTCACTGGACTTTAAGCTCCCTGAAGGCAGACCATCTCTCTCTGATTTACCCCGGTGCTTAGAGCTATGGCTGGCACATAGAAGTTGCTGAGCCAAAGATGACAGCTTCCATTTGGAAGAGGAATGGAGTTTGGTCCAGAGGAGATGGGTGGCAGCCGCTCCAGATGGAGAGGCGGGCCTGGGTGGGAGAAAGGTCCAGGCTGAATGTTCACCCTATCCACACCCTCTCAGTATGGAAAGCACAGGACCTTACACAGAGTAGGTACCATATGATGATTGATGGAAGGAAGGAGGGAAGAAAGGAAGGAAGGAAAATCACAGCAAACTCTGTTCAGGGTTCTCTGTTCCAATTAGTTTCTTTGCATGGCTGCTGTGGGTGTTATTGGCTGAAGCATACATGGTGTGAGGGACAAGAAGGCAGAGAACTTACAAGGGCCCCCCAGGCATTATGTATTATTTATTTATTTTTGGCTGCGTTGGGTCTTGGTTGCTGTATGCGGGCTTTCTCTAGTTGTGGTGAGTGGGGGCTACTCTTTGTTGCGGTGCGCGGGCTTCTCATCGCAGTGGCTTCTCTTGTTGCGGAGCATGGGCTCTAGGTGCGCAGGCTTCGGTAGTTATGGCACGTGCACTCAGTAGTTGTGACTTGCGAGCTCTAGAGCGCAGGCTCAGTAGTTGTGGCTCACAGGCTTAGTTGCTCTGCGGCATATGGGATCTTCCCAGACCAGGGCTCGAATCTGTGTCCCCTGCATTGTCAGGCAGATTCTTAACCACTGCGCCACCAGGGAAACCCCCATGTATTATTTATAAGTATTCCATTATCCTAATTAGGAGAACTCCTGCGCTCTGGGCCTGGGTCACTTGGGATCCCAGGGGTCAAAGATTGGACACTGGCTTAGGGGTGGGGTGGGAGGAATTGGGAGACTGGGATTGACACATATACATGATCGATACTATGTATAGCATAGACAACTGATGGGAACATACTGTATAGCGCAGGGAGCTCTACCTAATGCACTCTGGTAACCTAAAAGTGAGGGAAGTCCAAAAGGGAGGGGATATCTGTACCTGTATGGCTGATTCATTTTGTTGTGCAGTGGAGGCTAACACAACATTGTAAAGCAACCATACTCCAATAAAAATTAATTAAAAAAAAAAGATTGGACACTGACTTAGACTGATGGGAATGGTGATTGATCTAACCTCACCCTGTGGGGATCCGGGCTGCTTGAGACTCCCTTGCCTCCAATCTGAATTGGGCCAGTGCCTGGGGCATGGCTTGGCTGAATCTGCAGAAGGGCATCTGGGGTGATTAGACTGACATGAGGCTTCTTGAATATATCCTGTTAGGGCAGGATGCCTTAAGGTGTGAGCAGCCAGGGAATCAGACTCTTACTGATGGTAAGGAGAATGATGAAGTGGGTCAGTGCTATCAAATGTGTGACCTAGAGTAAATGGTAGGTTTTTAGCCAATTCCTTTCCTGTCACAGGACCTTTGCACATGCTATTCCCATCTCTGCCCCACTCCCCGCCCTTTCCTTTCTTCTGATTATTGGCTCCTTTTTTTCCAATTGGCCTCAGCTTATTTGTCTTTCCTTAGAGGGGCTTTCTGTGACCACTCTATTTTAAATAGAAGTCCCCATATCCCTTATTCTCTTTCTCAGCCCCTTATTTGTTGCTTTCATTATATGTATTAGAATTTGTAATCATTTTACTTATTTGTCTGTTTACTTGTATTTTCAAAAATTTATTTTCCCCAATAGATTGTAAGCTCCAGGAGGACAAGCCTCATGCTTGTCTTGTCACCATTGCCTTTCCTCCTCCACCCACCCCAGTGCCTGGCAGAAAGTAGATAGCCATCAATATTGGTACGATGTCTGGTTGATTGAATGAAAAATTATGAAACTGATCAAGATTGCCCTTGAACTTTGGCTTCCAGGAAATTCAGAGCTAAATTTGTAATGCAGCTTTAGTAACTGTCTAGGTCCTTAAGATGAGCATTTCTGTGTGCTTATTTTTTTTTTATCTAACTTCACCTCCCTCAGTGGATCTTTTTTGTATTGACCCATGCAACTGATGCTTATCATTTATGGTAAGAATCACGCTTTCCCTCATGATTGAAAGCAAACATGATGTACATTGCAGGCTAGGCAACATTATCTTTGTATAATTTCCAGCAAACAGAACAGTATAAACAAGAGCAATAGTGCTATGGCAAATGATGTTTTCTCTTCATCGGAACTGTCCTTCAGCAAGAACTCTCAGGTTTGGCCCTGATACCCTAGAGGCTTGGGGCTGGCAGGGGAGCCCTGTGACAAGTGAGGGTTCTGCCACAAGCGGACAAGGGCTATGGCTATTCTGCATAGAAGTTTTGTGGATATTAAGAAAAGGTGCCCCTTTGGGTGGATGCAACACTGTGCAAAAGCAAAAAGGTTGGCAAATGGAGAGTTGGCTGTATTTCATCCCCCCACCCCCACCCCACTGCTTGGTTCAATGTCTTTGTGCAGTAAACAACCTGAACCACTGTACATGGTGGCCCTGAATGGAAAGGTCTTGAAGGCTGTTCCTCTTGCCTTGGTAGTTGGACTGCTTCCTTTAGGGCCTGCCCAGCAGACAGGACTTCCTATAGTCTGTCATTGCTTCTCTCAATCATATTAGAGCCTGCTCAGCCCTTTGGAAAACATGGCTGGGAGGGGACAAAGGGCATAGGCAGAAAGCAACTGTTTTTCAGATGTCTAGTATGCTCCAGCCACTGGGTCAGGTGCTGGGTATATAAAGGTGAGTACAACCTGGTTCCTTCCTCACAGTCTGATGAAAGGAACAGACAAGCAAATAAAACAGGAACAAATCCTCACAATGAAATGAGTGCAAAGATGTGGGAGCAGAGGGGAGCACATGACACTCCCACAGGAGTCATGAACAGCTTCTCACAGAACATGCTCTATGACTTGGGCCTTGGAAGAGTTTCCAGGCCAGCAAAGCAAGGGAGAGGCATTCCAGGTAGGGGAGGAGCCAGTGCGAAGGCACAGTGCCCTGAGTCTGCATGATGGGGCTGAGGAACAGAGGCTGCTAAGGATGCACTAAATGTCCTTTTCCCACCCACCCAACTCACCCATGTCAATGTCGCCTTTCCTGTGATACCTTCCTTTGCTTCCCTGAGACTCTTCCCTTACGTTTCTGACGTGCACACACTCGTCTCTTGTAGCACCTGGCATCTCGTACTGCAGTCATGTACACCCCTGCTCTCTCACTAGAGCCTGAGCTCCCTGGGCGCTGGGGCAACTCCTGCTTCTCCTATGTGTCCTCTCCTCTCACACAATGCCAGGCACAGGTCAAGGGTTGGAGAAAGCTTTTGTGAAGTGAATGAATGAACCGTGTGCCTGAAGCAGAGACAGTGCGGTGAAGCGGGTTTGAAAATGAGGCTGAAGAGAAATGCCAGGTCTTGTAGTGCCATGCAAGGGGGTCTGGAAGACAGACATCAGCAGCCATCACCCATTTTGGCTGGAGGACGACCTCATGGTCAGAGTCACACGTGTTCTGCAGTGGGTATTCAATCTGGCGGGCAGATTTTGGCAGTAGGACACACAGGGGGCCTCTGACTCTCTGGATCTACATAGGTGCCTGAGTGCACGGGGGAGGGTCCCAGGGACGCGCCCCCTGGAGGTGGGAGAAGCCCAGGGCTGCCTCACTAGGGTGTCTTTGAGTCTAGATAACAAACAATACTGCCTTGTATTATCTCGGTTGATAAAACGTCCAGAAGTAAGAGAGCTTTCAGGTTAATACGACTCAAAAATATAACCATATTATCGAGGTTCCTCCCATCTCTCTGCCTCAGCCTCCTCCAATCATTGTTGACCCTCATGACTCCAAGATGGCGGCAGCAGCTTCAGGAATCACCCAGGCCCATCAGTGCTCATTGGTAGAGAAGAGCCACGCCTTCCAGGAGTCTCCTTCCCAGGAGCAAAGAATCCTTTCCCAGAACTCCCTGAGCAGACCTCCCCTCACATCTCATTGGCCAGAGTTGGCTCACATGCTCACTCCTACACCAATCACTAGCAAGAGACTGGGAGCTCTGTGATTGGCTTAGACTCACCACTCCAGTTTACCGGCCCTGCAGCAGGTGGTGCGGTGGAGCAATGGATACCCAGTCCCAGATGACAGTGACCCAGCTTCCAGACCTTAAGGTGGGGTGTCTGTGTGTGTGTGTGCGTGTGTGCGTGTGTGTGTGTGCGCGCGCGTGCAAGGTTGAGCAGCGACCCCTCCAGGGGATTCAGGGAAGGGCATCTTCCAGGAGAACCTTGACCACATTAGAGGAGCGGGTAGCATCCTAGGATGGTTCCAGAGGGAAGAAGGGCTTCCCCTGCTGGGCTCCAGTGCTACATTAGCCGCGGGCACAGTGAGGTCCTGGCCGTGCTGGAGGCTTGATGCCTTAGCAGTCTGGGCATCGAGAGGGCAGGTGTGGCTGAGGCCTGGTCTGTCGGAGGGAGGCTGTGAGGGCGCGGGAAACTGCACAGCCTGTTTCAAACCCTCAGCCCACATACCACACACGCGCAGACCCATACGCGCTCACAGCCTTGCCGTTTACAATCGTAAACTCCTCTTTGCCCGAGCGACGAAAGAAAGGCCCTGGTTCTTATTTAGAGAAATACAGAGGAGTTAACTGTATCTTACTACCCTTGTGACATCTTCAACTGGACGTCTCAAAATCCCCCAGTGCCCAGCCGCTGGAATAGCTGGGGACTGACTGGGCCCCTCTTTCTCCATGATGGTCTTTCCAGAAGGGTGGCAGGGCTTTTTACATGATGGCTAGCTTCCAAGAGGACAAAAGAGTAGAAGGTACCAGCTTTTTAAAGTCTGGGCTCAGAAGTTCCCTGCCCCCCTCCCGGTCAAAGCAAGGCATAAGGCCAGCCCAGAATCAAAGGAGAGGAGAAACAGACTTCATCTCTTGATGGGAGGAATGGCGTGTGCACACAAGGATGAGATAGATAGTCGGTGACCATCTTGGAAAACAAAAGCTCTTTATACAGAATTGGTGAGCAGGAGAGCAGGGCCTCAAGCCTATGCCTGTATAATGCCAAGTCCACCTCTCCACATCCCTGATCAGATCATGGACTTTTCCAGCTGGGAATGACTCTTGAGATCATGCAGTGGCCCACAACCCTCAATGTCTTAACCTGGGTTTCCTCAGAAGCAGACCCTGAGGCCCAATTTGAGTATCAGTGGCTTATTTGGGAAGAAGCCCTGATAGGTAAGTGGAGGAGTAAGACGGGGAAAGGATGGGAACCACTAAATAAACAGATGACATTGTGGCAACTAGAGCTCAATCTTTCCGGGGGACTTCTGGGAGGTGGTGTGGAACGCCCCTAAGGGGCAGGAAGCTGGGGTATTCATCCTCCCATTGCCTACTCTGGTGCCTGGATCTCATCCAGCCTCATGGAACTGGTGCTTTTGGGCTGGTTCAGGACACCTTCATTCACTCCCAGTTCTAGAGGCTTCTTATTGGCTAGGGAGGTGCTTACCCTGGAGCCACATGCCACAAGCTGGCTGAGCTCTTTAGCAGATGATAAAACTCCAGACTTTTCCAGGATAACAAGTAGTTCCTTCTGCTTGTATCCCTGGGCTGTCCTTGCCTGGCTGTAAGATCTATAATTAGAACTTGTGGTAGACTGGTACTTTGGTGGCTGCCAAAGAACTATGCCTCCCAGTACAGAAAGTCCCCTACATACGAATGAGTTCCATTCCGAAAGCACATTTGTAAGTCCAATTTGTTCGTAAGTCCAACCAAGTTAGCCTAGGTCCCCAACTAACACAATCGGCTATATAGTACTGTACCGTAATAGGTTTAAAATACTTTTCACACAAATACTACATAAAAACAAAGAAACACACACAAAAAATAAAGAAAACAATTTGACTCTTACAGTACAGTACCTTGAAAAGTGCAGTAGCACAGTACAACAGCTGGCATCCAGGGGCTGGCATCGAGTGAACAGGCAAGAAGAGTTACTGACTGGAGGAGGGAGAGGAGGTGGGTGATGCTAGAGCTGAAGGATCGTCAGCAACAGGAGACAGAGGGCAAGCTGCGATGTCACTCACGCCTGACGTGGATGGCACAGGTTCTGCTTCCTTGCTGGATTCAATTCTATCTACCCTCTTGAAAAAAACGATCCAGTGATGTCTGGATAGTAGCTTTTTTTTTCTCATCATAGATGACGCGGTAGCACTGGATTGCATTCTGAATGGCTGCTGCAGCCTTCGTGTACCATTCTGCGTTCAAGTCCTGTGCCTCAAAAATTAACGGTCCCTCCTCAAATACAGAAAATCTGCCATTTCCTGCGTCGTGAATCTCTTTGGTTCTCCAGTTACTTCTTCCTCTTGTCTCTCTTTGTCCTTTTTCTGGGCACATTTGCATCTTTGAAAGTTTGCAACTTGAAGGTTCATACGTAGGAGACTTACTGTGCTCATATCCTGGTGTGGTCCCTTCCCACATCGATTCTGAGCTTGGTTATGTGACTTGCTTTAGCCAGTGGGACCTCAGCAGCCGTGGTGCACACAGAGGCTTGATAAGTAAATGCTTTTCTTCTTGCAGCCCAGCCGCAATGCTGTAAGGAAGTCCAAGCCATCCTGCTGGAGAGAGAGATCATATGAAGAAACCAACACATGGAGAGAGAAAAAAGCCACCCGGAGTAGCACTGGGACATTGGACAGGTGAGTGAGGCCTTTTTGTACTTTCCTAGTCAGCCCAGTCACCAATGCAAGGATAGTACAGGAGCAGAAGAACCACCCACCTATGCTGTATCTGAATCCCTGACCCTCAGAATCTCAAGCAAAACAAGATGTTTTTGTTTTACGCCACCAAGTTTGGGCATAAAACTTAGTGACGTACCATACCACATACCATAAGCATCTTTGTGGCTCCTGAAATTTACTGACTCTTTTCCCGCTTCCTCTGTAAATCCACGGGATAATTACCCCAAA
>NW_006785943.1:524800-584963 GCF_000442215.2 Lipotes vexillifer
GAAAGGCCCGGCAGGCCTTCGGGCAGCATGTCTGATGGTGCTGCCCTGCAGCGCTGCCCACAAATGCCACCGAGTGTCTCAGCAAGCAGTGAGGTGAGTTCCCTGCCTTGCTCTGGCGTGCTGACTTCTCACCCAAGAGCGAGAATGGGATGCCCAACTCTGTGAGCCTGGCCCAGGCCAGGCACAGGGAGCCCTGAGTCACAGGCCAGCTCAAGATCCCTCCCCCAACCTGTCTGAGCTGGAGGCCCCACCTCTTCAGGAGCCTCGGCTGGACCCAGGTGCTGCTAAAAATCTTGTCTCAGAGCCAGCTCAGAAAAGACACAGACGCCGCTGAAATCCCAAGGCCGCATCACAACAGAAGCAGAAAGCAGTATTAGAGACTAATCATCCTGTGGGATTTCTCAGTGAGTTCCTTTGTTATTGGTGTGCAAAAATCATCACCAAATGGAAATGTCACGTCTGAGTGACGGGTTTTGCATCCAGTGGTGAAGGCATACCCAAAGTACAAGGAAAAAGAATCTTAATTCCCATAAAAATGAGCAAAGTCACTAATGAAAATCTCTCCCTATCCAAATTAAAATCATCAACTAAATAAATCCCCCCCAACTGATGAAGGTACCCAGTTCAAATTTTATTAATAAAACCTAATTTGTTTTCCCAATTTTATGGATTAAATTCCCCAGTTATGTTATTTATTCCCACCACCTTTTCTTCTTGAATCACAAAATAAATGTCAATTTCAAAAGTTAGATGGTGAATATTCATCTCTCTCCCTAGAATATTGTGGGTGGGAAGCTTTCTTCCTGATTTAGAAGGGGAAAAAAACCACAATTTAAATAAGAAGTATACATAAAGGAAAAAGAAATGGGAAAATTATTATAAAATAGTCTTTTTTCCTTTTATTCCCTTTTTATCCCCATTCCCCACTCTCATTACCTTCTTCCCCACAGGAGACCATTCTAGTGTATTGAATGTGTATTGCTTTGTACGTATGCATCTTGTAAATGTGCACTGTTGTTGGGTACATATGTTTTTTTGTTTGTTTTTGGTTTTTTTTTGCGGTGCGCGGGCCTCTCACCGTTGTGGCCTCTCCCGTCGCGGAGCACAGGCTCCGGACGCGCAGGCTCAGCGGCCATGGCTCACGGGCCCAGCCGCTCCGCGGCATGTGGGATCCTCCCGGACCGGGGCACGAACCCGCATCCCCTGCATCGGCAGGCGGACTCTCAACCACTGCGTCACCAGGGAAGCCCTACATATGTATTTTTAATTGTTGTTACTGGTGTTTGTTTCTTTCTTATTTTCATTCACTCTGTGTTTCTAAGATCTATCTATGTAGTTATATGAACAACTGACCTTTCGATTTTATCTGCTGTAGAACATTCCATGATGTGCATCCGCCACATTCCACCTTTTCATTCTGCCAGGGATGGACACCTTGTTGGCCTCCAACCCCTGGCCACTTTAAACAACACTACACTAAGCATCCTTGTTCATGTCCCTTTACAGACTTTATAAAACAAATGTTCACGCATTTTATTCACAAATCGCCGTGTGTGTCCACATGCCTTTAAATTAGGTGCAAAAAGAATCCAGTAAACATACAGATTTATAAAGCTGAATTTAGATTTCCTAAATTCTTTCTTTATTTTCATAGTGAAAATGTTCAAAAAGCTGTTAACATTATGGCTTTGAAAACATAATCACTTGTTCTTAAATTTATTTTTTGGCCACATTACAGGATCTTAGTTCCCCGACCAGGGACTGAACCCGGGCCTCCTGCAGTGGAAGCGTGGAGTCCTAACCATTGGACCGCCTGGGAAGTCCCACAAAGAGTCTCTTTAGAAACAGATTATTTCCTAATCAGTAATAGCCTGTGAAGAAAAACAAAGCACGTTAAAAAAATCAAATCTGTTGTATTCATTTAAAGCAAACACACACTCACAGTAAAATCTCCCAAGGTTTGTACAGTGAGTCCATTTTTTTCCAGTTGAGCAGTATTACAATTTTTTGGAAGGGCTGCTAAATCACGAGCAAATGGATGAGACAGGTGCATGTGGTCTCTCTTTCTGCACAGCCTGCTTCTGCGACAACAGCATTCTTGTTCTCTTTTCAATTTTAACTCCTACTTGAAAGGGAAAAAGTCAGACACATCTCTAGATGCAGCATGGGTCTCAACCTGCCCTCTGTCCCTCTGGGAAGTTACAACTCTTACACTGTGAATATCTCTTACATGTCAAAATGTCCAACCGATTCAAAAGATGGATTTCTCAACATACTCTTCCATCTTGTCCAGGCCTGACATTTTTGGTCCATATTCCCCTTCGGATCTGGTAGCTCCCTACTTAGTGGCAGTTCGCAGCCCAAGCTGGAGACCTGCCTGCTTGTGAGTTGGTGGCCATTTCCTGGTCATCTCCGTGGGTGGACAGTTTTTTCCCTTAAGTTTAGTGGGTCTCTGTTTGTTCTGGGACCCAGCTCCAGCTCTCTTAAAGGAGTCCAGTGGGGCAAGGGACTTGCATATCTTGAATCCTTCTCTCTGAATGAATCCCTCTCCAGCTCCCCTTTGGACATGGAGCCTTTGTGACTCCTGCAGTTACAGACTTAGGCAAAAATAGCTTTCTGGAGGTTCCTGAACCCTCCATAATTGCTGGGAGAGTGAATAATCTAAGCTGTGGTTTGGTCACCCCTCTTGCCTCTCAGTGCACGTGAAGACCCTCAAATCCTCTTTTAAACAGATGTGCAAGAATAGTCAGGAAACTTTAGGGATGGTTAATAAAGAAGGAAGCTTTCCCACCCAGATACTAAAGTGCATCAAGCTGTGACAGATGAAACAGTTTATCTGTTTCACACAGAATGGTACATGAGTTGAATGGAAGAGAAGGTCTCAACATAGAGCAAGAACCTGGAGGAACTTAGCATATGAAGAGGACAGCATCTCAGACCAGTGATGAAAGATTGGGTGATACAAGACACAGTGTTAAGAGTCCTGGTTAATCATTTTTGGGGGAAAAAAAGTTAGATCCCTACCTCACACCAGAAGATGAAACATCTAAATGTTAAAAAAAGAAAGAGGGGGCTTCCCTGATGGCGCAGTGGATAAGAATCCACCTGCCAACACAGGGGACACGGGTTTGAGCCCTGGTCTGGGAAGATCCCTCACGCCACAGAGCAGCAAAGCCCATGCACCACAACTACTGAGCCTGCGCTCTAGAGCCCGCGAGCCACGACTACTGAAGCCCGCGTGCCTAGAGCCCATGCTCTGCAACAAGAGAAGCCACTGCAATGAGAAGCCCGTGCACCGCAACAAAGAGTAGCCCCCGCTCACCACAACTAGAGAAAGCCCGCGTGCAGCAACAAAGACCCAATTGCAGCCAAAAATAAATAATAAAATAAAATTTAAAAATTTATTATTTTTTTAGAAAAGAAAGAGGGTAGGAGAAAGAAGTCATCAGTAGATTAGAGAATACTGGCGACTATTTATACAACCCCAGAATAAGGAAAGTTCTATAAGCACAGCAACAAAGGCAAACACCGTACAGGAAATATTGACAGATTTCACCAAAAGCAAAAAGGAGACGCTTTTCTGTCTATAAACCCATCCAAAAAAAAAACACTTAAAAGCAAAATAGAACTGGGGGAAATATTTATAGCATATATGCCAAGTTGTTAATATCAGTATAGTAAGAATTGTCACAGACCAATAGGAGTAAAGATGAGATGGATGATGAGCCCCAGAGAAGACACCGTTGCTTGAGGAAAGTTGCCAGTGGCCTGGTAATATGTTGATCACATCAGACCCCTTCTTCGCCTAAAGGGACAGCAATCTGTGCTTTTTAGATTTTTACCTACGGCGGATAAGGGTTTGCCTGCCCTGTCTACAGTATGTCTGCCAGCACTCCCGTCTGTGGACTGGCAGAACTGGCATGATATTCTGAATAACATGGGCTCAGCGTGAGTGACTCATTTTTTGGAAGAAAGGAGGGCTGACAGTGGCACACACAAAGGGTTCCACTGGTCTTCCTCCACACCCCATCAGCCGGAAGGAGCCAGCCTAATGTAACAGTGGAGCGCTCTGTCCAAGTCTTAGCCAAAGTGCTGGCTCTGGGACAACACCCTGCAGTGCTGGCAGGACGAGCTCCAGGATGCAACATGAACCGATGAGCTGTTTGCAGAGCTGTGTCGCCAGTAGCTAGAATACATACGTCTGGGAGGAAAGGAGAGGCTGCTGTTTTCTTTCTTTGTGGCTTCCATGGCTGTTGACACTGTCATTGCCATTATCTTTATAATGACTGTCATTCCTTGTTTTCACAAGTGCCAGAGCCAGCACTGCAGCCTGTGCATCCCCTTCCTCCTATGTAGTGCTGGGATGCTGCAGCTTGGCAGGGCGTCTCACCACCACACTTAGCACCAGAATTCAGATCCTTGTTGCCCCCTGCCCAGTGAGAGGTCCAACTCCAGAATCCCAGCCTGAGGGTCTGCTTCCTAGGGCTACTTCTGGTGCCCAACATCCTAGTTTGGGTTCCCCACCAAGCAGACTCTTGAGACTAGACTGTGAGAGTGAGAAGTGAATCTGGGAGTGATTCCAGGAAACACCAGGAGGGGAGCGAGAAGGTGAGACCGGGAAGGGAAGGGAGTCCATACGGTGTGTGTTAATGACCACAGGTCACCACTGCGGGCAGTGGGAGATGATGTGGAATATGCCTTGGAATTGCTCCAGTCTCACTGGAGGGGCCTCATGGCTGGGGTAGTTATCTACCCGCTCCTATTCATCACTAGTCAAGACTGTCCCTAAGGTGCCCACTCCTCAGCGCCTCTGACCTTCTTGGAGAGTGAGCTGAACATGTTCCCCCAGCCTTTGGGCGGGGAGTCTCTGGGGCTGGAGGTTAGAAGCCGCCCAAGTACACGGGACAGTGATTGTTAAGGTGATATGACATGTCTGACTTGGGGTGTGTGTAATTGACCCTAATGACCATGAGGTACTGGGGCTGCTGCTATACTGTGGGGACAGTGGGGAGCAGGTCTGGAGCCCAGAGAATTCACTGGAATTTCGTAGTGTTTCCAAGCCTGGTGATAATGGTGTGTGGGGAGTTTCAGCAACCAGCATCCCACCAGGGCAAGGCAGTTAAGGGCTCAGACCCTTCAGTGAAGAGCTGGGTCTCCCCAACAGGTAGGCAGCATAGACCAGCGTGCTGGCTGAGGGTGAGGGAAATCTAGATTGACTGGTAGAGGAGGAAGATTATGGCTTCAGGACCAGCTGCATTATATCTTGGGAGAGACCATGGTTGGCCACCACCTTGAAGGGGTCTCTGTGAGGAAGTGACCTTGCTGGAGGATTTGTGTGGATCTGAGTAGTACGGGGGCAGCCTGGATGCTATGCCCATCGTGTATCACTTCAGATCTTCTCAGCCTCAGCCTCATCTCCTACTCCATCCCCGCTGTGGCAGGCAGTTCCACACTGGCTTGACCAGTTTCATGAAGGTACAACCTGAAGGCTCCTTTCCTGCGACCCGTGCCAATGCTTCTTGCTTCCTGCCTCAGGCCCAGGAAACCCAAGGATCCTGCTCGGGACTCATACATGTGTAACCTGGGTGATCAAGCCAAGTTGTCTCTCACGATCAGTGGGGGACAGAGCCAATGGATACGGGCTTCTTTGATCTCCGGGGAAGATCGTTCTGGATGCATTTCATCAGCTCCTCAGAAGGCCCCATGGGACTGAGCACTATTGCCCACATAGGTGGCCAGCTTGAAAACACATCCTTGGATCAGCTCTCCCCTCTCCCCCATTCTACTTCCACTGTCCTTCACTTCTGTTTCTTGGGATTAATTCCCAAATAGACTATCTTCATGGAAGCTTTGGGGGGAATCCAGGCTAAGATACTTAAGGTCCTGTGCACTTAAGGAATTAAGCTTGCATTACAAGTCATTTCTGTGTTCCTTCCTTTTATTCATATGAATCTGATTGACGAATGGTTACAACATCAAAACTCAATATCTTCCCAAACTCCTTCCCAGACCTCAGGCAAGCTGTCCACTTTGCGGCTCCATCAGTGTTTACCCTTGACGTTCCTCTGCACATGTGTGTTCTCAATATCATTACATAGAGCGGTGATCCTCCAGCGAGGGAAAATAGTGCTAGTTTATTGTTGGCAGTTAATTCTCTGTGGGACTTTGACATTTCTGCCTGTCTTACAAGCCGAGGCTTCTCTGTTTGCTCCAGACTGTTGTTTTTCAATGATATCTACACAGTGAATGGCCTTGGAAGTTAAAGACTGTGTTTGCCTCTGGAGCAAAGGGCAGGCATGTTTACTGCCAATTAAAAAAGATTCGGGTTCCCTAAGTTCAGGGTTCCTGTCCTCAAATGCAGGTGTCACGTGGCATTCTTTCTGTCACCTAGACCTCTTTATGTCATGCTGTGGAAGCAAGAAATCCAACCAAGCAAAAACCCCCACTGTCTCTCTGGCTATTGCTATTACTATGAGTCCCAAAGTCCTTTGCTCTGACCCAGGAGACCTGTGACTTGTGCCAGCATCCATGGAACTGTGACAGGCTAACTTGGTAGATTGCAAGTAGGATAAAATCTTAGACAGTTCTTCACGGCTCTTGATATGTGCTGTTTTAGTCTTTACCGAGACCCTAAATCCACCTAGTTAAACTCCCACTGTGTTCTTCCCTCAGCCTTCTGTTGTTGCAAGAATTCCTTTAGCGGTCACTCAGCCACTTTTTCTTGAGGCCCTTCTGTGCGCCTGGCCCTCTTCTAAGGCCAGGACTAACTGAAACAGACAAAATCCTCACCCCCTTGTGACTTACATTCTAGTGAAGCACTCATCTGTGCTATTGGCTTTCTCTCTTTGTTTTGTCCGTCTCTCTCTCTCTAGATAACGTGAACCTAAATTCACCAACGATACTGAGCCCAACCATTCCCTCCTCCAGTGAAACGGGTTTCTTCTCCGAATTTATTCTCACGTCAGTATGCCAGCTCCTCCCATTCTGAGAGCGAGATCCTAGATTCTGTTCCTTACTCAGCCACCAGCTCTGTGACCTCGGACATGTCCCTTTCGCTTTCACAAGTCCTCAGGTCCTGATGGGTGCAATGATGTGTATACTGCTGAGTCGCTGGAGGGGCTGGAGGAGGCCCTGTGTGTACAATCACCACATTTCTGTGCAACACACGGGGACCCTTCAGTCGTTCTCCCCATCCCAACCTTAGTCCAGTCCTCAGCAAGGACTGGTTAGAGAGACGGAACCCAAGCGCTTCTAATTTTCAAGGTTCCTCTCATTTCTGACTCACGGTTGCTCAGACCTCATGTTGTGTCTGCCCTCCTTTTCCACCCTGATTTCCACAGTCTGCTCAGCATATTCCTCCCATAATATGGTGCAAAAACTAACATCTCCACACACAGAACATGGCTTCCTGCATTGAGCAGCAGCTCCAGACACTTCATCACCAAGTAGATTAGAATAACACTAACTTTTGCTACCATAGCAACTGCTGTTGGTTGCGCAATAGCCGACTTCTCAAAGCTACTTAAAAATGCGCAAACTATTTTGCATAAAGTGGCTTTACATCACCAAGAGTAGTGGCTTTCCTTTCCCCTTGAGAGTCTTCTTTAAGAAATTAAAAATTTTCCCCCTTAGAAGAATTTCATAATTTAGTTTTAAAAGAGCCATTTTAAACCAAAGTTTTGCCAATAGTTTCTTCATGCCCTTGTAAAGGCAAATACAAATTAAAAATAAGAGGCTTACCCCTCCCTGTTGAAGCAAGAGGAGACTTCTCCCCTTCCCTTTTCTTAGAGCATTTACTTTGGAAACTTGTAATTGTTCCTCTGTCTCTTTGAAATGTATGCAAATCTTTGTAAAAAGCTAAATAAGCCTCTTGCCAGGTTTATGAGCAGAATGTCTTTCTCAAGGACCTGGGAACCATCTCTTTGAAATACCAGCCTTGAGGAAGATGGTGCCCTTATCTCCCTGTTTCTCTGGGAGGACAGAAGCCCCCAAGCTGCAAAACATAAAGGTAGGAGAAGTTATTTTTTCCTTTGGATAAATCCAGTTAGCTAACACAGGGGTTACCCCAAGTACCAAGTGAATTCATCTTAAGTTAAGATGAATTATGTGTGACCAATGATGCTCTCAAGTCTTTTTTACTTGAGGGCTAGTTATTGTTTATCTTCAGACCATGTACGTAATTGGTTGTATCTGCTCGGCTGTATAAAAGGACGAGATTCCTTTCTGACTTTGCTATCTCCTAGCGGATCGCCCGAGAGGCGCATCGCATTCTGGTTTAATGCTTATTCAATAATAAAGTTGTTTTCTTTCTTTCCTACCTTGATGGAGAGGTTTTCTGGGCTGGGAGGAGAATTTGTTTTTAATTCTATTTCCCCAACGCCCACCAGAGCCAAACATTTAAAACAGCACTCATGGAGTATATCATTATGAGGTTTTGTTAAAAGCTCTGGAGGAAGTTGCCAGGGACTTACAGGAGGAGAAGGAAACTGTATCCAGCTTTCCCTTCATTTACTCCTGCCCCAAGGAAGGTGAGGCTTCCATTCAGAATCAGCCCTGGAAGCGGTCCTCTGATAACAGCCTTGGGAGATCCTGGAGTTCCGGACCAGATAATAGTGGAGGGTCTTTTCCTTTGCTTTTATAGGAAAACAAAGAATCAACAGCTAGACCTGAGATGCTAATTCTGCACCTCATCTCACAAGTTAGGGAACACCTAGGTACCAGTCACAACTCCAGGGGGCGCCATTCCCACTGTCGCCTGTGTGGATGACACCCCGGGGGTCTTGCGGTGCCAGCCTGCATCTCTCTATATTGTGGCCATGTCCCTTAAAGAGTTTATTTCAGAAACCCTGTGTTCAGTTCATCTATAACCGCCTACTGCCGCTGCCTGAGAAGGATCCAGGGAGAAGTCCAGACAGAAAACTCCAACATCCCAAGAATTGATTCTGCTTCTTTTGTCTCTAGCTGACATTTTTCTTCTCTCCTTTCCTTCCTTTCTTTTCCTAACCTCTCTGCAGTAGAATACAAGATCTTTAAGAGCAGCAACTTCATCTTCCTGTCTATTCCTGAGCCCCCAGCATGCAGCAGTGCTTGGCATGCAATAGACCCTCAGCAGGCGAGACCAGCACACTTGTTTTCTTGTTTCCTTGGTTGCCATTTAGCACTATCTTCTCAAAGTTTTGAAAGAGACTTCTGTATTTCTGAGCTCAGCTTCCTGCCTGGCCTCCAAGCCCCTCAGATATTTCAGATGGAGTCTTTTCACATTGAGCTGTTGGTCCATTCCGACTTTTATAAACACTGAATAGAATTACATTAAATCTTTGAAAACAAAATCTAATCTAAGGTAATCTCATGTTTCAGATTTCCCACGTTTCCCACTTTTCAGATGTCTCCTGGTGGAAGCATGTTTTCTCAGGCTTTGGGAAACGTGATGACCTGTGACATTATGGAACCAGGAACTTAAGCCAGTGAGGCTTTTCCCAAGGGACGTATTGAGAACTGAGCTGCCCTGAGCTGTTGACATTTAGACAAAAAGCAGAGAAGGGGCGGCAAGGAGAGTCCAGAAGCAGGGATATGCACCTGGGCTGATGTCAGAGCCTGGCCCAGACCCCAAGTTACAGGCCTGCCCAAAGACTGGAGAGAGCGGGGTTGAGATGTTTTGAACATACAGGATTGCATTCCAAATGCATCCTCAGGCAAGAGAAGTTAAGTTGCCAGAAGCTCATATTAGGAAGCGAAAGAACTTCAAAAAGCTATAATGCTGTGGGGGAATTTTAAACATTCACATTTCCTAAACTAGTCTTTCTTCTGAGAAATGACTTGTCTTTCAAAACCATATGGCAGGAGCACACTCAATGTATAATAAAATCCTTGGTTTTGGTAATTATGATGAAGCTGTTGCAGTGTTAAATGATGCCACCTGATGGATTGTGAACACTCAAGTGCCACCATCGGCAATAGCTGGGAGTTTATTATTTTTAACAATCTCTGAAGGCCTGAGAAGGAATGAAGCAAGTGCCAACGGCTGCTCTTGGCCAGCTTATGGCTCAGAGAAGAAAGAGGGAATGAGGAGGAGGGCGAGGAGGAGGAGAAACAGGATAAAGAGAAGAAAATAATATGGAGAGGGGGCAGAAGAGAATCTATTTTTTTCTTTTGATAAAAGTCATTATACTGTCAACAGAAGGTACTTTAAGTAGAGACTTGATTTTTCATGGAGCAGACACAATTTGCGTGAAGAGACGGTCATCTGTTGAGTGCCACCTCCTGGTATAATCTCCTTTTGGAGCTAAGGGGTCAACACCAGGCTCACGGGGGGGCAGAAGAGTGGCAGGGGCAGGGAGGGCCATGACAGAGGGGGCTAAGCTTCAGTGGGTGAACATATTTATTTATAAGAAGTGATCCCCCTTTTCCTCTCTCCCCAGACTGTATACACACATTCAGGAGTCTGCCCTTCAGGGGAAAAAGAAATACAGTGGAGGGGCAGACCCCCTCTTGGTCTCGCTTGCTGCTCCCTTGCAGTGTACTCAATAAATCTCGCTTTCTACCCTCACTTCTGGCTTGGTAAATTCTTTTACCACACGCGTTGCTGGCGCCATTGCCGAACTCTGTGGCATTTTGGTGGCCCATACGGGGAGGCCCCTCTCTCCTCTCCCTGCCCTTTCTGATCCGTCTTCCAACACGTAGCGATCGGCCTGCTGACTCAGGGCAATTGAAGGTCCCCGAGTCAGCAGGTACCCCGAGTCAATTGAAGGTATTCCTTGGTGGGACCCGAAGGCCTCCGGGATAGGACTCCGATTCCCTAAGGGGTACATTCTGGAAACGGTCTTTTTTCCTCTTCAACACTGCCCACGGCCTGAGGTCCCTGGAGACTAGGGATTGTGCGTCCTGGACTAGGCGACTCTTTGGCAGACCTGAAACCTGGTCCCATACCGACCGACCGTCCCTGCCTGATGGGGTGGCAGTGTCCTTTGGCCCTGGCCTTGGGACTCCTCACTTCCACACCTGGCGCGGTAGGCAGCGGCAGCTTGTCCCGGGCGAATCCTGTCACACTGTGAGATCCCCTTTCTCTTTCCACCCTCCCTTGAGGACCATCCATCCTGATCCGCCAACATCTCCAGATATTAATACTTCAAATGAGTTGCCACAAAACTGACTTCATTCCATCAAGCTACAAATGGTGACAGGACAAGGATTCCAACCCCTAGCATCAACACAGCTGACTACTCTTGAACAGTGCTCCCAAAATTTCTATTCACACACACTCACATAGCCCCGCAGCTAATCAGCAAAGCTAACCGGGACCCCATGTCGCTGCTTCTCAGCAGGAAGTGGCCCAAGATGATGTCATCACCTAGATGTCAATGATTTGACTCCGCTGATCTGTCAGGGGAGAAATGTGGAGCTTAACAATAGAACAGCCATCTTAGGCTGGGGAGGTCCTTTCAAGATAAGACAATCCCACCCTCCCCCAATGGAAAATTGCCAGCAGTTACAAACAGTCAGCATGCCAGGAAGATTGAGCAATGACACACCCAGACCTAACTACCATATGGGTGGAACATTAACCCAAGGGTGACCAGAAGGGACCATAAAAGAAGCCCAGTGTCTCTCCCCCAGGCACAAACCCCCTTTTGATCTCGCCTGCTGCTCCCTTGCAGTGTACTCAATAAATCTCACTTTCTACCATCAAAAAAAAAAAAGAGAGAAGAAAAGAAAAAGAAAAATACCCTGGAGGGCTCTCTCTAAAGAAATTGAGTGGCCCTGAGCCAAGAACATCCCATCTGGTGTGTGTAGGAGTCACCCTTGTAGATCACCAACTGGTTTCCTGCTTGTTACCCTAAGCTAACAAGGCCACCGGAATGCACAGAACTCTCTCTCAGCTTTCTTATTGTTTCATCTTTGCATATGAAAAATAAGGACCATCATGCATTTGAAGAAATCCTCCGGAATGAAAGAGAGAGACCAAAGAAACAGAAAAAAATGACCCTGGAAAAAAATAGATTAATTTGGGGGAACAAAGGGAACTTAAAAAAAAAAAAAAACACCTTGAATTAGTATCCATAGAGACTCTAGAAGATATATTCATTAACCAAGAACAGAATCCCATGAAAAGGTAATGGTTAGGGAAAAAGAAGGCACTTAGAAGTTAAGAACGATATCACCAAAAGAAAGTTCAAAAGAAGAGATGGAAGATAAACATTCAGAAATACCTTAGGAGGTTGAATAAAAAGACAAATAGAAGGAAAAGATGAGAGAATCAATTGAGGAGGGTCAATATCTGAATAATTGGAATTCCAGAAACCTAGAACAGAGAAAACAGAGAGACAGAAATAATAAAAAAATAATGCAAGATTATTTCCCTGAGCTGAGGGCACACCAAGTGACAAGAACAAGGAAAGAAGACCACTACCTAGCCATACTGTTGTGACATGTCAGGCCACTAAGAAGAGCTTAAAAAACTCCAGAAATAATGCATGTTATCTCAAGAAGCACAAGAGTTAGATTAGCAGTGGCTTTCTCATCTATAGCACTGGATTCTGGACAAATAGAACAATGCCTTCCAAGTTTTGAGGGAAAATTACTATTATTAAACATTTTAAAATGTATTAATCCATTTAAAAATAATAAACCCATTATATGTTAACATAAATGACATTTTAATTAAAAATAACCTTTTTGAAATCTTTTTAACGCCTGGTTTAGTAGAAGACAGCTGGAGTCTCACATCTGCTCCTGCCTTCAGTCTGTGTGATTTCTCGTTTTGGTTGAGGGAAACAATTTTAACCTAGAGTTCTATACCCAGCCAAACTGAATTTAGAAGGTAATATTAAGATATTTTCAGACAATCGGGGACCCTGAAATGTGACTTCCTACATCCACTTTTTTGGGGGGAAGCTATTTGAGAATGTGCTTCAGCAAAGCCAAAGAGTAAACCAAAGAATGCAAAGACCTGGGGTTCAGGAAACTTAGGAAATCAACCCAGAAAAGCAGTGAAGAGAGAGTCAGAGGGAGGTTGCGCAGACTGCTCTGTGAGACAGATCCTTGGGGAGAAGGGTGACTTGATAGGATAGGGGATATTATGGAGCATGTGGAAAAAAGTGGAAATATTGATAATAGAAAATGGAGAATAATATAAACTGATAAACTTCAGGAGAAACAAACAGGTGTGAAAGAGTGAGCAGTGATCCTCACTCAGCAGTGAATGATTGTCCTAGAACCACAAGAATGCAAACACTTCTTTTTTTTTAAACATCTTTATTGGAGTATAATTGCTTTACAGTGTTGTGTTAGTTTCCGCTGTATAACAAAGTGAATCAGCTATACGTATACATACATCCCCATATCCCCTCCCTCTTGCGTCTCCCTCCCACCCTCCCTATCCCACCCCTCTAGGTGGTCACAAAGCACCGAGCTGATCTCCCTGTGCTACGCGGCACTAGCTATTTTACATTTGGTAGGCAAACACTGCTTATTGAATTTCAGCATTTAGTTACATCCTGTAGACAAAGTAAAGACGACTTAATTTTTGTTTCAGAACAGGATGCTCCTGCTATTGGTGTTAAAATGCAAAGGTAAAAGTACAGCTGGCAAAAATAGAAACCCAGAGGGAGGGGAAAATATGAGTAGCTGAAGGGAAGCGAGGGTTACTGAGCTTCTCATCTTAGAAAGGGGAAGGGACTGATGGAAAAGGAAATACAGCATCAGTTGGTTGCTCACATTTACAAAAGTAACCAAAAGAGGATCCCTAACTAGTGCTGTGCCTATCAAGACGTTGGGGAAGGGTGAAGGGAAGGGAGAGGTTTTAGACAGCCACATCCTCATCTAATATAGCAAAAACTCAACCATGCAATCCATTGATAAATCAAGAAATAGTGGTGGAAACCTATTATATCGCGCAATGGAGTTAAATGCCAGATCAGCTAAAAATATGGAGATGGGAAGAGGAAAGGCAGGAGATTGCTGCCTTTATTAACTGTGTTTTAAAATCAATTTAAGGACAAAAGAAAAAGAAAGAAATAGGTTTGTGTGGTCCAGGCCACCAATATACATGATCAAATTGACTTCATTCATTCTTGTCTTGTGTTTGGGATATTGAGGTAGGGGAGGTAGAAATTAGAATCTGGTCTGGTCTCTTTCAACCTACGTATCGAATTTGGACCAGAATGCTCCAGAAGAGCCTTCACTGATCATGGTATGCAAATGAAGACCCACTCTTTTTCACATAACATTGTTCTTTCATATTGAATCCTATCTCTGTAGGAGGACTGACAAATCTTCTCTATTATCAACCATAACTTAATCTACTTCCGGCGGAGGGCTGTGGAGGTACCAGTAGTCAGAGGTGAAATGGGGTAGAAGACAGCGTTCCCTCTTACAGTGGCTTCCATGGTGACCATGACTCCCGAGAGACTCTGAGAAGAGTCTTGATCTGTCACCTGCCACCATCTTGGTGAATGCATTGGAAGATCGATCCAGACGCTAAAGAAAAGCCAGTTCATCAAATCGAGCACTGGAATCAAAACTGAGATTTAGCTGCAGCTTCTGATATTCAGAAGGGGGAAGAAAGGCACAAAGAAAGCAGGCTTTAAGGGACCCCTTCTAACCAAAAGAGGGCGATTCTAAGTCAGGTGATGTTCATCATGGAGTTCATTCAGTAGTGGTTTATTTAGAGCCAACTTAAGATTTGGGGGAAGGGGCTTCCCTGGTGGCGCAGTGGTTGAGAGTCCGCCTGCCGAGGCAGGGGTCACGGGTTCGTGCCCCGGTCCGGGAAGATCCCACATGCGGCGGAGCGGCTGGGCCCGTGAGCCATGGCCGCTGAGCCTGCACGTCCGGAGCCTGTGCTCCGCAACGGGAGAGGCCACAACAGTGAGAGGCCCGCGTACCTCAAAAAAATAAAAATAAAAGATTTGGGGGAAGAAGGAAGAGAGGTTTCTTGGTCTCGATTGCATTTATCCATGAAATAGTCTGTAGGCTTCTGGGAGGTGATCTCTATAACTCCTAAAGATATAGAATTTTGGCAGTTGTCCGATTAAATTTCCAGATGTGGATTTCTTGGCTAAAAATGCAGTTTGATGATGGTAGTTGGCATTGACCACATTTTATGGATTCTTGTAACCTTTTGAGCCACGTTGCTACATTCAGAGAATTTCCAGCCTTACAAGTCCCATCTTCTTCCCTAAATGAGAACCTTGAAAACTTAGTTCCCCGGTTTGCTTGGTGTCTGACACACACACACACACACACACACACGACCTCATTCATATTAATCAGACTCGTCTACTTGAGGCTGTATTTGGAAAGAGAGGAAGGTGAGGAAGAGACTCTGGGTGGAATCCATTTTGCCGATGCAGGTGCTGCCGAGACACCTGACTTTCAGAGGGGGGGTGACTGCACGGTGGAGTGTCTACAGTGGGACAGTGGAGGTGGCAACAGTGAGGGAGACTTCATCAACAAGACAGTTTTGTGGTGTGGTTTTGTTTATTGATCTGGAACTCTTAGGCTCCAGGCTCAGCTTTCCCAACAGGTCAGAGAGCAATGCACCATCCTTTGATGAACTCCTTTGCTATTTAATCAGCTACACACAGTCTCTGTTACTTGCAGCCAGGAACCCTGATCACTATGGTTGTCTGTGCTGATCAAAAGAACCAGGTAACTGCCAGACTGCTCTGTCAAATGAGAGTATATCCATCCGACAGAAGTATGGTTAATTTATGTACTTATGAACTTATTTGTTTTGTACAGACACCCATGTATGATTAAGGGTGGGTGGGGAAATTGGTCTCTTACGGACATGAATGAAGTTTGAACTCCAGTTTTAGAGACAGTGCCCCAAAGTTTAATACGCTGACATTTTATTTGGTTTTCAAACAGAGTGCTAGCTAACTTTGACTCTGACTTATGGCAGGAATGGCTGACAATATAATTATTGATTGTGCCTCTCAGTCATCTTATATTGTACAAAAAGTAGATCTTTATTCCTCATTGAACTTCTGGAGAGTGGGTGGGTTTTCCTGCTTCCATGTGATTATGAAGGAACTGAGGTTTGGCTATCTTAGAAAATGTTTTCATTGTATTATTTTCAAGTGCACTTAAGTTGTTCTTTAAAAATTTCAGAAGAAATTCAGATTCAACATGAGAATGCACCAAAAGTCTATTTACTAAAGGTCAGTTCAGTCCAAGTTTTCTGGAAGGATTATTTTTAAGTGACAGAAATGACAAGAGAGGGCTTCAGATTCAAAGACCATAACTTGGCAGGATTTCTATTGTGGGAATGCCAGCTCAAAGGAGACACTAGAAAACAATTTTTCTGGCAGAAGATCAGAATTTTAAGCGAGTTTGTGTGATTTAATACCCACAAACTGGCAAAGTGGGTCTGTGATGGCTTAAACCCAAAGGAAACTCCCAGGACCCCTTAGTCATCCAACAGGAAATAGGCTTCTAGGGCAGTATATTCTTCAGAAGGGAAATATCTCCCCAATCTCTGATGTCATGGAGAATAAGGGACAAGAGATTTTCTCAGTGTGCAAAATTGGAGGCACCCATAGTGATAGACCAAGAAATTCACCCCATGGCTAGACATTGGAGCCCTTGTAATCCTTGTATAGAGGATGTGGCCTACACTATTGTTTGGAGACTGTGCTTCTTGGTTTCCCCTTTTTCCTTTTCTCAACAGGTGTGTGTGTGTGTGTGTGTGTGTGTGTGTGTGTGTGTGTGTGTGTGTACCACTATTTCTCCACCATTGTATACTGTGTTTAGGGGTGGTTAAATGTATCATTTAATCATAGGTTGTGTGACCATTAGGAGCCACATCTAGATCTGACTGCAAGAAATGCACAAGTGTTTATATATATTTGATGTATATAGGATAGTTGCATTGTGTTAGGTGGGCATTTAAAGACAATATGCAGAGGAAGAAATGTGTGTATATGTGCACATATGTGTGTGTACACCCGTTGGGTGTTCAAGGGGTGGATGTAGCAGACTGCTTGAGTTTCTGACTACTCAGCACAATTTTCCACATCCTTTCTCTGATAAAAGTAATTCACTTTTTCTTTGGAAAACTATCTCTGCCTCAAACTCTGTTGTTTTATGGGATTGGTTTTTTGGGTTTTTTTTTTTTTGTTTTTTTGGCTGTGCCACACGGCTTGTGGGATGTTAGTTCCCCGACCAGGGATTGAACCCAGGCCATGGCAGTGAAAGCATGGGGTCCTAACCACTGAACCACCAGGGAAATCCCTGATGGGATTGTTAATCATGGTGACTAATATTATTTTGGCTGCAGAGTTGGGGCACATGACCCAGGCCTCTACCATGAAGAGCAACCATGCTCTGGACCACGGTGACTGTTTTAAAGATGAGCATTTGACCCAAATTGGGCTACCAGAGCCCCAGCTGAGATTTTTCAGCTAATGGAGAAGACTGTCTCTTTTCTACTAGGCTTGGATGATGTGAGCCTGCAGATGCCAGTGGCCAAACAGCCTGCCACATGAAGAGAACATGACTCACTCGTACAACAGCTAGTATTCGGTGAGTACTTACTACGTACCAGGTGCTGTTCGAAGTGCTGGTTATGCTTTATCTCACTTAATCTATGCAACAACTCTATGAAATAGGTTTTATTATGTCCTCATTTTGAGAACATTGAGACAAAGAGGGGTTAAGTAATGTATCACTTACATTCATGGTGGAACAAGGGTTCATATTCAGGAAGTCTGACTTTGTAGCTTGAGGCTTTGGCTGCTACGCTACATTGTTATGCTGTACTGCATGGCTAAGATAAGCAGAGAAAATCCAAACAGAGAGAAAGAACCGGGAGAGAGACCCGGCAAAAGAACCCTGATGATATGATTTAAGGAAGCCAGGACAAAGAGAACCAGAAGATGGAGAGAAATGAAGCAATAAATCCAGCTGTGTTGAAGCCAGCTGTTCTTCAGGGCTTCGCAGGTACTGAGCTCATGTTTCTCATTAGGGCTTTCACTGAGTCTGAGTTGGGTTTGTGTCACTTGTAACTGGAGGCGTTTGAACCTGTACAACTATATATTATATTCTGTAGCCTTGGTGTCCAATAGAAGGGACCGTTCTGCATCTGGGATGTCTGATACAGGAGCCACTAGCCACATGTGGCTATTGAATCATTAAAATGTGCCTAATGCCCTGGGGAACTGAAGTTTTAGTTTTATTTCATTTTAATAAATTAAAATTTAAATAGCCAGTAGGTACTGTATTGGACAGCATAGATCTTGAGGACACAGCTAAAGCTGTTCTCAGAGTCCTACATTCCTAAACGTGAAGGGGTGAGAATTAGTTACTACAACCCAAGAAGTTGGAAAAATAATGAAAAAACAAATGTAAGGAAAAGAAATGAGAGATTTATAAAAATGAAAACCAATTACTGGCTCAGAAAATAGGACACCAGAACATAAATCCAAGAGCTAGATAAACTGAAATAAAAATATACACATAATGAAATTGGTAAATCACTAGCTAACCTACACAAGACAAGAAGAAAGAAAGCACAAATATATAAATTTGGAAATAAGAATGGAAAAATAACCATAGATACGGAGGAAATTAAATAAGTTTTAAGAAAATGCTTTACTTATCTTTATGTAAACAAATATGAAAAAACTGGATTATTCTCTTGGACAGTGTAAATTTCCAAAATTGACTGTATTATAGATAGAACTGAAGCCAACCAATGGATTGTCAAGGAATGAAGTGAGAAATTTGCCAAAGAGCTGCCCCCTCCCCAGTCTGCCCAGCTGAGACAGTTAAACAGCCTCATAGCATTCTAGTCAAAGAAATTTAATCACCCCCCATTGCTGGGCATTTATGACTTTACAAGTGTTTTTCCAACAAAGTTTGAGGACTACAAAAGAAACGTTACAGCTTTTGCTTTAAGCCAGCATGATATGGATTTCAAATCCAAAGAAGCATAAAAAAGAACAGTAGAGATGAATTTCACATATGAAGAGCAATACAAAATCCTAATCAAATAATAGCAAATGGAAACAATTAAAAGAAAGGGGACTTCCCTGGCGGTCCAATGGTTAAGACTTTGCTTTCCAATGCAGGGAGTGCGGGTTCGATCCCTGGTCAGGGAGTTAAGATCCCTCATGCCTGGCAGTCAAAAAACCAAAACATAAAACAGAAGCAGTATTGTAACAAATTCAATAAAGACTTTAAAAAAAAAAAGGGCCACATCAAAAAAATCTTTAAAAAAAGAAAAAGAACCATAACCAAGAGGGGCTCACTCCAGAAGTTAAAGATAATTCAATATTAGGCAGTGTTTTCTTGTACGTCATTTATTATCATTCTTGATTTTTAAAACAGATTTATGAAATGGGAACTGGGAAAACTCTTAACAATACGGGTATTTCCTCAATAAAACAAATATATATCTCATGCCAAAGTCAGTATTATTCTTAATGAAGGAAACCCACTTTTTTTGTTGTTTTGCTTTATTAATTTGGCCACACTAAACAGCATGCAGGATCTTAGTTCCCCAAGCAGGGATCGAACCCAGGTCCGTGAGAGCGCCGAATCCTAACCACTGGACCACCAGGGAAGTCCCTGATGGAAACCCATTAACATGATTAAAGTCAGGAACAAGATAAGGATGCCCACTGTCACCACTGTTATCTGATAGTTTTTCCAGAGTATGAACCAATAAGAAAAGAGATGAGTATAAAAATTGTAGGGGAGGAGGAAGGATAAGCTGGGACGAAGTGAGAGAGTGGCATGGACTTATATACACTACCAAACGTAAAATAGATAGCTAGTGGGAAGCAGCCGCATAGCACAGGGAGATCAGCTCGGTGCTTTGTGTCCACCTAGAGGGGTGGGATAGGGAGGGTGGGAGGGAGACGTAAGAGGGAGGAGATATGGGGATATATGTATACGTATAGCTGATTCACTTTGTTATACAGCAGAAGCTAACACACCATTGTAAAGCAATTATACTCTAATAAAGATGATTTAAAAAATTGTAAAGGAAGAGACAACATTGATATTATTTCCAAATGCTATGGTTATGTAACTGGAAAACCCAAGGAATCAACTGAAAAAAACTACTAGAAACAGTATGAGGATTCAGTAAGGCTGCTGGTTCCCAACTCAATATACAAAAATTGGTAACTTTCTTAAATAAAATAACACTTTACTAGTTAATATAATGGCACAGAAACATGAATATATGCACAATCACATTCATATTTAATGAAATCAAATGAAAACAAGGACTCTTTTCATTTATCAGGTTGATAAGGTTAAAAAATGGATAGTATTTAAAAGTGCAGGGAATTAGACATTCTAATACAATATTGGTGACAGTGTAAAATTGGTGCAACTTCTTTTGTAGGCAGTTAAACGTTATCTAGCATCATAAAAATATACACACCCTTTGACCCAACTATTCCACATCTAGGAATTTATCCAACATAATAACTTCCATATACACATATGCACAAATACATATATACAAGGGTGTTTATTTTAGCATGGTGTGAGATGCCAAAAGATTTGTAAGGTCAGGAGTTTCCAGCAAAGGGGCAGTGATTAAATATACTTGGAATAGAATACTATATGGCTGTTGAAAAGAATAAAGTAGATCTATGGGTACAGATATTGAACAATCTCCAATATATATTTTAAGAGAAAAAACCCATGAGAGATTGAGCAACGCCCGTAGTGTGCTCCCATTTGTGCCAAGAAAAAAAAAAAACAACAAAAAACGATATATTAACAGTAATTTCTGGAAGGATAAAATAAAATAAGTAAAACCCTATTAACAGGTGACCAGAAGCTCAGCCATGAAGGAAGATGTGCTCTTTCATAACGTTTAATGTTTTGCCATGGGTATGTGTTAACTTTTCAATTAAGATGGCCAGTATCAAACTGTGAATGAATCCAGTATTCATCTATTCATCCACCTGTCCATTCATATAGCATGTACTGAGCTTCTGACCCTTCTCCTCCGTGCTTCTGTACCAGGTACCATGCTAGACCCAGAGGAGACAGCAGGTAATAAGACATGCATGTTCTGGTTTCTTCCTTTATAAAGATTTAACCCTCTCAACTAGGGTTTTGCCACTCAAAGTGTGGGCCGTGGACCAAAAGCATTAGCATCATCTGGGCGCCTGTTAGAAATGCAGCATCTTGGACCTCATCCCAGACCTGCCTTTGTGTCAGACTCGGCATTTTAACAAAGTCCCCAGGGCATTCTTAATACGGTTTGAAAGCGCTGTTCTAGGGATCATCCCCAAATACTGCATTGTCGCTCTTTCAGATACGGTTTCTGGACTAGAAGAGAGAGGGAGTAGCTACAGCTGCTGGGAACATGCTGACTGTACTCATAGGAGTAGGGGGAAAGAGGTTAAATACCCACAGTCCAAATTGTACTATAACTTTACATTAATTTTTGTCCTGCCTTTTCTCTCAGGAGTTAACAACAAAATAGCTTTGCTGTGCTGTCGCTATGGCAACAGGGTCTAATAGCGCTTTTACTTTTTTCCCATTGCAGTAGCCTCCGGACTGGTCTCTGTGCCTCCAGCCAAGCCTGCTTTCTGTCAATCAAAGTTGAAATCAAACACGTGGCAACAGGGGCAGTCACAGTCCCTGTGTGATACAGCAGGTGCAGTAACTGCCTAACTTTGCATTAATTTAGGGCTCTTCAGGATTATGCTTGGTTGAGTCCTGAATTCAGAGCATAGTCACCCCTTCCCACAGAGAGAAAAATAGCTTCCTTGACAATCATGTATTTTCCACTTTTAAGTTTCTATAGTATTTTTTTGCTGTATATCGTAAAAAATTAGAAAATGCAAATCAGTAAAGAAATACACAATCTCTCCAAGTTCACACATGTGTCTCATTTTTAGTGACTGTGCATTATTCCACTGTTGGGTAAAATGACATGGTGCATGTGAAGCACTTGGTGCTCGGCCCAGCACATGGGGAGGCTATGAGTCATGGGCATTTTCATCCTTTCTTCTCCCAGGTGACGAGGCAGGTCCTGGGCACACACCTTCCCTTGCAGTTCTAATGGCTTCTACTCATCTGGTATTTCTGGTGTAGGCACAACTGACCTTGTCCAAAGGACAGTGCCTGGAAAGGCAAGCACCAGGCACCCCATAAAGGGAGCACCGACCCTGTAGACCGGATCATACCTCAATTCTTAAAAGGCCTTCTCTGTAGCTGCCTCTTCTTTTCTTGTTTGTTTTGAAACAAAGATCTAGAGAATTAGGGGACAAGGATGCCACGTAGACCAGTTCCTTGACCTCTAGCAAGACTAACCCATTTCACGGATGTGGTAACTGTGGTCCACGCCCAGGCCCACATGGCCAGCAAGGGTCACTGTGACATCGTGGCTGTTGAGCCTCATCCTAACCCAGGCTCTAGCTTGCAGGCTGTGGGGAGTCAGCGGTAGAAACAGCTGGGCAGAGTTCCAGCTCCAGCTCCAGCAGCTGGGGTTCAGGGGAGGTCCCTGTGCACAGATATACGTGGTGTGGAGTGCGGCCCTTCAGAGCGGGGGTCTGGTATTGTGCTGACCCACCTGTATAATGTCGGGCAAGTTAATTAACCTCTGCAGTCTGCAAAATGGATTCAACATAGTACCTACCTCACAGGGTTTTTGTGAGGATGAAGGGAGATGATCAAGGACTCAGGGAGGCTGTTTACAGTCTGCTAGTCAAGAGCTGTGCACACCTGCAGCACTCACCCTTGGAGGGGAAGCTTTTGGGCTGGATGCTGGGGAAGGAGTCATCCTCGCCCAGCCTCTGGACCTCCCCCCAGCCGGAGTATTGAGATGGAACGGGTTGGAGGCCCCACCCTACGTAGGGCTCAGCTCAGGCCCTGGGTTGGGGGCGTTAGGGGGACTGCAGGGTCAGCGCAGTGATGGGGCTACGGGGGCGGGGAGTGGCACCTGGCAGGCCTTGCAAACTGAGCTCCGTGAAGGATTTTATCCCCCCGCCCCATATCCCTGCCCCCAAAGAACAGCAGCCTTTCAGAGGAGGGTCTTTAAGGCACTGTTCTGCCCACCTGGCAGCCCTGGGCAAGTCAGCAGTGGAGTCCTGGGCATCCGGACAGTCCAGGCCGAGGGAGGGGGAGAAATGGAGTAGCACCCTCACAGCCCACTGTGCCACGGGCAGTGGGGGCAACTCACTTTTTACTATAAACTCTTTTAAAAAGTCTTCTCTTGCTTCCCTGTTCCCAATCACTCTGTTTCCTTCCCCAGGGACAACCTGTGTTACCAGTTTCTTGTTTATCCTTCAAGGGAAGTTCTACATATCTATGTGCAAATCCGCTACATTACATATGTATTCTTATTTTGCATGACTGGATTCTACCGTATATACTGTTTTGCACCTTGTTCTTCAGTTAGTGTGTCTTGGAGATTATTCTGTATCAGCACGGTCAAAGTTCTTTCTTTTTTAGATGGATGTATCATCATTTAATAACTTCTTTAAAAAACAGAAATAGAGTCACAGATGTAGAAAGCAAACTTATGGTTACTGGGGGGAAAGGAGGGGGAGGGATAAATTGGGAGATTGGGATTGGCATATACACACTACTATATATAAAATACATAAGTAATAAGGATCTACTGTATAGCACAGGAAAGTCTACTCAATACCCTGTAATGGCCTATTTGGGAAAAGAATCTAAAAAAGAGTATATATATATGTATATGTATAACTGATTCACTTTGCTGTACACCTGAAACTAACACAACATTGTAAATCAACTGTACTCCAATTAAGAAAAAAAGAAAAAAGGAAAACCAGTCTCCAATTGATGGACTTCTAGGAAGTGTTCCATCTTTTGTTCTTACAAACAACAACATGACTTTGTGCTTTTGTAATTTGGCATGTGTGTAAGTATTTCTGCAGGAGAACGTCCTAGAAGTGGAATTTTAGGCTGAAAGGGTGTATATCTTTATACTAGTGATGGATATCGCCTCTCTTCCAGAATTCATTACGATTCATTCTTCTGTCAGCAATTTATGAGAGCTCCTCTTTCTCTTACCCTCACCAAGACAGTATCAATCATTTTGCTTCTTGGCAAAAAAATGGTTTATCATGTGCATTTAATTTGAGGTTAAGTATATTTTCATAGGTTCAAGAAACATTTGTGTTTTCTGAAATCTGTTTATATCCTTTGTCCACTTTCTTATTTGTTTGCTGGTCTTTTTTATCCCAGACTGATTTGTAGAGCTCTTTATCCGTTAGGATAACTAGCCCTTTGTCTGTAATACATATTGCAAATACTGTATTTTTCCTAGATTGCATTTTGATTTTGTTTATGGTGGTGTTTGCAATGTTACTTTTACTACCAGTTTATTAGACTTTCCCTCCCTTGCTTTCCCCTTTCTCCCTCCCTGCCTCCTTCCCAGCTTCTGAGTTTGTTATACTTAGAAAGTCCTTCCCCATTCTGAGATAATAACAAAAATTCCCCATTACTATGCTTCAGAAATGTCAGGTTAATACGCACAAGGAAGTCAGTGTCTTTGAAACTGACCAACAAAAGGACTTCTGGTATATGAATGACAGAGAAAAGAGAAATTTCAACTTTTAAAGCCAGAACATGGAGGCGGGTGCAGTCTGGGCAAAGACTGTATGCAGCAATCCAGAGATCCCAGCCAAGGTTAGCCTGACTCCCCCGGCACAGGTGCCCAGATTTTGCCCCAGTTCCAGGCTCCCTCACGCTGAGGACCTGAGGCCCATGTTGCCAACAAGTGCCAGCATCTTCGCCTGTAAAATGGGATGCCATTACCTGTCCCACCTTGCCTGCCTTGCTGGGTGGCTGTGCAGAGCAAGTGAGACCAATGAGCATGAAAAGGCCCTCAAAACTGTCAAGTCCGTTATACAGGCACATTGCCCTTCCTGCTTATCCAGGAGAAATGTGTCCAGCCAGATCAACACCAACGGCTCCACCATCCTCAAAAGCATCCTGGCTGGAAAACTCCAAGTCATCTTTCACTCCCTTTTCCCCACCTCGTCCACATCCAAGGAGTTGCCAAGACTCTTTGATTCTAATGCTAAAATTTCTCTTGCATGTGTCTTCTCTTTTCTACTTTAACCATCACTGCCATCGTTCTGCATTCATCATTTCTTGGCTCAAAATGGTTGTTCTCAGTGTCTGCTTGTCACTGGTCCTTTTCTTCCCCCAGTCTTCTGCTCCCAGACCTGGGCCCTGGCTTGTCCGTGGAAGGGCACTGGCCACACCTGCTTGGAGCCGGTTAAATATGAATATGGAGGGAGACCATGCGATTGCATTCCCAGCAGCCGCCCCCTTTTCCCCTGCTTACAGACCTCAGTTTAGTGCAGTAGCAGGTGGACAGGGCCAGGTTATACCCCAGGGGCGTGACTCTTTACTATTTTAAGCCAATCACGGTGATGGTAATTCCATACCCCTTGTCATTGGTGATTGGCTTAGGAATGGGCGTGGGACACAATCCTGGCTAATGAGATGTGACAGGAAGACTACCAGGGGAATTCTGGGAAAGATTTTCTTGCTCTGAAAGGTGGGTGATAAGAAGTGCTGCTCTGCTGCTGCTTGTTGCTGGTCTGCATGTGATGCCTGGAGCTGTGACAGACATTTTGAGACCAGGATGGGAGAGAGAAAAGCCACCTCAAGCTGTTGATGGCAGAAAGGAAAAAGGGAAAGAATCTGGGTGCATGATAATGTTGAACTGCTGAATGAATCAAGTTCAATTTCCCTGCCTGTGGGCTTCTCCCATGAGAGAGTAAACGTGTGGAATGTTCTGTATTGGATTTCTGTGACTTGTAGCCATAAGTGGTCTCACTGCTAAAAAAACACCACGATGACATCTATTGATATAACAGGTGGCCTGGCTGGGGCAGAGCTGCCACGTGGCTACCCCTGGCACTGGGGACACCTTGTTCTCCAAAGATCTGTTTGCTGGGGGCCTTGTTGGAGAGAGTGCGGGACCAGGAGCTGGAAGTCATGTTCACGAAGGATGTTGGGAAACCCTGAGGCCAAGCTGCTTCAGGGCCCAGCAGGCAGGGAAAAGTGGTAGCAGGGGGATGGGTTAGGAGGCTCTGCAAGAGTCCAGGTGGGGAGCAGAAAGAGGCCTGGCCCAGGACAGTGGCTGGGGGGCAAGGAGGGGGCTGGCTGGCTCTTCCTGTGGGAAGGGAGGAGAGAAGAGCCCACCAAGGGCCTCAGCGGTGAGTGACCACAGAGCCTGGATCCCGCACTCGGCAAGCTGGGAGTGACACATCCTGACATGCCCTTTGGCTCCTTGGCGATGTCACGTTGCTGGGGCCAGAGTGGGTCGTGGGAGGTGTCACATGGGCCAGCAGACCCGGGAGCAGGACAGAGCCCTGACTCCCGCCCTTGGTTTGGAGGTGGACGTGGGAACAAGTAACAGATCTGGGAGATGGGCCTTAGGTCTGCGGCAAGTGGTGAGTTTCTGCTGGAAGCAGGGGTGGTGGTGGCAGTGGTGGGCGGGGTCTGCAGGAAGGGTCTCGCCTGCATTTTGCACCCACCAGTGCTTGCCAGTAGGGGAGTCATGGTACCTCTTGCATGCACAGCAGTGCCTGCCGCCAGGAGAGGGCAGCATTGAGGCTTTGTGCACACACCCAGGGGTCTGGGCATCCAGCAGGGAAAGTCCACAGATCTGCAGCCTGGACTTGCTTCCTAACCGCCACCTGGAATTTCCTGAGGCCACACAAAGCCTTTCCATGTTTGTTTCCGCCTTCCCCACTCTGACAGGCATGTTCAGATGCAGTGGAAGTCTGGCCCTAGTGTTGGTGACAGGTGGGCACCTGTAGCTGGATTCTGTTGCCATAGCAACTAAGTAGGGGAAACTGCCCCAGAGCTCAGGGGCTGATTAGACCACAGAGCCAGCCTACTTCCCTCTATCATCATGTCTTCCGGGGCACTGTTGTGTGAAAGTGTCCAGGATGACCCAGGAATTTTCTGAGAGGAAAGTTACGTGGATGGGATATTTGACCAAAAAGTATTATCCCCATTCCCTTCCTCATATATACCTGCCACGACCAGCCACAAAATGCAGTTTCGTGTCTCCTCGTCAACTCGCAGCAGCCACCAGAAAGGCAACCGCATTTCCTGTTGACACACAGAGTTATGGAGAATAAAGTATGTTTGTTTCAGAACATTATTCAGAGCGGTCTGAAAAATTTACCAATGCTCCACCATGTGACCTAACATTGGCCTTGGGAATGTCTTAGTCATCTCAGGCTGCCATAACAAAATACCACAGACTGGGTGGCTTTAAAATAAAAAAAATAAACATTTATTTCTCTGGAGACGGGGAAGTCCAAGATCAAGGTGCTGGCTGATTCAGTTTCTCGTGAGGACTCTTATTTCTGGCTTGCAGGTGACCACCTTCCCGCAGTGTGCACACACAGCCTTTCCTAAGTGTGTGTGAAGAGAGAAGGAGCAAGCTCTCTGGTGTATCTCCTTCTTAGGACACTAGTTCCACCACGAGGGTTCTACCCTCATGACCTCATCTAACCCTGTGACCACAGCTCCAAATACTATTACATTTGGCTTTGGAGCTACCACAAGTGAATTTTGGGAAGATACAAACATTCAGTCCGTAATGTGGGGTTACACAAATTGAAAGTGACCCTTCAATACCTAAAAGGAAACATTTATTTTTTTCATTCGTTCTTTCAATAATTTTTTTGAGTGCCAGACACTATTCAATGTTCTAGGGATAGAGTAGTGAAAAAAACAGACAAAAATTCCCGTGCCATGAAGCTTACCTTATGAGTGGCAAGAGATGGGAAAGTTAATAAGTAAGCAAGTAATTATGTGATGAGTGGGTGACAAGTGCAATCAAAAAAGCATAAGGTGGGGGAGGACAGGGATGGTAGAGGGAGATTTGCTCTTTTCATGGAATATGGTCAAGGAAGGCCTGTTGGAAAGGGGCATTGGAACAGGTTTAATGGCTATAGAATGACTCTTGCAGGTTTTCCACTACAGAGAGCATCCCTGACTGAGGGCCACAGTTAACTAAGCTTTGAAATCCACTGCTGCATTTGTGTGAAGGTTACGTCTCCCACAGCTGCTTCCTGCCAATGACCGCCCTCTCCAGGGAGGCAGGGACCCACTGTCAGCAAACTTTGGCTCGGGGATTTTGCCGAAACTTCCTGAGACTATGCCAAACTCTAGGACCCTTCCATTCTGCCTCCTTTCTTCTCTCCTCTCCTTCCCTTGGGGTCAGACTTGTGTCACCATCAGGCCACAACCCCAGTCTTTCCCTGCTCCATCCTTATTTCCCATCATAAAGGCATTTCCCTCAATAAAAACCTCGCATGATTAACCCCATCACAGCATTTGCTTCTTAGAAGACCGGGAGTCACACAGGTTTGAAGGAAGTTAGAGAGTAAAAGCCACGTGACGGCTGAGGGAAAAGTGTTCCAGGCTGGAGGAATGGAGGCTGTCAGTGGCCCTGAGGCAGGAGCGTGCCCGGTTTGTGTTAGATCTGGATTTGATTTGACCCTATGCACATGCTAATAAGTTAACCCGTTATCATTTCGGGGTTGCCTGCAGAAAGACACGAGACTCCTGAGTCAGAGACAAAGGGCTTTAGTACTCATGAACCAGCAACACATTCCATTGGTCGAAACCAGTCAATAGGACAGTCCAGATTCAAGGGGAGGGGAGAGGGACTCCTCCTCCTAGTGGGAGGAGCTGCAAAATCAGTTGCAAAGAGGCCTGGGTAGCAGGAGGGGAATCATTGCTGCTGGTTTTCCAGACCACTGCCACAATAATGACAGGAAGCAGGTGACTCAGGAGCTTGAGGACACAGAAAATTCCCCCAGTGATCAACCCAGGCCTCCCGGGAGTCTTAAGTCTTTAACCTTTCCTACATCTTACTCAGACTTGACCACCCACCCTGCCAAGGACCAGCTGCTGCCACCCTGTGGGTCCTGGAGAGAACACAGCCACCACCTTTCCGGCTGGCGTGGGAAGCTGGGCTGAAATAGATCATGTGAGCCTTCCGGTTTTTCACATGCTGTTTGGGTGATGGAGGGAGCTAGGAGGGGTGGGGACAGCGGGGAATAACTCGCTAGGCCTGCTCTCACCCCCACCAAAATTACTCTCCCGCTCACTCCCAACACTTGCCCTGCCACCGGGGTCTGGCTCGCCACCGAAACAGGAAAGCAATCTGTTTGTGCAGAATGTGCCACTGTTGGAAGTTTCTCTCTCATCATTAACTAATTTGCTGTGCTTTGCCTTGGCCCTTGTTATCTATAACCATGGTAACAACTCAAAGAGCTGTACACACATTTATTTTGGACTGTTGTAGCCCCAGCAGAGTCTATTTCTGGCTCTTGGCTTCGGAGAGGCTGGGTGGGTCTGGAGGGCTGGGGTTGGGGGTCCCACCCTCTGTCCTGTGCCTGTCCTTGTGTGACCTCTAGATGGAACTCCTCCTCTGGGGCCTCAGTTTCATGGTCAGCGGTCTCTGCGTGTCCTGTGTGTACTTAGGATCTAGAGGGAGCGTTGCCTGGCCCAGCTGGGAGCTGGCTACGAACGTGGGGACGTAGGCAGTGGTGCGTGGTTGCCGCAGCTGGTGGTCCCCTGTCTCTGCTAATTTGGTGTCCTCACTATATAATTATCCTGTGAGATTCCCTGACTGAAGACAACTTTTTAAAATATCCTTCCCAGCTCCCACCACTCGTTGCCCAGATTCGTGAATGGGGAAAGTGGGTGTTTGTAGCTTTTGGCGGAGAACGAGGGATGTTATGCAACCTGCCCGTCTCTGAACTTCCCCAGCACCATCCCACTCAGGGGTTCAGGAAGGAAGAATAGGGCTTTTCGGGATGGGAGGGTGTGGATTTTGACCTCTCTGGGCCTCAGTTTTCTCATCTGTCAAGTGGGGGAGAAAAGTATCTTCCTTATGGGGTGATATGAAAAGACAGCACACTGTGCCTTCCGACCACAGAGAGTGTGATGGGAATGTGGGCTGTCTCCCTATTCATGTGACCTTAGGCTGGTGCCTTCACTCCTCTGAGCCTCAATTTTCCTAGCTCTAAATGGGCTCAATCATAGGTGTCTAACAGGGAGCTTGTGGGGTTAAAAGAAACCCTGCCAAAAAATGCCTGGCCTGGTATCAGTCCTCAGCGATTGGTATTTATTGTGATCGTCAGCATAGGTACAATATCCTGTTTCACCCTGCAGGATCCTTGTAGATCTGGGTGTGTCTTCCTGCTGGCTGTGGGCTGGGTTGCCAGCCGCATAAGATGTGGCCAGAGCTGGCAACTAATGGACCTGTCAGCTCAGTTCAGAGCACTTCTTGGAGCTCCCCAGAGGCAGGTGCAGATGCCACATAGATGAGCCACGTTCCCCTGATGCACTCCTGACATTTCCGGAGAGCCTTCCCCCGCCCACCTGGGTCAGTGGTCAGACTGAGTCACAGCCTCTCCCAGCAGGTCCCGGCTGCCCACTGCCCCGGGGCACAGAGGAGGAGGAAGCTGGACAGAGTCAGCCCACTGATAGGCAACTCTTTCTCTACATTTATATTCTAAAACTTTAGACGTTTTTTTAAAATTTATTTATTTATTTATTTATTTAGGCTTCGTTGCTGTGTGCAGGCTTTCTTTAGTTGCAGTGAGCAGGGGCTACTCTTGGCTGCGGTGCGCAGGCTTCTCATTGCGGTGGCTTCTCTTGTTGCGGAGCACGGGCTCTAGGTGCGCGGGCTCAGTAGTTGCGGCTTGCGGGCTCAGTAGTTGTGGCTCGTGAGCTCTAGAGCTCAGGCTCAGTAGTTGTGGTGCGTGGGCTTAGTTGCTCCGCGGCACTTGGGATCTTCCCAGACCAGGGCTCGAACCCACGTCCCCTGCATTGGCAGGCAGATTCTTAACCACTGCACCACCAAGGAATCCCTAGAATTTGTTTTTTATTTATCATGCGCATTGGTTGTTATTCTAAGAGACAGCAGATACTTAGAATTCTCTGACCATTACTGATCTACTGCACACGTCAACACATGTTGATTTAAACACAGAGGAAGGTCTGGAAAGAACCCCAAGAGTGTAGGAGTTGTTACCTCTGGGGCAGCCAGTGGGAGTGGACGGAGCACCTCCTGTTTCATAGACAGAAGGAAGGGGCGGGGTTAGCAACGACGTTTACTAACGTCGTTTGAGTGAGTGCTCTTCTGTATGCTTTACGTTTAAAAATTAAAAAAAAAAAAAAGATGGGTTGTTTTGGAATTGGAAATAAATTTTCAAAATTTAAGAAGAGATATTGAAAACCCTTTTCAGGAGGAGGCACATCTCTATTATCTTTGACGATTTCGACTGGGCTCATCTTCAACCTCGCCCTGAGGCTGTTTCCCATGCCTCTTCTCATTTCACACATGAGACAGTGCAGCCTCTGTCCCGGGGCCTTTGCGTGCAGCATCTGACTCACACCTGTTTCAGTTCTCTGAGGCAGGTGTTTCTCATGCCCTCGGACATGCAAGCAAAGCAGGTTCAGAGCGTGACTCTCAGCCACCCTGCCTCCTCACGAAGGCCAGACTGAATGCAGGCTTCCCGAAGCCTTAAGTGCCTGCCATACACGCAGCCTTTTTGAGGAAAGACCCTCTGCTGTGCAGACCCCTGGGCTGGCCACCCCTGTCCCCACTCCAGAGAAAATTTGAGGAGTGGACTGGTGGGAGGTGATGCTTCCTGTTTCAGGGGATTATCTCCCCTTGAACCCGAGGGACGTCTAGCCAGTGTTCTGTTTTGGGGGGACCTCCAGAGCAGAGGGGCCATGCCTCTCCCCGATCCCCAGGATTTTCAGCATTTCACGCAGGTCGGCATCAGATTGTTTCCCTTTTCACACTGAGGTTAGCAATTTTTAAAAGCAGAGATTGAAAGTCTGCATTCTGGTTGTGTGCACTGCCAGGACGGGACCAGAGCAGGACAGTCACAGGTCTCTCCTCGGTGGCAGAAGGTATGTAGATATGCTGACTTGCTTTGGTGGAGTCTCAGCGGAGGGTTTGAATCTTGGCTCTGCCACTTGTTGGCTCTGGGACCTTGTGTAAGTTACCGTAAATATCTGAGCCTCAGTTTCCATATCTACAAAAGAGGGATACAAAATACCTCACAGAATTGAAAGAGGCCTTCATTACCTGAGATGGAGGCTAGAGGCTGCTCCAAGTAATGAATATTAATAATAAAGGTCAGAAGACAAATCACGAGCAGTGTGATAGGGAAAGGTTCTGTGCAAGGCAGCGAGGCTAAAACATAAGGGTTTATCAGCGCTGCTGCCTGTTTGTGAGAGAAAGAGCAGCCCTCCCCATCCCAGATTATTACAGGGAAGGGGGTCAAGTGTCATGGGATCTGACTTTAACTCTGCCACTTACCTGCTGGGTGACCTTGGGTGGGTTCCTTGCCCTCTCTGGGCCCCAGAGCCGAGCCTCTCCATGGAAGGTGCCCACATCCAGTGTGCTTCGAGGTGTTTCTTTCCAGGCCATCCCTACTGACCCTTCTCTCCTTGGGTAGGAGGGCCATTGTGTCTGGGGGGAAGGAGGGGGCAGCCCTCCCTTCTCTCTCCCCAGCTCCTGTGCACTCCGGCCTGCTGCATTTCTGAGCCAACCCAGCACCAGACACCCCTTAGCCTGCCGCCCTGGCTGTGGGTGCCCCAGACTTGAGTCGTTCCTGGGATCACACTGACCTCAGAGCCCCGGACCCCACGTGGACCAGCTCACAGGCCTGAGGTTCGACTTTTGGATCCCGTTTCAGTTTGGGTCCCTCACTCTGCCTCTGGGTTCCTCTGGGATTACACCCTGCTCTGGACCCCTAGCACCGCACCCTCTTCTGCCAGCCAGCTGCCCCGTGGGCTCCTGAGGACAGGAACCACCTCTTCTGGAATTAGGCAGATGTGGTTTTGCTTCCCCTGACACCGTGCTGGGCTGGCAGGTGACCCCTCTCTCCTGGGACCACCTTGGAGGGGTTCACTGCTCCCTTGCCAAAGGTCAATCTCCACTGCCCCCCATTTTCCCTCCTTGGTCTCCGGCTGTGGGCTGCCATGGGCCTGCCATGCCTTTCCCCCGAGCCCCTCCCTGGCCCTGAGCCCACAGGGCAGACTTGGGGACAGGGGAAGCCGCCAGCCCCTGTCCCAGTGGCTGGCTTTGGCTTTGGGTTTTCCCTTCACTCCAGGCAGCCTCGGCTCCTTCACGCTCCTCCCTTTAGCTGTTCAGGATTGGGTGCCACCAGCCAGGCCCAGCTCTGGTCCCAGGAATGCACTTCCACCAGCACCTGTGGCACCAGCTCATCCCGCCACACCAGGGCATTGGCAGGAAGGTGGGGGTGACATGGAGGCCACATGTCCTCCTGGGTTCTGCAGCGCCGAGTGAAGCCGCTGAGCCCAGACGGCAACCCCCAGCCCGGAGGCCGTGCAAGGCTCGGGTCAAGGTGAGCCTCACTGCCCACTCCTTCCCCCAATGTTGTGTGTAAGCAGCTGCCAGATCCCCAGGCTGGGCAGCAGAGGGTGGGGGCAGAAGCTGACGTGGCAGGGAGTTTGCGCTGAGAACACAATCTCAGCTCATCAGCAGTGGAGACGCCCAAGGTCTTCTGACTCCCTGCCCAGGGCTCTCCCACACTGCACCACAAGCACTGTTTGGAAGTGACCGATAGCTGGCTGTATCCGGCAAATCTTCATCAAGTCCACCCCAGGCGTGGCTACTGGGAGATTTCAATTCTCTGAGCTGTCCTAGTGCCTGGCCTTGGGCTGTTTCCTCTGGCACTGTGTGGGGCAGGCAGGTGACCGTGCTGGGACTCACCTCTGCAATGGGTCAGCTGCCCTTTCTCTAAACTACAGCCCGGCCACAGAGCCAGCAACAGACATAAAAGAAGAAATCCAATAAGCCGAGTAATGGTGGAAATTAATAGTGGCAGTTAATTGCTAAGAGCACGCAGAGACCATGGCAACCACGGTTGGGTGACAAAGGCACAAACCTTATTTCCTTTTGCGGGCTGAGCTCCAAAAGGCTCCATTTCTTTGTAAACAACCTGCACTAGCTTTGTGAAGATGCAAAGCGCCCTGGGTCTGAGGCCCCACCTTGAGTAGAAAAACCCCGACTTTGGAGTCAGCCTTGATTCTGAGCCCCATCTCCCTGGCTCTCCTTTGCTGTGTTATCTTGGGCAATTCATTGTACTTCTCTGAGCCTGTTTCTCCATCTATAAAATGGGGAGAACAAATCCCAACTGACAGAGCTTCTGAAGAGTCAACAGGTGATAAGTGTGAGAGGGGGATGGGCTTTGGGGCCAGCCTGCCTGAGTTCAGTTCTGGTACCATCATCTATTAGCTGTGTGACCTTGGGGCACGTCATCAACCACTCTGAGCCTCAGTGGTCTCATTTGTAAAATGAGGATAATAATAACAGTACCCATATCAAAGGGGAGGGGGATACAGGAGTGCAATGAAACTTGGGGTCCAAAACAGCTTCCTGGAGAACAGTTTTATGGCAGATTGAATTTTAGTATAGCTTCTGATTCTAATACTAAATTATAATACTATTTATGATAACTGACATTTGTTGGGTACTTGTTATTCGCTGCAGCTTTATACATATCTCATTCACTCTTTACTACAACTCTGTGATTACCCCCATTTTTTAATGTTATTTATTTATTTGTTTGTTTATTTATGTATTGCTGTGTTGGGTCTTCGTTTCTGTGCGCGGGCTTTCTCTAGTTGCGGCGAGCGGGGCCTACTCTTTGTTGCTGAGTGCAGGCTTCTCATTGTGGTGGCTTCTCTTGTTGCGGAGCGCGGGCTCTACGTGCGCAGGCTTCAGTAGTTATGGAGCACAGGCTCAGTAGCTGTGGCTTGGAGGCTCTAGAGCACAGCCTCAGTAGTTGCGGTGCATGGACTTAGTTGCTCCGTGGCATATGGGATCCTCCCGGACCAGGGCTCGAACCCATGTCCCCTGCATTGGCAGGTGGATTCTTAACCACTGTGCCACCAGGGAAGCCCTACCCCCATTTTACTGATGAAGAAACTGAGGGTCAGAAAGGTTCCCTAAGGCTTCAGAGCTTGTAAGAGGCGAAATCCGGATAAACCTCAGGGATGCGGATGCTGGCATCAGAATGCTGTCTCCAAAGTGATGATGTTGGTGGGCCAATGTCTCCCATTGGATGATTGTGGCCACCTCCAGGAGCCTTCAAGTTACCTGGTTCGGATAGTACGGCTCTGAGGTGAACTAAAGAAATGGAAAAACAATCACTGATTGAATGCCTTCAGGGGATGTTATAAGATCAAACTATCTCAGGAGACTACGGGCCACCTTTGAATTCTGGGCTGGGAGGCAGCCCCATGTGCACAGGTCATCTGACCATCCTGCCCAGCTCTCGCATCTGTTTGGCCTTGGAAGGAAATCTGAAGGAGGGCTAAGGGTGATACCAAGGCTCGAGATCCAGGGTGTGTTCTTTGGACCAGGACAGTGTCAGCATCGCCTGTTAAATGATGCTGTTAAGGGCTGGAGAGAAATGCAGAATCTCAGGCTGCCCCAGACCTACTGAATCGGAATCTGCTTCACAAAATTCCAAGGGATTTGTGTGCAACTTACCATTTGAGAAGCCCTCAACCTGGGGCGAATTCCACATTCTCTTGCTTCAGATGGGTTAGAAATCATGGCAACTGGGACTCCACACAGGGCCCCAGATCACACGGCCTCATTCAAGGCCATCATGGACTCTACCTGTCCTGTGATCTGACCCAATCAATTCCCCACCCCAGACCCCCAACCTGGAGACACCCCGCCTGACTGAGCACCACATGGTGACTCCCCCTCCCACCCTCACCCAGGGAAATTAAGCATCAGTTATCAGGAAATTAGTTGTCAGTAATGCTCTTCCTATACTTTCTCATGGGGCGGGGATAGAAGCTTCTGGGATGAGGTCCCCAGAGAGCTGAGCACATCTGATTTCATGGCTCATAAAGCTTAAGATGCGTGCTTCCCAAAGGACGCGCTAGCCCTCTCCCCTTCCCCTATGCAGCCCAGCACCTGGAAAGGGCTGTCTCTTAAGCTGGGAGATGTCAAAGGGGACCCCGCTAGAGATGAATTATGCTGCTGTGCCCCTGAGCCTCAGATAATTTTGAATACATGGGACGAATGGTCTCAAGGTATACATGATTGAAGTCTTTTTCACCATCCATTTCTTTTTTTTTTTTTTTTTTTTTTTTTTTTTTCCAGTCCGCGGGCCTCTCACTGCCGTGGCCTCTCCCGTTGCAGAGCACAGGCTCCGGACGCGCAGGCTCAGTGGCCATGACTCACGGGCCCAGCCGCTCCGCGGCATGTGGGATCTTCCCGGACCGGGGCACGAACCCGTGTCCCCTGCATCGGCAGGCGGACTCTCAACCACTGCGCCACTAGGGAAGCCCTCACCATCCATTTTCTTTAATACTGATAACTTACTCATTGTCTGACCCCAGTGGTTTCTAGTAAGCGACGTCCTCTTGGGTTTAGCAGAGAACCAGAAGTCAAGATATTTTTGTCGACTGAGATTTGCACAATGTTCTGAAAGGGCCCTGTGGCCTGAAGGTGGAGAGCAGTGGGCGGGTTGCGGGGGAAAGGACAGAGGCCCCACAGTTGACGGGGGCCCCCTGAGGGTGGGTGGTACTGATCCTCTGAAACTGTCTCAACGCAGGGGTCCCATGACAACTGATAGGATCGTCTAGACGGCACTGGGCCCAGCTCTTATGGCCCTGGAGGATGCCTCGTGGCATCTGGGCCTTGTTAACCAGTTTACATGAGTCATCTGACTGTCTCCCAGGGACGTGAGGGCTGAATCCAAGAGCCAAAGGTGGTGAAGGGTCTGCTGGACCATAAAGCACCCTCCCCACATAACATGGTGTCGCTTCGTGCAGCCAGCAGATTCTCTGCCTCCTGTTGGCTGAGCCATTGCCTGTGAGAACAGCACTGCCCAAGTGAGGGTCGCTTACCATGCCTAAAGAGGGGGAGAGCAGAAATAACTCGAGATGGTGTTGGATTCGGAACACTTCTCAAATTCTGCTGTCAAAGAGCGATTACTTTCCAGTCCATTGGAGGAGCCACCTGACACATTCCCATTGTGATGCATCCCCTGGCCCTGTACTCTGGGGTCAGGAAACCGAGGGCGCTGGCACAGCTGCCAGGGGGATATTCCTGGAAGGCCCCCTACACTGAGACAGCTTGCAGCGACTTAATTCTACATCAGATTGATAGTGAACCTCACTAGCACAAACTAAATATACCCCCAACTCAAGTTCTCCTTGGTTTGAACCCCCAAATGCATGCTTCTGTCCTTGCAAGGTGGGCTCGGGATGTTTTGAGGAATCTAAACATATTTTTTAAGATTTGGAAGAGGAACTCAAACACTGATACAAGATACAAAAGTTTAATTTATTAAAACTCAAATACACCATTTTAACTGTAGTTTGAACAGACATTTTGGAATGTTTCCATAAAACATATGAGAAATCACAGACTCCTGATTTGTACATATAGGAAGGTATTCTTCTTTTGACATCATTCAATTAGTTAATTAAAGAATGGAGAGAATATTCAAATAAAAATAAATGGAATATGGAACAAAAGCTTTAAAGATGAGCAACAAAATTAACAGAAATCATTCTGGCATTGAGGAGTGAATTAAAGCATATAATTCATTAAGATGAAGAGATGATTTTTCAGTACAGGCAATGAATTAGTTCTTGGACGTCTTGATCATCCAATTAATGAAGAGGAGCAATCATATGAAAATATTTGGAGGGGCTTCCCCAGTGGCACAGTGGTTAAGAATCTGCCTGCCAAGGCAGGGGACACGGGTTCGAGCCCTGGTCCGGGAAGATCCCACATGCCGCAGAGCAACTAAGCCCGTGCGCCACAGCTACTGAGCCTGTGCTCTAGAGCACACGAGCCACAACTACTGAAGCCCACGCATCTAGAGCCTGGGCTCCGCAACCAGAGAAGCCACCGCAATGAGAAGCCTGTGCACCGCAACAAAGAGTAGCTCCCGCTCACCACAACTAGAGGAAGCCTGAGCGCAGCAACGAAGACCCAACGCAGCCAAAAATAAATAAATAAATAAATTTATTTAAAAAAAAAAAAAAAAGAAAGAAAGAAAATATTTGGAAAAGATTTAAATTTCTTTCTGATTTGGAATAAATACTGACATTGACAAAGATAATGTGAACCTTACAATATGCTGTTACCAAAATCTATCGGTAACAAAGTTGTTAATGGGAGCCATCAATTTAAAGAGAATTTAAGGCCCATACATATGCTGTTTATAAGAGACCCACTTCAGACCTCGGGACACATACAGACTGAAAGTGAGGGGATGGAAAAAGATATTCCATGCAAATGTAAATCAAAAGAAAGCTGGAGTAGCAATTCTCATATCAAACAAAATAGACTTTAAAGACTATTGGGCTTCCCTGGTGGCGCAGTGGTTAAGAATCCACCGGCCAATGCAGGGGACAAGGGTTCGAGCCCTGGTCCGGGAAGATCCCACATGCCCCAGAACAACGAAGCCCATGCGCCACAGCTACTAAGCCTTCGCTCTAGACCCAGAGAGCCACAACTACTGAAGCCTGCGCGCCTAGAGCCCGTGTTGTGCAACAAGAGAAGCCACTGCAATGAGAAGCCCGTGCTCTGCAATGAAAGAGTGGCCCCCACTCGCCACAACTAGAGAAAGCCCACACACAGCAACGAAGACCCAACACAGCCATAAATAAATAAATTTTAAAAACAAAACAAAACAAAAAAAACCCTGAAACCATATCCTCTAAGATCAGGAACAAGACAAGGTTGCCCACTCTCACCACTATTATTCAACATAGTTTTGGAAGTTTTAGCCACAGCAATCAGAGAAGAAAAAGAAATAAAAGGAATCCAAATCAGAAAAGAAGTAAAACTGTCACTGTTTGCAGATGACGTGATACTATACATAGAGAATCCTAAAGATGCCACCAGAAAACTACTAGAGCTAATCAATGAATTTGGTAGAGTAGCGGGATACAAAATTAGTGCACAGAAATCTCTGGCATTCCTATACACTAATGATGCAAAATCTGAAAGAGAAATTAAGGCAGCACTCCCATTTACCATTGCAACAGAAAGAATAAAGTACCTAGAAATAAACCTACCTAAGAAGACAAAAGATCTGTGGAAAACTCTAAGACACTGATGAAAGAAATTAAAGATGATACAAATAGATGGAGAGATATACCATGTTCTTGGACTGGAAGAATCAACATTGTGAAAATGACTATTCTACCCAAAGGAATCTACAGATTCAGTGCAATCCCTATCAAACTACCAATAGCATTTTTTACAGAACTAGAACAATAAATATCACAATTTGTATGGAAACACAAAAGACCCCAAATAGCCAAAGCAATCTTGAGAAAGAAAAACGGAGCTGGAGCAATCAGGCTCCCAGAGTGCAGACTATACTACAGTATGGTACTGGCACAAAAACAGAAATATAGGTCAATGGAACAGGATACAAAGCCCAGAGATAAACCCACACACATATGGTCACCTCCTCTTTGATAAAGGAGGCAAGAGTATAGAATGGAGAAAAGACAACCTCTTCAATAAGTGGTGCTGGGAAAACTGGACAGCTACATGTAAAAGAATGAAATTAGAATACTCCCAAACATGATACACAAAAATAAACTCAAAATGGATTAAAGACCTAAATGTAAGGCCAAGACACTATAAAACTCTTAGAGGAAAACATAGGAAGAACACTCTTTGACATAAATCACAGCAAGATCCTTTTTGACCCACCTCCTAGAGAAACGGAAATAAAAACAAAAATAAACAAATGGGACCTAATGAAACTGAAAAGCTTTTGCACAGCAAAGGAAACCATGAAAGAGACAAAAAGACAACCCTCAGAATGGGAGAAAATATTTGCAAATGAAGTAACTGACAAAGGATTAATCTCCAAAATTTACAAGCAGCTCATGAAGCTCAGTATCAAAAAAACAAACAACCCAATCCAAAAATGGGCAGAAGACCTAAATAGACATTTCTCCAAAGAAGATATACAGATTGCCAAGAAACACATGAAAAGGTGCTCAACATCACTAATCATTAGAGAAATGCAAATCAAAACTACGATGAGAGATCACCTCACACCGGTCAGAATGGCCATCATCAAAAAAATCTACAAACAATAAATGCTGGAGAGGGCGTGAAGAAAAGGGAACCCTCTTGCACTGTTGGTGGGAATGTAAATTGATACAGCCACTATAGAGAACAATATGGAGGTTCCTTAAAAAACTGAAAATAGAACTACCATATGACCAAGCAATCCCACTACTGGGCATATACACTGAGAAAACCATAATTCAAAAAGAGACATGTACCACAATATTCATTGCAGCTCTATTTACAATAGCCAGGACATGGAAGCAACCTAAGTGTCCGTCGACAGATGAATGGATAAAGATGATGTGGCACATATATACAATGGAATACTACTCAGCCATAAAAAGAAATGAAACTGAATTATTTGTAATGAGGTGGATGGACCTAGAATCTGTCATACAGAGTAAAGTAAGTCAGAAGAGAAAAACAAATACCGTATGCTAACACATATATATGGAATCTGAAAAGAAAAATGGTTCTGATGAACCTAGGAGCAGGACAAGGAATAAAGACATAGACATAGAGAATGGACTTGAGGACACGGGGAGGAGGAAGGGTAAGCTGGGACGAAGTGAGAGAGTGGCATGGACATATATACACTACCAAATGTAAAATAGATAGCTAGTGGGAAGCAGCCGCATAGCAGAGGGAGATCAGCTCGGTGCTTTGCGACCACCTAGAGGGGTGGGAGACACAAGAGGGAGGGGATATGGGGATATACGTATGCATATATCTGATTCACTTTGTTATACATCAGAAACTAACACAACACTGTAAAGCAATTATACGCCAATAAAGATGTTAAAAAAAATAAAATAAAAATAAATAAAGAGAATTTAAGGGACTTCCCTGCTATCCTTGATAGAAGTTTTCCCAAATAGGTAAAAATCCTAAAATTTTATTTGACTTTGCAAATAATGAGTTGTGACATTATTAAACAACAAAAAAATTTTTTTCTTATCCACCATGCTGGAGGAAAGACTGATTTATCTCTATATTCTCCCTACCAAAAAAATTGATCTCATCAACTTATTGTCCTATGCAGAGGCTGTCAAAGATTATACAGGCAAAAGTATTTTAAAGATGTCAGACATTCTATTAATAAAAATACTATGTCCTGATTTTTGTGAAGTTGGTAATATTTTCCAGCTTCAAAAAATCGTAATTTGTTGTGATTACTTTTCTCGTTTTAAATCAATGTTAGACTTTTTACTCAAATTTGGTTTTGTGTTCTTCTACTTAAGAGGCTTCCCACTTCCCCCTGCTAGAAACACACACACACACACACACACACACACCTGTATGATCTTCAGGTCCCACGAAAACTGGAAGTGCCTAAATTTATCCTTCCTGATTCCACGCCAGTCTCTACGCCTTCCCTGAGTCCCCAGGAGAGGAAATGCCCTCTACTCTGGGTTTCCACAGAACCACGGAGGACCCTCTATTATTGTCCCTCACCCACTTTAGTATTTACGTGCATCTCCCTTCCCCAAGGGCAAGAGCTGCATCTTATAGGTGTTTCTAGCTGCACTCAGCACAGGGCCTGGCCCTGAACAGACACTTAAAAATGTGAGCGTTGGGGGTGAGGGCGCCCCTCTGAGTCAATGGGGATAGTTCTTGGTGCTCAGAGCATCTGCACCCTGCACACTTCCTCCTTCAGGAGGGACCCCCTCTAGTTTTCCAGGAACTTTCATATAGTTTTTCTCTTCTCTCCTTGCTCTCTGGAAAAGATTGGATACTCATTCACTCTGGGATTCAAATATCTGACTAATGTCTGACTTTAGATTAAAATATGTGCCTTTCCAGAGACTTTAGCCCCAAGTACTGACACTCTTAGTGGTGGACTTGCAGGCATGGTGAGCTGGGGAGGCGTGTGGGGCTTGGGTAGCTTTCTGCCCGATTCGGGCCTCAAGCTTCTGGGAGTCCATGTCTGTTAGTGGTTGACTGATGTCAAGAAGAGCACGGCTGGGATTTCCCTGGTGGTCCAGTGGTTAGGACTCTGTGCTTCCATTGCAGGGGACACGGGTTCAATCCCTGGTCCGGGAACTAAAATCCTGCATGCTGTGCAGCACGGCCCAAAAAACAAACAAACAACAAACAAACAAACAAAAGAGTATGGCTGGGGATGGCCAGGTGGGAGGGGGGGAAGGAAGAACTTAGCACGTGCGGAGGGGTGGAGAGACATCCTCACGGGCAGGGCAGTTACTGGACCACAAGTATAAGCCTTCCATTTCTCGAGTTCCTCTGGAGAAACTGGGAGTCCAAAACAATTCCATCCCTGAGTATATGTGTTATTTTTTCTCTCTTAAACAGATCATTTGAACCTCAGTTTCCTCATCTGTAACACGGGGAGGTAATTCTTACAGTGCTGAACCTTGGGAGAGGTGGATTAAAGAACAGACATGACGACGCTGAGCAAAAAGCACAATGACAAGCCCTGGGGCGTAGCAGGTGCTCACGTAACCTGCATTGCTGATGCTGTTGACCCAGCACTGGCCTGAGGTCAGGACACCTGCCTGCTCTGAGTCCCAGCTCTGCCCCGGCTGGCTGGGTGCCTCCCCAGAATTTTTCCAGATTATCAGAGGGCCGCATGCCTTTGCCAGTTTGGAAACTATTAAAGGTCTGAAGCCACATAGATTCTTGGAGTGAAGTTGTGGAATTCCTGGGCCATAGCCATCCTCAGCGTCCACTGAAACCAGGGCTTTGCAAACTGTTTTAGCCACAGAACCCTTTGTTCACATGAAATTTTATGTAGTAGCCCAGTATATGAAACAGGTAAAATGGGGCTGGTCTGGTGGCAGCACAAGGCGAGGGGCTCAGAGGCCTGTGCCCTGCTCGCTTAGTCTGGAGGTCTGGGGCCAGCCTTGTTCCCCCAATCCTGTTCCGCATGAAACCCAAGTTTCCATCGTGGAAACTGATTCTAGTCGAAATGACTTTTGGGACTGGAAGGGGAAGACTGTGTATCATAAAGGAGGAAGATAATGACTCAGAATAACTCGAGGAGTCCTTTGCTTTCTCTTGGCCTCAGTTTACCCATCTGTAATCAGGAGGGGTAGGTAGGTGGAGCACCTCTGATTTTCCAGGGTGTTTGTCTGTAACTCCAGTCTAACACATGGCACAGGCGCCACCTAGTGGTGAGGAAGAGCTCTGGCTGCTGGCGAGATGCCCAGCTATTTCCCCAGGTGTAGGAGGCATAGGTGAGGTTGTATGCAGATGACCCCACCTTTTGGCCAGGATGGCACCTCTCTGGATACAGGTATTAAGAGGCACGGCGAGAAATCTGCTCCCTGGTTCTGTCACTATACCCTGTGTGACCTTGGCTGCCCAATCTGCACCCCGAAGGGCTCGAATGAAGTTCTTAATGTGGGATCTATGGATCTGCAGTGGGGGATTTTGTGAAATTTAAAGAAAATGTTGTATGAATAGGCAGTTATGTGTGAGTGAGGGTCTAGTTCTTTAACTGCTTTCTGAAGGAGTCTCTTAGGTCTAGATGAACTCCAAGGGCACCCAGAGTTCAGGAATTCCGGGATCTCCGCCTTTGGAAGGGACACACGTTCAAACAACTTAGATGGCTGACATTTGGCAGATGCATCCCGTTTACCAGTTTATGTGGAGAAATACTAAGGAAGCCAAAGATAAATGGAAAGCAAAAGCCCCCTAGGTAAGTCCCAGCAACCAAGGATAGGCAGCTCTGGCCCCAGTGGCCTGAGGTTGGGAGCTGAGCTTTGGAGCTCTGCAAACCTCTGCTAGCTAGGGGCACTGTCTGGGCTTTCCCACCCCTGATGGGACCTCCGTGGTCCCTGGGCAACTTCAAAGGTAGGGATTGACAACTGGCACAACTGGAGGACTGTAGTCCTAACAGTCCAGCTCCTTCTAGGCCACGGTGATGGGCTTCTTAGGTTTCACTCAACTCCCTTCACCCCCAAAGCCCCCTTTTTTGACTGGGCAAAGAACTTTATTCACCTTTGTTTCAAACTTTATTCCCAGACTTCTTCACCTTAATAAGCTGTGAAGAAGGAATTGTGTACAAGCAATAACTCCCTGCTACGTGTTCCACTCTGGCTCCTTCTGCAAAATATGAAGCAGGAGGTGGAAGGCATTTACTGTTGAGTGTGCTCTGTGGCCGGCACTGTGCAAAGTATTTTACTATAATGAGTTCATCTGATCCTCACAGTGGCCCTGGGAAGTAGGATATTCCCGTTACACAGTCGCACACTTTGAGCTTGGCCAAAAAGATCGTAGATGTTACGGAAAAACCCGAACAAACTTTTTGGCCAGCCCAGTATTAAGTGACTTGTCCCAAATCATACAACTAGTAGATGGGCTGGGGTCTTAATCACGTCTTCTGGTCAGCACACGCTGGGCTTTTAGGACTGAAGGGGAGTGGCATTCCCGAAGGTGACTCATGCCTCACTTAGAGCTAGGGTGCTGATGGGGCTGCCCGGCAGCGAGATTAGGCACTGGCCCAGCTCCCAGGCCGGCCTTCTTGCCAACCCGTCAGCCTAGAATTGCCCACTGACTCTGCTGGGATGTCTCATTTCCTGGGATTGTGATGGTGACGGAGGATCTGACCCAGACATTCCCCAGACCACACCCTGCTCTGCTCCATTGCTGGGTTTGGGAGTCCACCCATGCAGAAGCCCACACCTCCTCTTGGCTCCCTCTGGGGCTTTCAGACTGCCCCTCCCTGCAACAGGCCACACCTGCCTGACGCCGGCCCTCTCTGTGCTCCCAGCCCCACGAGAGCGGTGACAGCTGCCACCCCTCACCTGGCTCACTCTCCAAGCCAGGCTTCTGCACCTGGGGGTTTCTTGGCCAACGTGGAAAACCATTAAACTTTCAGACGTCATGCTTCCCTTTATAGACAAAGCCTGAGGGACTCAGAGTCACGTGGATGCCTTGTTTTCCTGTCTAGAACCGGGCCTCCATGTCAGCTTTCCACCACTTTAACAGAGACTACCCGTCCCTGCGCCCCCCACTTCCCCTCCCACCCATTGATTTAATGAGGGAGATACTCACTTAGTGATGGTTGGAGCCCAAGCAATTTGCCAAAGATAGCTAGCTGGTAAGTGACGGAGCTGGGATTTGAGCCCAGGGAGACTCAGTTCGGAGAATCTGTGCTCCATCACGAGGCTGTGCTGTTGTCCAGGTCAGAGGCTCAAGGATCCCGACTTTGTCGTCCAGCTTGTTGAGTTCTGTACTCAACTTCATGGCGTTTGCACATCAGGTCAGCTTACCTTCCACCCTTTCTCCCGTGTCACGGTTGAAGTCTGGTGAGTGGCTCCGACCGCCTTCTAGGTGACAACTGCCTGTCATCAATAGTCTTTGGTTATTAGAGTGTCAGTTGGTTTCCAGCCCACCTGGAAGGATATACATCACCCCAACGTCTTCATAAGTTTGTCACATTATGTGCCTCCCTGAAATCTGGATGAAAAGTATCTCCAGCCAATTCCCAACTAATCTATTAAGCCTATTAAATCAAGGAAAGGAATTGAGTCTGTGATCATCTCTTTTCAGTAAGATCCTTTTCTTTCTTGGAATTTTCTCCTGACTTCCAATTCACTTCCTCCACTCATGTCCCTCTGTTAATGACCCCTTGGCTGTCACAGTTTTAGAATCTTGGTCTGCACTTGCTCAAACCATATGAATTTGGGTGGGGCATGGTGAGGCCTGATGCAGAGCAAAAGAAACCAGAAAGAGGTGTACAGCTTTATAATTTTATACTCAGTTCCCTGGGGAGAACACTGCATGCCACCTAGGGTCACCCAAAGGAAGCAGGGGGTTGGTTATGAGGCAGAGGGAGAGACCGGAGCTGTGGGCAAGTGCCTTTGTGGTGGTTTCCTTGGGCAGGAGTGAGAGGCCAGGCAGGGTGAGCAAGCTTGCGATTGGCTCTGTTTGAAAGTGGCGACCCGTGAAGTTCATGTTCGCTGTGACTATCAGAGCACGGGCTTTGGGACTATCTGAAGTCTGCAGGTGTTTGGGGGTGAGTCAGGGTTTACTTGGGGACAGCTCGTGGCCATTTTGCGGATGTTAAAGATCAATTTGCAGAAACGAAGAGTCTGGTTCACTCACCCCCTCTACCCCAGGACCCTGCCCAGACAAAGCCCAAATCTGCTGGTCTTGCTTTCGAGTCATCTGGAATCTGACCCCACGTGGCGATCAGGGGAAGGAATGGTCATCAGTTGGGATGAGGAACTCAAATGTGTGCAGGTTCTCCAGGCTCGCCAGGCCATGGGGCTGGGGGTGGAGGCCTCTTCCTTCAAGGCGGGACCTCCCCTTCCCATGGCGAGGCTTTGAGCTACTTGTCTGATAAGAAGAGGACCAGCCTTGGTCTCCTAACAGTTCTTGCAACACACTTGTTTGTGAAGCAGGACGGGGTTCCTGATTCCTAACCCAGTCTCTTGATCACACAGGTGAGGGCTAATAGTTACCAGCTGCATCAGAGTTCCCCCTTGCAGGCAGTGAGAGGGGGTGCCTGTGTGGGTGACAGACAAGGCAGGCGATCTGCATTGCAGATCACCGTTGAAAAACACGGGGGAGGGTGTAGCTTCATGTGAGTAATGTGTTCTGAAGGGCGAGGCAGCTTTGAAGCTGCTGCTGGGGACGGGCAGTGATTATGAAAAGCAGCGGTGGGCTGAGCCAATGCTTTTGACATTACTTAGCTCTTCATTAGGACAGGGGCCCGACCTAGAGGGGCTGGGAGCTGAGAGGACTGAGAGTCCCTGGTAACCACATCCTAATGGGAAGGTGGGAGTCAGAGGGCAGATGGAGAAGGCAAAGCTGCCGGATCTTTCTCCATCTTTCCCACCCTGAGCCCAGGGAGGGAAAGATGAGGTGTGATGTCACAGCGCCCGTCTGGAAGGGCTCTTAGCAACCCCCTGTGCTGGCATCCTCCTGCGGAGGGCTAGCGTCCCCAGCACGGACTCCCTGTAGCCTTGAAGACCGGACACCAGAGAAACACAGCCCAAGGAGGCTCTAGGAAGAGAGTTAAAGTAAGTTTTCCAACCAAGGTTGAGTTAACTAGGTATAGTAACACTTGAGGTTAGATTGACTCCCACAATCACTAGATATTTCTAGCCCCATATTTTTAAATTTCAGATGACTCTATTTACACTTCTTTTTTTGTGAATAGAAACATATACTCTATAAGTTTATTGACAACTTTATTGTTCTGGGAGAAAAAAATTTGAACATGCCTTGCCTCTACCTACTCAGGGTCCCCATACTTTTTCTGCAAAGAGCTGGATGGTAACTATCTTAGGCTTTGTGGGCCATAGAATCTCCACTGCAACTGTGAACTCTGCCTTTGCCACATGAAAGCGGCCCTAGACGATGTTTACACAGGTGAGCCTGCTTCGTCTAGCTGGCACCACCACGTTCCTGAAATCAAATCACGTGTCGGGTGGCCATTCCCAACAGTGACCAGCAGGCGGATGCTGCCTGGATTCCTGTAATCAGAAGGTCAAGGCCTCGGGCAGGCTTGGTGGCAAAGGATGCTGGGATTGTGTCATGGTATCTGCCGCTGGTCCAGGAAGGGAGGGTAGCAGGTGCAGGCTAGGTATTTGCAGATCTGCGGGGCAGCCCCATGTTGGGGAGAGTGAGGGGGATTATGAAGAACACAGGCTTCGAGGCTGTGGAATGTGGGGAACAGGGGAGGAGGCATGTTTATTATGACCAGGACCCCTAATTTCCCAAGTGGTGCAGAAACCAGTCTATGCCTTCTGATGAGACTTTCCTAAACATTTGGGAGAGTCGTGATTTGATAGAACAGTCTCCCTGCCCATCTCTCAGCCTGCCTCATGCAGTGGGGTCCTCTTACACCTCTCTGAGAGGGTTGTGAGCCTGTCTGTGCTACCAGAAACCTGGTCCCAGGCTGATGACAGCAGAAATGTTCACTCCCTGCATCAGAAACCCCACCCAGTCTCAGCTTCCCTCATGACCCCAACAGGTAGATGACATCAGAACACAGCAGTGCAGGATCTGCATGCTTCCAAATGCCATGAGGGTCTTAGTTCTGAATAGCTTTCTGTGCAGAACACTTGACTGGACACTCCAGGTTGAATTTTCCCATATCAGGCCCTACTTTCCTATTTATAGAGGTGCCTCTAACATGGGGCCAAGGTGGTGTTTTCCCCTGGATCTCAGCCTCAGAACGCCTGGTACCAAATCTTCACAGAAGCACACATGCAGCTTCTCAAAAATCAGTAATGGGGGACTTCCCTGGTGGCGCAGTGGTTAGGAATCTGCCTGCCAATGCAGGGGACATGGGTTCGAGCCCTGGTCTGGGAAGATCCCACATGCTGCGGAACAACTAGGACGATGTGCCACAACTACCGAGCCCTGCACACCACAGCTACTGAAGCCTGTGCGCCTAGAGCCCGTGCTCTGCAACAAGAGAAGCCACCGCAATGAGAAGCCCGCGCACCACAACGAAGCGTAGCCTCTGCTCGCCGCAACTAGAGAAAGCCCGCACGCAGCAACGAAGACCCAACGCAGCCAAAAGTAAATTAAAAAAAAAAAAAAAGTCAGCAACGGTATGCAAGCTCAGGGTGGCAGAAATCCATAGTGAAAAACAGGCTCGTGGGAAGAACCAAGTTTGTAGAGCAGATGCTGACCTGACCGTGAACTACATGTGATCTTATCTGACAGAATGCTTAGCATCTTAACTGAAAGCAGTGGTTTTTCACTGGGGCTGCACAGTAGTACACTTGTCTGGGAAACTCTGAAAACTACTGCTGCCTGAGCCACGCTCTGGAGCGATAAAGTCAGAAGCTCTCAGAGGGGTCTGGGAGCTGGCATTTTCCCCAGAGTTCCCAGATGATTCTAATGTGTAGCCTGAGTTAAGAACCACTGCTTTGAAATTCTGACATGGAGGTGACTGGTCTTATTCGTCAGGAGAGGCTGGGGTATCCCACAGTAACTAATGAATCCCAGCATTTTAGTGGCTTATCATGACAAAGTTTGGTTTTTCAATCACACTGCATGTCCAGTAAGGGTTAGTGGGAGACTCTGCTCCGTGCAGGGAGCGTTCTGACGGAGGCATCCTTATTTGTGAGGACACCATCTTAAACAGTTGGTTTCCTTGGTTGCTATGGCAGGAGAAGACAGCTGGAAGGTCATGCCAGGCTCTTCTCTGTCTGGGGCTGGAAATAGGACATGTCGTTTTCTCTAGAAGCCCATTGGCCAGAGCTGTTCACATGATCCCACCCAGCAGTGAGCAACCTGGGGGAGGGGCCACAGGGCTGGTGGGTATTTGATGAGTAGTTTATTGGTGTTTTTTTCTCACAGTCAATCCCCCAACACTAACTTGGTTCTTGCTTTACTGAAGGATCATTCAGGAAGTTTTACCAGAAGGAAACAAACAGGCAGCCCTAAAATAGTGGTCAGGTTCAAGTCTCCATCCTTTGGAGGCAGAGAGCTGCATGCCATTTGGGGAATTTTCTAGCTTCCACAAGTCCCACCAAAGTTGAACAGAAACTCCTGTTTTCACCCTGGTCACTTAATGTACAGTCAGCCCTTTCAGGACTTTCCATGGATTTGTCATCGCTTGCAGCTCTAGTACACTGTATTAAGTATTGTAGCTTTGCAGGGGATATTGACATTTGGTAGGACCAATTAACTCTCCCTGCTTTTCTTTTTCAGAGTTATCTCATTTTTTTTCCCATGCATTTATTGTTTCAGAAAATTTTTAAATAAAAAACTTATAAATTTGGTTACGATTTTTTGGGGGACTGGATGTCTTTATACTGTTATCTCTGTCTCAGGAAAAAGCTCTATAATTCTAATTGTTAGTCTTCTAAATGTTTCCCAATGAATGTTAACATTTTTTCTCATACATCTTAACATATTCCTTGTTAAGTTTATTTTCAAATATACATACATGTACATGAATATATGTGTGTATATTATGTACATAAATATATTGAAAGTGTATAGAGGATATTTTTCCCATCATATTTTCTAACTGTAGTATTGTATACAGAGATACAGAGAAACTGTATTTCTCTAACTGTAGTATTTCTCTGATTGGTATTTGGGGATAGATATTTTATTATAATATGAAAATATTCTAATCTCAGTTCACAGAGTATTTTATTTGTTAGTAGTAGATACTGGATTTTATAAAATACCGTTTTTTTAACCATCTATTAATATGATTATATACTTTTTAATCTTTTTTTGTGTCCTGTTGATGTGATAATAATATTTTTCGAGCATTATACTTAATCCCTAAGGAGTAAAAGCAGAACTCCTTGGCTTTGCATCTGAGACCTTTCAAAGACTGACTGTAAATGGACTTTTCCCGTCTTATCAGTACATTGCGTCATCACTCCCACCTCACTTCAGGTCACCTGATGATGAGCATTTCCCCAAATCCCACACACTTTTTGTAACCCTCATGCTGTTCACTTTGTCTGTTGCACAGTACCCTTATCTTCCAAATGGGGACACCCCCAAACAATCTTCAGAGCTAAGGTGACCAGGGGTCCCAGTTGGCCTGGGACAATTCTGGTTGGACACATGTCCAAATGTGTCTTGGGTTGGACAGTGAATTGTATGGTCACCTTCTTCGATAAATTGTCCCTGATCCCAACCCCCTTCTCCCAAAGCCTTGAATTTCTCCCTTCTGCGCTCCCATGCTCCCTGTGCAGAGTTTCACTATGGCATTTATTACACTGTATGCTCCCCCAGCAGCTCTGGGTGGGCACCCCTAGGTGCTCGATACATTATATTAGCCACGTTGGTTGAATGAATGAATGAGTGAATGTCATGACCTCATTTTTTTTTTTTTTTTAATAAGAGGAGCTGTTTTTCAAGAGCACCTCCCTTCTCAGAGCGTATGCCCTCTGAGGCTTCTCTGATGGGCACTGGCCATGCTGCTTGGTCACCAGTAGCCACATGTCCTCAGAGGGGTGGGGACCGGACCCTGGCAGGGCCGTCTGCAGACAGCCTGCTGCCTCAGGACCACTGGTAAATGCAAACCGTGGGCTTGGTTCCTGCCAAAGGGGAGATGGGGGGTGTGGAAGGCAGGCGGAAGGGACAGAGGAGAACAGAAAGGGCAAAAGGGAGGAAAGGAGGAAGGAGAGAAAAGGAGGAAAGTGGCAGAGTGGGGAGAAAGGGAGGGATGGAGAGAGGAGTAGAGGAGGGGGTAAAGGAGCAGTGGCCGGCCCAGAACAAGGCTGCGCCCTCTCGTTGCTCTCGCACAGCTATGTCGGGGGTGCTAATTTCCTGGCTATTTGGGGAAACTTTGCAGGCATATTCGCCTGTCTCGAATGTCTCGGGCCTCACCAGCCTGTGATTGCAGAACAAGGTCACATGTCTCTTAACGACTCAAATTAAAATAGGATAAAGACTCACTGCCTTTGGTGTTAGGACAAAAACCCCTGAAGGAGTCCCAGTGCTCTGTTTCTGAGGGTTCTCAGGGCGCGGTCTCCTGGTTGTGCAGAGGGTGGTAGTGGTCAAGGCCTGGCACTCTGGCCCCCTCTTTCCTCTGCCCGTTGCTGCCTCTGATGCCCATGACCGTGATGGGCTCCATCTTTCGGGGCTCAGCCATTCCAGTGATTCTCCTGCTCCCATCACCCTGCTCTCAGGGGAGACGGACTCTGTTTCCCCTTTACTCCTCAGGCCCTTCCCTCAATTTTCTACTACCCGGCGGACCTTGAGCTCTAATCTTTAATGAAGGTTTATTGAGAGTCGAGAGAGAGTGAATGAGAAGTCCGGATGGGTGGGAGCTTGCAAAGATGCCTCTCTTTAGGATCCCCCTATTTTGAGGGACCTGCCAGCCTGGCTCCGATCCTGCAGGCTTTCTGCAGGGTCCCCTCACCACCCTACCCTATTCCCCATGGCCACGTGGCCCCTGAGATGAGGCAGTTGTACCTCGTCCCTCACCTGCCTTTGGAGTCTGTATTAGTCTCCTGTGGCTGCTGTAACAAAGGACCACAAACTGGGTGGCAGAAAACATATTCATTTATTCTCTCATGGGTCTGGGGTTCAGATTCAAGGGGTCAGCAGGGTTAGTTCCTTCTGCAGGCTCTGAGAGAAAATCTGTCCCTTGCTTCTCTCTTAGCTTCTGGTGGCTGCTGGAAATCCTTGACATTCTTCAGGTTTGCAGATGCATCACTCTAATCTCTGCCTCTGTCTTTGTGTAGGCTCCCCTGCCACCCCACCCCGTGCATCTCTGCATCTCAAATCTCCCTCTCCTTCCTCCCCTTCCTCCATTCCTTAGACTTAGGGCCCCCTTCCCTTAACCTAGAATGATCTCATCTCAAGATCCTTAACTTAATCACATCTGTGGGGTTTCCCTGGTGGTGCAGTGGTTAAGAATCTGTCTGCTAATGCAGGGGACACGGGTTAGAGCCCTGGTCCGGGAAGATCCCACATGCCGCGGAGCAACTGAGCCCGTGCACCACAACTACTGAGCCTGCACTCTAGAGCCCACAAGCCACAACTACTGAAGCCCACGCGCCTAGAGCCTGTGCTCCACAGCAAGAGAAGCCACCACAATGAGAAGCCCGTGCACCGCAATGAAGAGTAGCCTCCGCTCGCCGCAACTAGAGAAAGCCCGCACGCAGCAACGAAGACCCAACGCAGCCAAAAATTAATTAATTAATTAATTAAAAAAAAAATCACATCTGCAAAGACCTTGTTTGCAAATAAGGTCACATTCACAGGTACCAAGAGTGAGGAGTTAGATAGATCTTTCTTTGAGGCCACAGTTCCTAACCCACTATGGAGTCTTTACTTCCCATTTCAGGATGGGCAATTTCCAGGATGAAAGGCCATTAATTCTAGACCTTCTGCAAGTGCGGTCTTGCTCTTCGATCCCCACAGATAGACCACATGGAGCACACAAGTCGAATATCCATCCTTGCCGTATAGTTACTTTCAAAGGGCAGCTTGTTGGGATTGCCATATACACACTACTATGTATAAAACAGATAACCAACAAGGACCTACTGTCTAGCGCAGGGAACTCTACTCAAAATTCTGTAATAACCTATATGGGAAAAGAAGCCGAAAAAGAATGGATATAGGTACATGTATAACTGAGTCTCTTTGCTGTACACCTGAAACTAACACAACATTGTAAATCAACTCTAACAGGAAATAAAGAATTAAATTTTAAAAATAAAGTTAAAAAAAGGGCAACTCAGAGCTACTTGCAGAATGAACTGAGTGGAGAGTGGTACTCTGACTGTTAGGAAGGTAGCACAGGTCGGAAACTGAAGGACACGAGGCACTAAATGCTCATGGAAGAGACACAGAGGCCCTGACGGAGGTTGTTAATCTCAACATTGTAAACGCAGCTGGTGGACCTGGAGGAGAAAGGCCAGATGGTCTGTAAATGTCTTGAGGCATCTACAGAAGGAAGTAAGCTCACCAAGGCTGGAGTCTGTTAATAACCGGGTGCTGATAAGTAGAATTAGAAGACCTTACTTGCAAAGCAGAAATGAAGACACAGACGTAGAGAACAAACTTATGGATATCAAGGGGGAAGCGGAGGGTGGGATGAACTGGGAGACTGGGACTGACGTACATACATTACTATGTATAAAATAGATAACTAATGAGAACCTGCTGTATAGCACCAGGGAACTCTCCTCAGTGCTCTGTGGTGACCTAAATGGGAAAGAAATCCAAAAAAAGAGCAGATATAGGTATACATAGAGCCAAAAAAGAGCAGATATAGGTATACATAGAGCCGATCCACTTTGCTGTACAGCAGAAACTAACACAGCATTGTAAAGCAACTACATTCCAATAAAAATTCATAATAATAATAAACAAGAAGACCCTGCAGCTTTTCCTATTTTGTGCCTCCTTAGGAACACTGCAGCCGGCAGTACGTAGGAGGTGGGTTGAGAGTTAGTTCTGTGGTTGAACCAGTAGAGAGGATGCCCTGGGTTAGGTAGAGACAGACACGTCTCCATACTGAAGAACATCTTGGTTCTTAAGTCAAGGGCTGCCAACTCAAACGTCTGCATGGCCAGGTCGGTAAGGGAAATGAGTGTCGTGGACCAGGCGGGGGACTGCCGGACTCCGGGAAATGTAAGCTCTGTCTATAGAGCTTAGACTGGCTTATAGAGCCAGTTGTGGGAGAGTGGGCATTTCTGACCTAATGTAGGGAGGGGTAGAGGCTTCTGAGGTCAGGAGACAAGAGCAAAATCCACAAATACCAGGGAGACCTGGGCAGGAAACATCGCCCAAGGAACCCATGTGGTGGACTGAGCCCCGAGGCAAAAAGAGGCACGAGGGGCATCCCATCCCAGCACTGTTTTCCTGGCAGCCTGCAACCTGCAGCGGTGCTCCTGTACTTTGCATACTTGCTGGCCCCAAATACTGATACACTGGTAAAAGTCACGGAGGAACCAAGGAGGCTTCTGTCACAGATCAACATCTTCCTTCTGTTTACCAAGCAACATGAACTCTTTCATGCTGTAGCAGAAAAGACTGTAGGCTTGTCAATGTCCCCACACTGAAGACCCAGGGCTCAGATTCCAGCTCTGGCTTCCCTCCTTATTAGTTATGTGACCTTGAGTAAGATCCAACACTTCTTGGAACCTCTGTTTCCATTATTCATTGTGATGTAACAACCCATCCCCCAAACAGTGTCTTCAACCAATAACAATGTTGATTTTTCTCAGCCGGGCTTCCCATGTGCTGTCAATCAGGCAGTTGGGGGGAGGGTTCCCTTGAACGAAGTCTTCTTTGCTCTCACATCTGGAGCCTGGGCTGGAAAGACTCACACAGCTGGGTTTCTGGGACATCCTGTTCTCCCCACGGCCGCCTCAGGGCAGCTGACTCCGTCTATAGTGGTTCAAGGGTCCTAGAGCAAGTGGCCCAAGTGAGACAGGCAGAAGCTGTGTGGCCTATTCTTTTTCTTTTTTTTTTTTTAATGACTTTAATTAATTTATTTATTTTGGGTTTTTTTTTGTTTTTGGGGTTTCTTTGCCCATGCTGTGCCACATGTGAGATCTTAGTTCCCTGACCAGGGATTGAACACACGCCCCCTGCAGTGGAAGCGTGGAATCTTAATCAATGGACCACCAGGGAAGTCCCTGTGTGGCCTTTGCTAACCCAGCCCGGGAGCCACACAGCACCCCTTCCTCCTCATGTTCCTCCTCGAGGCAGCCACGATCACCATCCCCCGACTGGAGGGGCAGGCTGTGGACTCCCACCTCTTGATGGAGTGCGTGTCAAAGAATTTGAGGACATGTTTTAGAACCATGACACTATCCATACCACTTCACATAGAATGGATGCACCTCAGTTTCTTTCACTGAACTTTTCCTAGTGGCCACTTTGGTTATTCCAGGGGTTTTTTTGGCTGTGATCTGCAACGCCGAATAAAGCATCTCTGGGCGTAGAGTACTCTATTTTTTGTTGCTTGCCTGGGAGGGGGGTGCCGAGAAGGGAGCTTGAAGGATCAAAGAGTAGGGACATTTTAATCCACTTTGCAGTTTTCACATAAAAATGTCTTGTTTATAGAAATAAGGTAATAAAAATTACAATAGATTGTCTTCAAGGTATTTGGAGACATCCTGAGAAGCAAGGAAAACCAAAGTATATTGTTTTTAATAGAATATGTTGTTTTTAAAGCTATTTGAAGACGTGAGAAGATTCCCACTTTCCATACCTGGGTTGTTGTGTACATGGACCAGGGGGTATTTTGGGCCCACTTACACTCCACCTTCACGATACATAATCGAGATACTTTTGCTGAGATGCAGATAGGTTCACAGCTGTAAAAGCAGCTCTCATGCGCTGCAGGAGAAAGCTGCCCCTTTGTGAAAGTCTAATGTGTCCTCACCAGTGGGGCCAGGACAAAGCAGACAGGACACGAGGCGACCCAGCTGAGCAGAGGATCGCCGGAATTACAGACCCACACTCAATCTAAGTAGCATTTCGCTGCCTTTTAGAAACATAAGCCCATGTCTCCATGCCAGTCTTTCTTACGCGATCTCTGGCTCTGCTCTCCCAGCAGCTGCCCTATTTTGTGCCATGTATTATGGAAAATAAGTAAGCATTTGAATACAATTGTTTTTGAGCTCCATCTTTCCCTTCTTACGGATTGGACTGTTCAACCAGAAAGTGAGAATCTCTGTTCTCTGCTAGTAAGCCCTGGGTCTCCTTGGACAAGACCAAGAAGAGGTATGGAGATGTGGCTGGCTATTACTTGAATGACTGCCATTACAGCAAACCCTCCCTGGGCCTGAATTGTGTGGATCATTGCTCCTAGAATTGATTTCTCTTCGCCATCTAGACACATGGGCTTGGAAAGGGCTAGGTACGTTCTCTTTTAAGTGTTTGCAAGGTTCATAGGAGAGAGTTGGAATGTTAGAACTTGTTTTTCTTTGGCTGTGAACTTAACCGGTGACCTTGGGAGGGACTTGCCACTTGGTTAAACCCTTTCACAGCAACACGGCATAGAGGATCCAGCCCTGAAATTGAGAGTGGAGAAACTCAAGTCTTAGTTCCAGCTCTGTCATTAACTTGGTGGGTGACTTTGGGCAATTTGCTTCTCCATGGATGTCTTTAGATGCCCCACTTGAGAAGCACAGAGCTGAACTTGGCCAATCCCTGTAGACATCATAGTTCTACAATTTGATGATGTGTGACCGCTATCCCTGAGGGTCTTACTTTGTTCTAGAATTTCTTCCATCTTTCTCCTGCTGGTTCCAGAGAGAAATGAGGGCTTGGGCATGGAGAAGAAGCACATATTATATTCTTGGCAGAAGGGGTTTAAAACGGCAGGGAGATTGTCTTAGGCTGGGATCTTCCAAAGCACACTCTTAGACAAAGACCTGAGTATAATTGGTTTAGTTAGGAGGCTGACTGGGGAAGTGAGACAGGGAAGAGAAGGAGACCAATACAGAGGGTATGAGCAAGTTACTACCACGGACAACTGGGGCTCAGTCTTGCTGGAGACCTCTGGGAGAACGTATCTCAGAGTTGCCCACCAGAGGGTGAGGTCTCTGGGGTACTTTCTCCCCAGAGGTGTTAATTCCCCAGTGTGTCCAGCTGGTCCCTGTCGCAAGCCAAGAAAAAAATCCCTCGGATAGAGCATTGCAGATGTTTGCAGCCACGGGCATGTACAGGAATGGTGACGCCAAGAGGATATGGGTGGGGCGTTGACAAAATCTGCTCTTACGGATGCGGCATGGAATTTTTTCTGGTCTTCTTGGCTACTCATTGTATTCGAGTGCATGAGAAATATATCTTGAGAGAGATTCCACGTGTACTTACGCAAGTTTGGGAGTCTTTTGATGTTCCACTGTGTTTGGTAGGCAGAGACTGTATTGAATTAGAAGGAGATGTCTCTTTCGGCAAGAGGCTGGAGACCTGGGCTTGACACATGCAGCTGTGACTGTGTTGAGATCACATGATGTTGGAGGAACTTATGGAATGTGGGAGGAGTTTGTGGACAGAACAATGACTGAGACCCAAGAGGGAGAAGTTCAAGGGTGGAAATAAGGACACGTGTGGAACTTAGATGCCCAAGAGTATCGTGTAAATGAGGACGGCCTGATAGTTTTCTCATGGACATGCTCCCAGCCAATGCCAATTAGCTGAAGGTTCATAAATTCACCTTTTCTCCCTCATTCTGTCTGTACCATCATTGTAGGGAAGGAAATCTTAGAAGGTGCAACACCACCCACTTTGATAAGTTTTTGCAAGCATCCACCATGGCAGACAGAACACTCGACATTCAGGGCAACTCAAGAGAAGATGTAGTGAACAATAACGCCACGGGGAGTGAGACACAGGGGAATAAAGACCAGAAGAGAGAAGGAGTGAATGCAGGGCTGGGCCAGAACAGAGCAGAGGGCTTTCCTTCCGACCGTCAGGATCACGCAGGCAGCTCAGAGGCATCTGAGCTCGGCTTTGAATTTGGATAGAACAGGCAATGTGCATGAAGAAAACCATGCTGGACAGAGGTATGGAAAAGGGCACGTTGAGAACATGATTGTGTTTCACTGGCTGTTCTGATGTGGCTGAGGCGTAGGCTTTATGCAAGAATACCTTGGACAAATATCAGGGTGGGGACCAGTGTGTACAGAGCTCTGAACGCGGGCAGAGGAGACAGGAGTGGGCTGTGAGGGCAATGGGAGCCCTGAGGCTCCCAGAACAAGGTGGGGTGTGTCTGTGAGGTCTCTATAGAACACGTTTAGGAGTGTTCCCCATGACTCAGAAGCAACCCGTTGAGAAAAAGTGTGTAGAAACTTGCCGAAGGGTGGCTGGTAGGCTGGCAGTGACATGGTGTCTTGAGCATGGAGGTTTCTGAAAAGCAGCTTGTACCTTTGGCTTTCTTTCTCCTGGAGAGCAAGGGACAGATCTGGGACTTGAACCCTGGTCTTCTAAGCCCCCAGCAATTGCCTCCCTCCAACAAATTTGAGCCTTTTTTTTTTAGAAGGGTGTTGGCACCAGAACCAGTATTAACAAAAACTTAAATTCCTCAATAGCCCCTCTCTCAAGAAATCCTTTCCTGGCTCATTCATTCATTCACCAAATACTTATTGAGTATCTACTATCTGCCAGTCTCTGTTCTAGGCACGCTGAAAGCAGCAAGGAACAAAACAGAAAAAGTTCCTGTCTTCCCGATGTTTACGTTCAAGTGGGGGAGACAGAGACTTAGCAAAGGACAAACAGGTGTGTGAGATGCTATTTCACATCCTTTCACAGCTCCTCACACCTTCCAGGACAGAGGCCACTGTCCTCTGCTTGGCCTTCTAGACACTTCCAGGCCTGTGCCAGGCCACTTCTCCAGCCACTTCCGCCCACCCTCCCCCTGAGATCCAGCTCAAAGTCTCCGTCCAGTTGCCTGTGCTTGGACACAGTTTAATTGCCTGGCTCTGAGTTTTGTTCCCCTTTCAAGCTGACGACCCAGGTTTTCTGGAACCATTCCAAAATCCATTTTGTTCTTGTCTTTTCTTATATACTGAGGCCCCAAGTTAGGATGCAATTGTAACCAGACCCCAAGTTTGATTTGGGCCCCCTTTCCACACCCCTATTTCTCTCTTCTATCACATCGAGTGTGCTGCTTTGCCTGCCCACGTTCCCTGCTCCCCAGCCCAGGAGCTCTGGTTCAGCTGCGTCCCAGGACCCCAGCTCAGAGCCAGCACACGGCGCTTCCTAGACCAGCGTTCAGATGGCCACGTGGGCTTCAGACGGAGCAGATGCTGCCCGTGTCCCTCAGAACCGAGCAGTATTCAGGGAAGGAACTAGCTGGTTCTTGACCTGCCACCTTCAGCTCCGAGGCAGGAGGAACCGAGCTGGAACCAACTTCAAAGCCATGTGGCTTCCTTGGCTCCCAGGACGGGGTCCGTGCCATCTCTGCAGGCCAGGCCTGGTGGATGTTTATCATGCTTCACAATATATTAAATGCAGGCACTGGGCCCTGTTCTGGGCGTAGGTCACCTGTTGCCCCTGGATGTTCTCTGAGGACTGAATCGAGCAAGCCTGCAGGTGGATGAGCAGAGCCCGGGGCACGTTTCAGCTCAAAGGGGCCAAAGCAAACACTGGGTGTCTCAACAGAGCACATTCCTGAGTGCATTAAACTGGGTGAAGTGAGCACAACCGGATGGAGACCAGGGAGGAGACAGGTCGTGGCCCCTGAATGCAGCCGGGCAGGGCAGCCTGCTCTGGAAGGGGCCCAGCACTCAGCATTCTCCTTCCCTCCACCTGTCCTGATGCTGCCCTCTCCTTCCACGGCCTGTTATACCCCCAACCGTGGGGCAAGTACATCTCTCTAGCTTTGGGGGGAAGGAGTTGGCCGGTTGCAGGTCGCCATCAGCACCACCCATAAGGAACTTACTAACCCTGGCGGGCAGACAGGCTGTGGTGGAGCCAGTCAGCCGGCAGGAAAGGATTATGTGAGATGCAAAGTGACTGTGACAGACCGCCCAGCCGGAGACCTGGGAGGTGGGGATTTCATAACCCACGAGAGTCAACCAAGGCCAAAGGAGTTACAGAAAGCACCAGGTGGGATCCGCAGGGGAACTTCTTGGACGGGGTGCCCATGAAAGATGAGCACGGTGTGGTTCAGCA
>NW_006785943.1:585387-600454 GCF_000442215.2 Lipotes vexillifer
GTTCAGCAGCTCAGCAATTATTTTGCTTCATCCTCATGCCTGCCTCCTTGACCATGACCGTCCTTTGGTTTCCGGGCTAATGAACAGTAAACTGTTTTAAAAGGCATGTGTCAAGGGGGGAAAGTGGTGGTGGTGGTGGTGGGAGGTGATGGTGGTGGGATGAATTGGGAGATTGGGATTGACATATACACACTAATATGCATAAAATGGATAACTAATAAGAACCTGCTGTATAAAAAAATAAATGAAATTCTAAAATTCAAAAAAAAAGGCATGCGTGACTTGGAATGTTTGTGAGAAGTGCTGAAGGTGATGCCTATTCACTTGTTTGTGCATTTAGAAAGGGAGGGTGATGTAGGAGAAACCTCTGGAGACAGAAATACCTTGGCTTCAATTCTGACAAGCTGTGAAGCCTTAGGCAAGTCGCTTAAACTCTCTGAATCTGTTTTTTATTCCATAAAAAGAAAATGGTGATGCTTGGAGTAGAACTATTCCCTAAGAAAATTTATTGTATTTGGAAGTGGGAAAGCTCAAGTCAAATACGCCCATAAAAGTATATTTTAGAGGGTATATATTTAGAGCGCCCAGGATATGTCCATAAGTGGTTTTAGGATGTCTTTTGGTAAAAAGTCACGAAAACACAACAAAAGGAGAAGAGGGAGGCTGGAGGGTGTTTCAGTTCTGGGGTCACAGAGTGAGTGAGCCAGGGGGCAACCTGTGTTGTACAGGCAGCCCCTCCAGACTCTCTGGCTAGGGGTCCCTTCCTCGTGTTGATGCATTTTAGTAATAAAAACCATGTGCTGATAAAGTCCTAACTGAGACAGGGCAGTACACGGTCTTATGACTTAGCCAGGGAAGATGGACTGGAGTGAGTTGTGGAGCTGCGGGGATAAGATCAATGGAGCAAAGCTTGGGTGGACAATCGAAGGTCTGTCCTGAGCCTGCAGCCCATGCGCGTCCTGTCCTGCACATGGCGTATGCCTGGGGTCTCTCCTTCTGGCATAGCCATGACCTGTGTAAATAATACAAGGGTTGCCCTGTGACTGTCACCCCTTTTCCACTTGGTGGCTTTGCCATCTGGAAGGGACCTTGGAATGGAGTTCGTTCTCCTGGGAGAGTTTTCTGAGTTTGACATTCTGTTGCCTTGAAAGCTTCCCATGACCCTTGCTGCCCCCAGGAAGGGCGGAGCCCACCCCAGACACACACTGCTCAGGGTTGTTGAGAGGATGAAATGAAATACTATATGAAGATGAGCTGAGTCCAGCAGCACCTACATACTGTAGGCGTTATCCAAATTTAAGTATCATTACTTTCATGATATAGTTATTTAAAGAACGTGCTAAGTTTAAAATTAAAGGGCACCATTGCGACTGCCACTGTGTTAATTCCAACTCTTCCCACCCTCTGCAGCCCTTCTCTTTCCAAACCTTTGGCCCTTATTTCCTTGAATCAGATGTGACTCTCCTCAGAACTCCAGAGCTTCCTGTTGCCTGCCAGGTAGGACTCAAACTAATTAACCGGATGTTCAAGGTGTTGTGATTGACCCCGATCTTATACCTCCAGCCTCATTTTACACGATCACCTCACAGTGGGCTTTTTGCTGGTCCCCAACCAAGTCCTTGCTTCACACCTTCCTACCTTCACAAGCTGCTCCCTTCACCTTTCAATCCATTCCCGCTTCTCTGCTCCTAGGCAGAGGTCAAAAGTCACTTTTCTCAGTCTCCCCCAGACAGAGTGAATGGCCCTCTTCAGCATGTGGGTCAGTATCAGCCCTGGGTTCTCACTTCCTTGAGCTCAGAGACTGAATCCCCTCCTCCATCCAATGGCTCGAGCCATCCCTGGCAATAAATGGTCTCATCAATGCCTGTGGGATGAATCGAATGATAATGAAAAAGCCCCATGCAAGTGAATCCCATGTATATATATACACACCCAACGGTGAACAGCGTTTGGACTAGGGAAGCAAGACGAGAGGAGAGGGGTCTTTGAGCTCTTTCCACCTGCCAAGGCATTAGCTTGTAGATTGGCCGTGGAGGAGGGCAAGGAGTTGTATTTTTAGACACCCTCCACGTTTGAACATTCCGGAGTACCTTCCTGGTTTCCAAGCTCCTGTTTAGTGTTACAGAGACCGTGGCACCTGCTGTGAAGATAAGGATTATGGGATCCCTGCAGTGGGGCAACTGCTTTCATGGGAGAAGAAATGAACCACTGCATTTTCTCTTCTGTCACAATTTGGGTCTTTGGGGGGTGTTGACCAGGTCCTGCGAGTCCAGCGGTTGGTCAGTTGCCAGTTTCACCCTCCTCCCACTGCCCAGGACTCCTATCCACTCTCTGCAAACACCTGCTTCTGATCTGCACCATATACATGTTCTGATCTAGGCTCAAAGACAAGAGAGCCGTATCCTTGGGATTTTGGCTGAGTTTCAACCTGGGCTCTGGTTTCCTATGTGTAAAACAAGGGAGTTGGAGGACATAGGAAAACGTGTGCTGTCACCATATAGTCCTAGGTTCCCCAAGTGGCTGACCCTAGGGACTCCGGAGTGAGCTCAGACCATCACAGGTCAGGGCCTTCCTTTTTCCCACACACCTGGCCTCCTTGAACTCACCTCCTCGAGTCCTGGGACTGGCTCGATTGTTCCATTGCCCAGAGACCGTGATTCCGTTTGTTTTTCTGAGCCCTGGACCTTGACGCTTCACCTTCAAGAGTCAGAAGGCTGGGACTGTATAATCGCTTGGTCCTGGTTTCCAAAGCCCTGTGGGGTCATCAGATGGTGCCTTCTCTGTAGGACACAGATGGAGCAGAAGCTCCACAGGACAGGACTTGACTGGCCTGACCCTGGAGAAACCATCCAAGTGGCCCAAGCCATGCACATTTTGGGCATTAGTTGAAACAGCTGCCACCTGGTGGGCATCTCCTGCGTCAAGGTCACTGTCGGTGATTGTGTTATCTTGTTAATGATATCAGCTGCACTTCTGTTGAATTCTCTGTGCTTAGGGTTTTTTTTTTAACCTTTACTACAGCCCTGAGGTAGGATTGTCAGGAGAGTCACAGCCATTCTGCAGATGTGGAAAGTGAGGCTCTGAGAGGCTGGGTGACTTACACAGAGCCAGTAACTGACAAAGTCAGGATTTAAATCCAGGCCAATTAACTACAAGGGCCATGCTCTTAACCTTGTACCGTATATCTATTTTAATGCTCAGAACAACCCTTGGAGGTGGCTCTTAGAATCTCCACTTTGCAAAAGAAGAACCTAAAATTTAGAGAGTGTAAGAGACCTGCTGAAGGCTCTGTCACCAGGAAGCACCTGACACGGGATTTGAACCTAAATATAAGCATACACACTTCCCATGCCTGTTCTCATTTAACTCTCACAGCAATCCTGGGAGTTAGGTGGTACCATCTGTTTCAGAGATCAGGTACCAAGGCTCAGAGATTCAGTCATTTCCTAAGGGTCACACAGCCAGGAAGTGGGTGGCAGGCAGTTGGGATCCAAGTTGATGATCTTTATACAATGCAATATTTCACACAATGCACTGCTCTGTAGAAACCCATTCCTGAAACCTGGCTGTTATTCTTGGTTTCATCCTGACATAGAGAAACATGTTAACCTCTCCACAATTGAAGCCGTGTCAGTAGTGTTTGGTTTCCGAAGAGTCTGTGTATGGATCAGTGTGGATGGTCAACCGTCAAGAGGGAAGAATCTGATACGATGGGCCAGTGAGCTTGGATGCAGCAGAGCTCACCGTTAGACCCGAACCCCACCCTAGCCTCATCCTGTCAAGGCCACACAGCACAGTGGACACATCCAGCTCGAGCAGATTTGCAGCTGATGGGTCCTGGCCTGGGGCCAGCACCTCTGGAGGACCAATCCTGGCAGGAGGAGGAGGCTCAGACTAGGGACTTTATTATGAGCGGCATGTGGGTGTGAGCTTAGACCCAGAGCCCGGGACGAGGACAACGTGCCGGGCGCCCTGCCTCAGACCGGCAAAGAACTGTTGGGTAAAGACTTTGCTAACTCTGGTTTATTTAGTCATTTTAAAATTTAACTTTGAAACATTTAATCTTTTTTCTGAAAAATGCAAAGAATCCACAACTTTCTATAGCGATCCAGGGCTGCATGTCTCCATTTGAGTGTGCAGAAACAGAAAAGCCTTGCCAAATGTCAAAAGGACAGACTTGGGGAGAGGCCGGGGCCAAGCAGCAGGGCACGGAGAGGCTTTGACCTGGAAATCAAAAGTCAGTTTTCTTCCTGTCCCTCAAAGCTTCATCAGAATGTCGTTGCCAGCCAGTCACATCCCCTTATCACTTTTCCAGCCAGCTTTGTAACTCTAAATGTTGGACGGAGAACTGATAAGAGTAGGTGATTGACACTCACAGCTTCCAGAAGCCCCGAGGGTCCCCTGCGTGTTGGGGAAACCTGCTGCTCCTGCTTGGATGCCCAAGGGCAGCAGGGGATCCTAGGAGGAGGAAGGAGGACCATGCGGCATCGGGCCTGGGCTGTGCTCCCTGCCGGAGGATGCTGGAGCAGCCTTGGGGTTTTGTTTTCGGGGAGGTCTTCACTTGCCTTATTCAAAACGTGCTCTCTGTGTCTGCATTTAGGGTCTCCCCCATGAGAACAGCAGTGGAGTGTTTGGGGTGCTTATTCCTGAGGCTTCCTCATCGTAGTTGGGAGGTAATAAAGAGGCTAAAAGGCTTTGGAATTTTAGGCAATCTTACTTTAGAAAAGAAAAAAAGAGAGAGAGAGAGAGAGCTGGAATTTCCATCTGATTCGTGAGAAAGTCCCATCCCAGACATTTTCCCCAACAAATGACAAACACTCACTAAACTCAATTTATAAGGACCATATGTTAACACAGGACGTTTCATGGTACTAACTAAATTTATCTTCTTTCTGTTATATTAAAGATGGTTATTTATTATGTTGTTGATTCGGAATTATCCTTTAAACTTTGCTTATACTAAAACAAACAATAAATCTCTGTTGAATTGGCAAATGATTTAATCGAGTGACACGCAAGCAAGTCTAACTACACCTACTTGGAAAGACAAAATCGGGGATTAATATTCCCTTGACTACAAATGTTTCTATTTCCTGGAAGGTGAATACAGATTAACAGGCAGTGGATTGCATCTTGACTGAACAGGTACGGTTTTTTGTTTGTTTGTTTGTTTGTTTTTTGGCTACAATGAAGCATTATGATCTTCCTTAAAGAGTAGAGTTTTAAAGTTACATTAAGATGCTACATTAAAACAGTGGTTCTCAAAAGTAGCTGCACGTTAGAATCATCTGGGAGTCTTTAATGATCCTGATGCGCTGTCAATTACATCAGAATCTCCGGCATATGGTTTGGGCGTGAGTAGAATGTGAACCAAGGCCTTTAGTGTTCACATGGGGGTCTCTTCGCTCTAATGCAGTGCTGTACAGCCTTGGGTGCCAGACATCGATGCCTGGGTCCCACTCGTAGAGGTTTTGATTTAACCAGTCCAGGTACAGCACTGTAGCTGTGCCCAGGTGACCCAATCTATAGCCATAATCTGGTCGTCTGACGGCCCGTCTTCTAGCCCTGGCTGAGACCTTGACTCCTCTTATGACTCGAGAGAAATCTTTAACCTTTATCATGTCTCAGTTTCCTTTTAAGCTCAGTAGAAACTGGGGACCAATGTCAGAGTGAATGTCCCCTCCAGGCCCTTCCTGCTCTAAGGGGTGGCTGAGGCCCCCTCTTCTTTTACCAGAGGGGACTCAGCACCTGGAGGTCTCCAATCTGGGTCCAGGAGTATGGAGAACGGCTCCAGAGGCCGTGGGGTGGACGGGCAGAGGCTGCTGGAAGGAGCAGACAGCACAGCCCAGAGACTCAGTACCTCCTTTGGACAGAAAGAGGCCAGCTAGGGGCTGGCCAGACAGTGAAGGGGCTGTGTAGAAAGGGGGCTGAGAACTTCCCATCCTCCTGCATGGCATGGGATTCTGGAAGCACCTGGTGGGCACCTGGCAAGACACTGTTGAGCACAGAACAATACAAACAGAGCATCTAGCTTTGCAGTCAATTCTCCAAAGGTGTTGGGTTGTTTCCACAGTTCCTCATAACTCTGTCTTTGTGCAGCGTGTTTCCAATTTTTTTTTTTTTTTTTTTTTTTTCGGTCCAAAGACATACATGTGGCAACGTAGAAAAATACCTTGGATTAGACTTTGGATTATAAGAATATTAATGATTAAAAGTATAGCTCACATTTCTTTAGGGCTGATGGGGAACATCTCTGTGCAAAGCCCCTTACTTTTAAATTTTAATAATTTTTAAATTTACTTTTGAATTACGTCCTTTAATTATCATACTCACCGTCTGAGCTAGGTATACTGTTATCATCTCCAGTTTACAGTTGGGAATACAAGGGTCCGAAGAGGCTAAGTACCATGCAGCAGGTCACACAGTAGGTGGCAGAGTCAGAATGTGAACCCAGGACTGTCAGATCGTGAGGGCAGGGTGTGTAACCACTGCACGTACTACCCGGAGTGACCCTGGAAGTACGGCAGAAGTCAGACCTCAGTTCACGGATGCGGCGACAGGCGAGAGAGCGGATGGACATTTTCACTTACAGAACGTCAGTTGATCCCTCTAGAGAGTCCTGAGAGGCAGGTTTCAGGGTCACACACATTTTGCAGATGAGGACACGGCCATCCAAATAGATCACCTGCCTGAGGACACAGTGCCAGTAAGCGGAAGGGTGGGGACCGAGTTCACCTCTTCCAGATCCGCGGCCCATGCTCCTTCCACCCCTCGTGCTACAGAGATTGGCGGGCTTTGTCGACCCTATTCCCCCCTGAATCCCGGCATCTGGCATGCATGATATGCGGCACATTGTGGTCTCACAATAAAGATTTGCTGACGAAAAGCCTCCCAGACCTGCTGGGCACAGAGGCAACGTGAATCCCCGCACTCCCACCCTCGTCCTCCACCAGACGCAACCTTCAGAGAGTCAAGCTTGGGTGTCACCTCCCCAAGAAGAGGAGCAGAGGGCCTTTGGTGGACACGTCCCACCTTTGGACCCACTCTTCTGAGTGTATTCACCTCCTGCACCCAGATACTGAGTCACGGACAGCACGATACATAGCTCCCGGCAAGTACCGAAGGCGACCTCAGCCATAAGAGAGTGGGGACTCTGGGTGGTGATTCAGGAAACCTGTCTGGTTTAAACCCAGGTATTGACCCAAGAAGATCCGGGGTCACGCCCAGCCTCAGCTTCCCCTTTGCAGATATAGATAACTTTTCTGTCACTGCACATCTTCTTCCCAGCCTTGGGAGCCTCCCCAGGGCTCATCGCCTGGGGTCAGGGAGAGGGGAGGGCCCCGTGCCCAGCACTGTCTACAGAGACCCAACGTGGCACGCAGGCCCCCCCTCCCCGTCTCTGCTCCAGGCTGCTGCCTGATTGCCCATGAAAAGGAGGCTTATTTCTGGCTGGAAAAAGCCCTGAGGCAGCGGATTTCGGTGTGAGTAAGCGATTCCAGGAGCGGAATGCAGTCTTGTCTGGAGCGCACAAAGCTGCCCGGGTTAGCTTTAAAAGGAGGAGGAAGCCTGGGCTTTCTCCGGGGCCAGGCATGCAGTCCCGAAATTAAATCCCTGCAAAAGAATGTCCTCATCTTTATGGATGCAGGAAGAGGCCAGTGTTTCATAAAAGGAACGAGGGACAGCAAAGCCAGCTTCAGGAAATTCCCTTCACCCCGGTTGGAGATCTAAACAGCTCAGATCCCAGGCCCCTCCGGCCTCCAGCCCTCACCCCATGGCAACCTCTAGGTGAACTTGCTAGGTCTGAATCTGGGGGAAGGAGCCCCTCCCATTTCTGTCATCACTGATATTCATGGCTGGGAGAGAACAGAGCAGGAAGCAACATCTATTACTTACCACTCATGCATCGCGTGCACATTATCTTGCTTAATCCACTCTTTACCTCCTTTACAGATGACAAAACTAAAGCTCACAGAGGTCTCTGTCCCTGGCTCAGATCACACAGCTAGTGAGAGGCATAGCCAGGCCTCCAGTTAAATATGCCCCTGCTAGGAAGCCTTTCCTGCCCCCGGGACCATGCCCACCCCCCAGCCCACTATATCTCCTGCAACACTCCCCTCTGTCCAGTATAAGTCCGGTGTTTATTTGTCTGCCCTAAAAAGGAGAAAGTGAGCTTCTGGAGGGCAGGGCCTCCAACTCACCTCCATATATTTAGCTTTTAGCACAATGACAGCCACAGGGCAGGCTAACAGTTCATGGTACTGAATGGATCCTGTGCCCCTTATGTGGCCTCACGAGGTCAGGGATTCTGACGACCAGAAAAAGAATCGCCATGACAGCAGCCAACATTTGCATACTGCTTATCAGCATTTTGGTGCCAGAGGCAAGTCTGATTCTTGCAACAGCCCAAAGGCCCCAATCATTAGGTCCATTAAGTGGCCAGAAGACCCAAGCACAAGATCAGGGAACCCACAGGGCCCGCTTAGGCTCCTCGGTGAAAAAGCTGGAGCAGACCTGCCCCTCAACTCTGCCAATTCCAAACCCTACGTGACCGTAGACAATTCTTTATTTTATCTCATTAATAAATGCTAAATGTTAATAAATACAAATACTCATATACCTCTTGCTATGTGCCAGGCAGTGTTCTAACCTGAGTGGCAAACATTAACTTATTTATTTATTTACATAATTTTAAAAATTATTTATTTTTATTAATTTTTATTGAGTAGAGTTCTTTACAGTGCTGCGTTAGTTTCTGCTGTACAGCAAAGTGAATCAGCTATACATATACATATATCCCCTCTTTTTTAGAGTTCCTTCCCATTTAGGTCACCACAGAGCATTGAGTAGAGTTCCCTGTGCTACACAGCGGGTCCTCATTAGTTATCTATTTTATATATAGTATCAATAGCGTATATGTGTCAATCCCAATCTCCCAATTCATCCCGCCCCCCCTTCCACCTTGGTGTCCGTACATTTGTTCTCTACATCTAAAATTACCTTGTTTAATCCTTAAAAATAACACAAAGAAGAATGTACTATTAAAATCATCTCCATTTTACTTTTGAGGAAACTGAGGCAGAGAGATGTTTAGGAATGTGACAACGCCATACAGCTGGTAAGGGGCTGAGCTTTCACCACTTGGTACACTGCCTCTCCTTCAAAGTGACTCTTCATAAGCCTCTGCTCTGTGCCAGGCACTGGATCTCACTTCATTTAATCTTTGTGGCAGCTCCTGGAGCAGATCTAGGCATCCCTAGCAGAGTCTCAGAGTTATGTAGACAGTAAGTGATAGAGATGCATTTGGGCCGGGTCTACCTGATTCCGGAGTCCGGGGTCTGTGCTTCCTGTGGCCTGGAGCTGGCTTCTCACTCATTTTGCTGTGGTCCAAGGGGTTGTGTCCACAACCACCGGTCACACCCTTGGCTTTGACTCGGATGTGCTGTCGTGAAGATGGGGTAGGGGGCTGGGTTTCACTGTGAAATCAAAGTTTCTAAATTAGTAGGATTAAAGCAGAGCCCCTAATTGGGGGGTACAGTCTGGGGCTTTGGGAGTGGCTGGAGTGGGGCACCACCAACCTCTGCAGTCAGGCCTCTAGTGCCAGGTGGATGAGAGAGCCTCCATTTGAGTGGGGAGGGAGCTTAGGTGGAGGGCCCAGTTCTCTGGGCCTGTAAGCCCTAGGAGCAGGGCTGGCTCCACAGCACCATGCTGAAAAAGGCCTCAGGCTTGGTTAGACCCTCCGCTGTCACCAACTTGAAATTCTTAATTTTTAACAAGGAACCCTGCATTTTCATTTTCCACTGGGCCCTGCAAATTACATAGCCAGTTCTTCCTCCGAGGGGAGCCTCCTACTCGCGCTTTCATTTGAATCTGATGCACGGTTTTCTGCTACCAAGCATGTTTTTGCAGCCAGGCACCCAGAGGGTGGTCGCTGAGAGCGCCCTGTGTATCAGCCGGGGAGGTGGTCTTGGAGCCCGTGAGACTGGAACGTGGTGAGGGAACTGGGGCTTCAGGTCTAAGTCATCTCTGTCTCCCTGCAGCCGAGCCTGGGAACCGGTGGTGGAAGAGCCACGTGGCAGATGTGCAGGAAATGGAGATGGAACGGTGACATCCTCCAGCCTGCAAGACGGCTGCTCTCAAAATGCATCTCACCGCCACACCCTTGTCCCTTTATCTTTCCTCTTGTCACCTGAAGCTGCTTACTTGCCATTCCTAGGACTCAGTTTCCCCATCTTTAATTGGCCATATAGACCTAGATGAAAAGGCAGCTGGGTGTTCACTATCCAACAGTGGGACAGAGCTGTCTAGGGATGAGAGCAAAGCCCAATTCATAAACAAAAGCCAGGGACTTCTCTGGTGGTCCAGTGGTCAAGACTCCTTGCTTACAATGCAGGGGGCATGGGTTCGATTCCTGGTCGGGGAGCTAAGATCCCACATGCTGCGCATTGGGGCCAAAAATAAATAAATAAATCAAAACAATCACAGTCTGATTACACAGACATTCTACAACTGAGCATTAAAAACAAACTCTTGCATTGATAAGAGAATGGGTTACTTCACAAATCATATTGCTACATACCTGGAAGAAAATAAAGCCAGACGTACAATCTCACCTTATGTGAAAATAAATTCTTTGTGTGCTAAAGATCTAAATGAGAAAAAGTATAAAAATATGAGAAGTAAAAAATGGAAGTTTGAAAAACGATAACCTTGGGAAAGGGTTGGTTCTCATAAGCAAGAAATATATACTTAATAGCCATGAAGAAAACGTTGTTAGATTTAACTCTATAAATATTTCAAATTAGGGATGGCCAAGACAAAGACACCTAGAAAAGATGAAAGACAAATGGCAGTCTGAGCCAGCGCTGTCTGGTAGAATGTCCTCTGGTGGCGGAAGTGTTCTATCCTGCCCTGTCCAATACAGTACTCACTAGCCATACACAGCAGGTGGGCCCTTGCGATGAAGCTAGTGTGACTCAGGAAATGAATTTTAAATGAAATTAAATTTAAATTGGTTTAAGGGTCTTCCCTGACGGTCCAGTGGTTGAGACTCCATGCTTCCACTGCAGGGGATGCAGGAACTGAGATCTGACACGCCGTGTGCAGCGGCCAAAGGAAAAAAAAAAAATTGGTTTAAATATATATAGCCACAGGTGGTTGGTGACTGCCATGATGACCAGTGAAGGCCTGAGAAAAAAATGCCTAAAACTTTTTATGACAGACAAACCCCTAAAAAACAAACTCCTACCAAATAATAAGAAAAAGATAAATAATTCAGAAGGGGAAAAAATTAAGGACATAGAGAAGACATTCCTAAAAGAGGAAATGTAAACGGAACATAGGTGTTTGCTCAAGTTCACTAATCAAGGAAATGTAAATTGAAATAAAATGTGGTATCAGTGTTTGCACATCATATTGACAAAGCTTAAGAAATTAGTAACACTCAAGGCTGCCAAGGGTGTGGAGAAATGGGAAGTCATACATTACTGGTGTGTGTAAATTGCTACAAGTTTTGTGGAAAATTATCCACAACTATTATTCAATTATTGCAGTTGAAACTGTGCATACCTTTGATGTGGACAACCTACTTCTAGGAATGATCTTATGAGATCAAAAGCAATAATACCTAAGAATTGATGACTAGAGAAATATATTACGTCACTCTTTGTATAGCCCTAAACTGGAAACAATCTTAGTATTCACCAACAAGGGAACTGGGGGGAGGGACTACTCTTTTTTTTTTTCTTTAAAATCCCCAGGTGATTCTGACTGACTAGGTTTGGACCAACAGAATTACATGTACCATAACTGAGGTACCCAATTCTCTAAGGAACATTTAGGTTGTTTCCAGCTTTTTGCTGTTTTTTTTTTTTTTTTAATAAACTTTTAATTTTAGAACAGTTTTAGACTAACAGAAAAATTTCAAGGATTTTACAGCGTTCCCATACCCCCCAAACAAAATTTCTCCTATTATTAATGTCTTACATTATACAACACATTGTTATAATTAATGAACCAATATCAACATATTACCATTAACTGAAGTCCATTGTTATTGAGGTTTTCTTAGATTTTATCTATGTCCTTTTACTGTTTTAGGATTCTATTCAGGAAGAATATTTTTAGAGCTAAATCTTAGAACGCATTTTAAATTTGTTCCTTCGGATGAAATTCCCTAAATTGGAATGGTTGGATTTAAGGGTACACGTATTTTTGAAAGCTTTTTATAAGTATTGCTAATTTATCCTCTTCTGACCTATTTTAGCTGATTATTTTGTCTCTCCATTGTACCAGCTATCTATTTCTGTATAACTAATTGTAAAATCTGGTGGCTTAAATGACAACAATCATTTATTTTGTGCACAAAGCTGCCATTGAGGCAGGGCTGGGTGGCTATAACTTATCTCTACTCCATGCAGTGTCAGCTGGGGTGACTCCACCTGGGACCAAAGGATCCACTTTCAAGATGTCTCACTCACGTGGTTGGCAAGTTGGTGCTGGTGATCAGCTGTGAACTGACCTGGGACACTTACATGTGGCCTCCTCATGGGGGCTGCTTAGGCTTCTTCACAGCATGGTGGCTGAGTTCCAAGAACCAGTGTATCGAAATTGCCAGGAAGAGTATGTATCACTTTCTATAACTAGCTTTGGAAGTCATACAACATGGCTTCTACTGCATTCACCAATCCAGATTTAAGAGGAGGAAACACAGACCCCATTTCATTATAGGAGGAACGTCAGAGTCACAGAGTAAGATCACGTGGGAGGGAAGATATTGCTGCAGTCATCCTCGGAAAATATAATCTGCCACATGTTAATCCTGGCAGCCAAGTTTTACAACTTTTCTAGAGCCTGACCTCTGATGTGATTTTTCCAGTGAAAAGAGCTTTGAGTTGTTACAACCCAAGCCTATGCCAGAATTTCATACTTTTAACAGGGATTTGAAGAATGTTAGCACTTTGAGGTGGAATAGGCAGCTGACCTCTGATAGGATTTTTCCAGTGAAAAGAGCTTTGAGTTGTTACAACCCAAGCCTATGCCAGAATTTCATACTTTTAACAGGGATTTGAAGAATGTTAGCACTTCTGAGGTGGAATAGGCAGCCTTTTATCCCAGTGGTTTCCAACATTCTTTCATGGCATGGCACACATAGTAACATTTGCCTCGCACACGGGGGTTAACTGAGGGGATTTGAGGACATCTGCAGGGCTATGTGAAAAAGCGTTGCATTTTCCTTAGAGTACATGGTTAAGATAAAATATTAGAGAAAATACTAAATATTGGATTTGTATAAAACTTATAAATAAAATATTTTCAAGTTTCTTTTTTTTTCTTTCTTCTTTTTCTTTTTTGGCCACATCGCGTGGCATGTGGGATCTTAATTCCCCAACCAGGGATAGAACCCGTGCTCCCCGCAGTGGAAGGGCAGAGTCCTAACCACTGGACCACCAGGGAAGTCCCTCAAGTTTCTTAATGAGAAACTTGAGCTTGCGTCTATTTTTTTAATATTCAGGTTCTGAAATGGCAAAATATGAAACTTCTGATCAAGATGTTTAAACTCAAAACACTGACTAGAAATTTTCCCACCCAGGTAAATAATAAACAATTAAGAACAACAACAACAACGACGAAATTAAGAGCGATTGTCACAATTTGAAATTATGTTTAAATAACCTAACAGTCCTTTCTTTTATTTCTTTGACACCTGTGCTGCTGAAACTTTGGGGGTGTTAACATGAAGGGATTTTGAGTCAAACTTTTCTATATCAAATTTTTGAAAAATCAATGAAGCTCTATTTTGCAAAAGTGTACACATAGTTAGAGCCGTCACCTACAAATACCGGAGATGTCACAGATGAGCAGAGTCTCAGGATGGTTGCCTCGAGCTTCCTGCTCCCCGCTCCCACCATACAGCTACCATACCTGGTCTGTGAAAGGCAGGCCAGGCTCAGCACCACAGTAGATGCCCAGGTAGGAGGGCACCTCTCTGCAGCACTCAGGGCTTGCAGCCTGGGGAGACTGCTCTGGGACTCCAGCCCCCGAGCCCTGCCTTTCCAATACCTTTCAGGCCGCAAAGGCCCCACCCAATGCATAAATTACACCCCCAGCAGATACTCAATACACATTTGCTGGAAGTGAATTTGAGTTCTGGCAAGAAGCTCCCTGATGCGGACATGGGATGCGCAAAGTCCAGGTCTTTCCCTCCAGGAGCAAAAACGTGGAATGCCTCCAAATGGAGCCCCTTATGTCCCTAATTGACAAAGCCCTGCCCAATCTGTTCTTGAGCACAGCAAAAGAAACTAAGCAGCAGAGCAGTCTAGCAATCGGCCACTAGAGGGTGAACACTTGAAGCACTTTTTGTGATGATTGTAGAAGGCACAGTTTGCTTTAGTCAGTCCTGTTATCAGGTTTGTCATACTGAAGGTCACAGACATTTCATAACAGAGAAATCTCCTATTATCTGAGGCCTCAGTCTGGGGCCTGGGTGCCTTTGTATAGTGGGAACATGATAGGGGAAAACAATGGGTTTTCCAATGGGTTCATTCATGCATTCATCTGTCCATCCATCCATCTGTCCATCCATCCATCCATCCATCCATCCATCCATCCATCCATCCATCCAGTCAGTCATTCTATTACTCATCCAGCCATTCATTCAAGAAGCACTTACTGAGTTCCTACTATGGGCTGGGTCTTCGCTGGGTGCTGGGGAGAGAGAAATGAATCAGAGCCCTGCCTGCCCAAGACTCTCTCAGTCCGAGGGGACAGAGAGTGTCACAAGCAGCCAATGACCCTACAGCCTTGGGGCTGTGTGACCTCAGAGGAGGGCACAGGCCACGACAGTGGCTGGACCAAAGGCACCATGATGTGTGATGTCCCCCTACTTCCAGGCCTTTCCCCATGGCTTCTACACAGCGAGGACTGGTCACCGGGGCGCAAATGAGTGGTCAACAGCCTTCCTGGAATGACCTTCCACCAGGAGAATGCCACGCCAATCTGTGCGCACTGGCCCCTATGCCTCCCTCCTCAGTGGGAACCGACCCCAATCCAGCCCCAGCCTGGCATTCCT
>NW_006785943.1:600464-625684 GCF_000442215.2 Lipotes vexillifer
TTGTCAGTGTGACTCCAGCTGGCCTTGGTAGCAAGACCTCTCCTGGCTTGGCTCCCGGGTCACATCTGTGGTCCCTGGTGCCTCACTCTCCCGCCTCCAGGTGTTAGAAAGCTTCTGAGCCAACCGGTTTGTATTAGCATAACTGGTTTATTGAGCAGTTGCGACTCCTCAGGGTATGAACGGTGACATGCAGTGCTCTATTTTTTTCTGGGAGCTGCCCCGGCTGTGTCATGGTGAAGGCCTTTCCCTCTGGGTAGCGGCTCCACTAGGGAAGGCTCAGCATTCTTCCAGAAAGTTCAGTCACTTGCAATTAGGAAGAACTCAGCTCTGTTCCCTTGAAAATGTGGATCTCACATCTATTTAAAGCTCTTTCTCTTTTCCCCCAGAGCTGGTGAGACTGAGAGCGCTAAGGGTTTAGGATCAGGGCTGGAGGCTGGGTTGGGGGAGGGGCGGGCTGAGATCTGCTCCCTCTGGCCCCTGCCCCCACCATCCTGGCACGTCCCCTCGGACTGGATGGGGAAAGAGAGAGGTTTGCTTCACATACCCACAGCAGTTGTCCCTTTGCCTGGCTAGCACCGCCAAGCCACCAGCAACAACTAGGCAGGATCCATTTTCCATCCTCTTGGAAGGGATGACCCTGGCCTGTCTTCCTGCCTGTGGCCCCGTTACACCCTCTCCCTCCAGAGAGTCCCTCCCGGCCCTGGTCACATGGGGAGGAGGAAGTCTGGGGACCAAGCAGGTATCTAACCAGGGACCCAAATCTAGTCTTTTCACTCTGAAAACAGCCCCTCAATTTACATGTTTTCTTGGGACTGCCCTCCTTTTCCTTGGGGAGGAAACACACCCCGTTTCCCACTCTCACAGGAAAGAGGGAGACGGAATGCTTTCTCCTCACAAATGCAGCATGTCCTCAATAGCTGCTTTCCTCGTTTCCTGTCTTCCTGTCTGTCCCAGGGGCAGACCCCTTTGGGGTCGCCAAACTGGTACCTCTAAGTTGGCTCTGCTGCCAGGTGACTGACCCAGCGCTGGGGGTTCCTGGACTTCACATGTGCGGTAGTTGCCACCTCTTGTTCTCGGCTGTGGGCTTTAGTGGTCCTTTCAGAGCAATAAGAAAAACCTGGTTAGGCACTGTATACCATTGGGACACTGGCCTGGGTCCTCAGGGGCCATTTATAAAGAAGTGGGGAAGCCATCCCGGCCTTCGGAGTCCAGACGTGCTGCTGTGTCTCCACGCCACCCATCTCTCTGGGCCTCAGCTCCGCAGCTCACCCACCGCAGTGGCACAAGGGCAGCTGGAACAGGGTGAGTGAACAGGGTGGACTGCACATGCGGGTAATTTGGCCCCTTTAAAACACAGGTCTTGGGCTTCCCTGGTGGCGCAGTGGTTGAGAGTCCGCCTGCCGATGCAGGGTACACGGGTTCGTGTCCCGGTCCGGGAAGATCCCACATGCCGCGGAGCGGCTGGGCCCGTGAGCCATGGCCGCTGAGCCTGCGCGTCCGGAGCCTGTGCTCCGCAACGGGAGAGGCCACAACAGTGAGAGGCCCGCGTACCACAAAAAAAAAACAACCAAAAAACGAAAACAAAACACGGGTCTTAAGACAACTGGTTCAAAAGTAATTTGGGGAGGGGCTGCGTTCAAATGGGGGAGGGGCAGAGAAGGAGGCTGGGCAGGGGGTGCAGCCTCATCTCTCTTTTTTCCCCTGGCTTCAAACCTGTATATGCCCCACGAGCAAAATACAGCCCTGCAGCTAAGGACCCCTGTCCTCGGAGGGCACCATCTATTGCTACAGGACACTACCCGGGCCTTGAATTCTACTGCTCCCTACAAGATGGCAAGGTACCCCATCCCGACCAGCACAAGGACTGCATGTACATTCTGAAGGCTTCTGTCCATCTGAAATCTTGGCCTTTTAAGCTGTTTGAGTGCTGGGAGGGGATCTCAGTGTGGGCTCAGGGCCCTTTCCCATCTAGAGAACACTTTGTGGAGCTGGGGGATTCCTAAAAACTTGCAGTGAAGCTCCCAAGCTCTGGACTTCTGTCTTGGTTTCTTGGCTGGGCCAGGGACCCTGCCTCAGACCTTGGTGCCCTCCCCGGGAGCCCTCCCCTGGGGTCTGCTCACGCTTGCCATTCACCTACAGAACCAGCTGTGTCTGTGGCCAGGCTTCCCTCGTGCCTATACCCTAGTATACCTTAGCCCCCCCTAGGGCTACTCAGATGCCCTCTGGGACCAAGCTTAGAGGACCCATCCCTTCATCTCTCCATATGCTCTGTGTCCAAGCCTGACTCATTGTGACAGCAAGAGCTGGTGTCCTCTGGAGAATCCTGTCCTTCCAACCTCCAGGCCACCATCCATGATCCCAGCCTCCAGCCCTGTAGCAGGTCTATTTTGCTGCAGAAGCTCGTCCTAGGGGCAGGGGCGTGCACAGATTTGGACTGAGCTCTCTTGGGTTTTCCACTCAATGCTATTTTGAACCTGTCTACCAGCTTGGCCTGTATTCCTCTGCCCTTCTATGTCGCAGGATTGTACTCTCACCATTCTGTTTGAGCGCACATTCTCCATGACATCATATGCAGCACCCCTTATCACAGAATGTTCTGTAGACCCTTTTCAGGATTAGCCACAGTTACACTTGGAATTCTGCAGCCTATGCATTTGGTGCTATGTAGGGGAGACAGAATGTTGGGGTTCACCTTACCTATTGGTATGTCTGCTGGATGAGCATCTATACCCTAGCAGAGGCCCTTGTGTCAAGTTCAGGAGCTGTTAGTTCTGATTACCCAGGGCTAGGAGTCTCAGCAACTCTCCTGATCATCCAGGAGATCCCAGAAGACAAAGCGTTCTGAACTGGGGCAGATTACTTTGCTTATCCTTCTCGATCAAGTGTTCCACGGATTATTATGGAATGTGAGCGGTTATGGTGATGGGAAAGGCCCTCAACTGGGAAGGGGTGGTGAGTGAGGCTGAAAGAAAGACCTCGGGAAAGCTCTGCCTCTGAGCTAGGTTCAAAATCTCACTCTGTCTCTACTCATGATGCTGGGGACTATTGGTGGTAAAGAAAGTCTTAAGGATCTGGGAGCCAGACAACCTCTGAATTCCCTGCATTTACCTGGCAGAGACGGCTGCCCTCCCTCGCCCCTTCCTCATCTCTATCACTCCTGTTCTCCACACCGCTCCCCAGCCCCTGGCCCTCAGTCCCCTCTGGGATGATACACTTACCCGAGAGGGCGCATCTCCTGGTTTCCCGTTGCCTGTTCTGTGGTTGCAGTTCTAGATGCTCTGCTGTGTCCAGATGTAGGGTCTGCTACAAGAGCCCTTGAGTCAGCCCCTCATAAGGAGTATTTTCTTGACTCCTGCAAACATTCCCAATCCTGGAGAGTTCATTGATTCCAGTGAGTGTCCTGCATGTCAGTCACTTCCAGTCTGTTTCCTGGTAGAAGGACAGGCATTTGGGCGGTCTCTGCCTTTCTGACTGGTCTTCTGTCTGTCCCCCTTTACCATCCTCCATCGCCTGTGGTTCCTGCCAGTCTCAGGACCTGCAGGAGCCCCGCCAGCCCTAAGTGCTTCTCTTTAATGACCTGCAGGATTGCCATGGCAATGAGAGATGATTTTAATCTGTAAAGTGGTGTCTTCGTTAAGCTCCTCTTGGAAACCAACCGCTTGAGCTGGAGTCTGCCAGCTGCACCTTCAGGCGAGCCCTATAATATCACAGAGCCTCTCTGGGTGAGATTCCAAATGGAAAAGTATCTTCAGAGCCTCTGAGGATAGCTATCTAGACAGAGGGCCTGGATTTTTTTCCTTTGAGGGAGGGAAATCTGGAACACTTCAGTTCTCCTAGCAGCTACTCTTGGCTCCATTTCATGACTCTGCATACAGCAGGTGCTCTATTGATGCTGGTTGACTTGAGTGGGCTGGCCTTGAACACCAGACTGCTTATTGATTTGAGTCATTGCCCATTTTTTAATTGTGTATTTATTTATTTATTTTGCTATTGAGTTGTAGGAGTTTCTTACGTTTATCTTTGTACTTTACTGCTGCTTCCCTGAAGCATCCTTTCAGCCTCTGAAGGAAGTGAGAGTAGGAGGTGATGGCTGTGTCACATGACCAGCAGCAAGGGGTGGGGCTCTAGCTCCTTCTTGTCAAAGTCCAGGACAGCGTGAGCAAACCCATCCGTGTAGTGGGCAAGCTGAGAAACACAGAGGGTGGTCACAAGGTGAAGCAGGTGGGGTGACGCTGTTCTGGTCCTGGGATTCCTGTTGAAATCGCTGTTCCTGTGCTCAGGCAGTGGGTTTTGTATTTCTATGGGCAGGTGCATTCACCCCGTGCTGAGATGCTGGAAGCTTTGCGGGAAGAGGGCAGCAGCTGTGGAGGAGGGATGACAGAGAAACTGTTGACACCTTCGATTCCTTGAAAATAAATGCCTACATAAGAGGGACTTGTGAAATTCTCAGAGGAGCATATGACTGGAGGTTGGGTAGCAGGGTTGGGGGCATGAGGCTGGAACTGGTATCCATGGCCGTTGGTGCAGGGTGTTTTCAGGGATGCTGTGATGGTTCCACTCTCCATACTAGAAAAGGCAGCTCTCCATCCAGGCTGGTGGTACTGTGCACCTGAAATGCTACCATCTAGGAAGTCTTTTGGCATAAGGCTAACATCTCAGAATGGGTAAAACCTGAATACCAATAAGGACCTCTTTTGTGTCATGGACTTAATCAGAGTGTTTTCTGAGGATGGGTTTTAGGAAAAGGAGCAAGGAAGAGATAGCATCTAAAGAGGGCTGATGGGCTTCCCTGGTGGTGCAGTGGTTAAGAATCCGCCTGCCAACGCAGGGGACACGGGTTCAGTCCCTGGTCCGGGAAGATCCCACATGCCTCAGAGCAACTGAGCCCGTGCACCACAACTACTGAGCCCGCGCGCTACAGCCCGTGCTCCGCAACGAGAGAAGCCACCGCAATGAGAAGCCCGTGCACCGCAATGAAGAGTAGCCCTCACTCACCACAACTAGAGAAAGCCCGCGCACGGCAACAGCAACGAAGACCCAACGCAGCCAAAAATAAATAAATTAAATAAATAAATTTATAAAAAAACAATAAAAAATAAAGCGGGCTGATGGGGAGTGGAATACCTTGTCCGGGCAAGATGATTATTATGCAGATATTATTTTCCCTATGATGCATATTTTCTGATTATCAAAGTAAATACAGATTCATTGTAGAAATATTGGAAGAGACAGGAGAGTGTAAAGAAGAAAATAAAAATAACCTATTTGTTCTATCCCAAGCATAACTGTTGTGGACATTTTGGTGTAGCCTTCTAGATTTTGCTTAGGTGCATGGGCTCTGGAATCAGATTAACTTGTATTGGGGAATCGCATCAATAACTACTGCTCTCCTACCTCACAGAACTTTCCCTTAGGGCCCCTGGAAATCTCATTTCCATAGTGTCGTTGTCACTAGTGCTGGTCTTCAGATGTTTCTGGGATCCCTGTTTGTGAGATTGCCCTTCCGGGTTCCCTTGCAAATCAGTGGGACCATGTGATCTGTTTTGGCCGACGAATCATGAATGAGGGACATGTGCCATTTTCGGGCAGGAGCTGTAAGTTGCCAGTGCAAGACTCTCTGGAGTTCTCTTTGCCACCTCTCTTGACAAATCTTCTTTCTATGGAAAATGGGATGATAATAATACCTACTTTATCGTGTTCTGGGAAGGATTAAATAAGATAATGCAAGTAAATCCTTTCGAAGTGTGCCTGGCCCATAGGAGGGGCCTCCACAATGTTACCTGTCATTGTTATTATTGTTAATATTGTTGATCACTGATAGCAGTTCAGCGATCTCACTTGCAAAGGTTTTTTTTCAATTCCGTTCAGTTTTTTTTCAATTCCGTTCAAAAGTGACTGAGCTCGTTCTGAGCTTGTTTTCTTTTTCAATTCCATTCCAAAGTGACTGAGCTTTGCCTCTTTGTGACTGTGATAGGCACAAAAGAGGGCAGGAAAAACTTCCTGTTCTATGAGATCGCAGTCTAGAGCAGGGCAACCAGATAGGCAAACATCTTGACTTCCAGGTAGATGATGGTAAATGTTCTGGAACAGAGAAATAAGCAGAGATCAAGGTCTAGGGGAAGAATCCCCGGCCCCACTCTGGGTGGGGCTGAGAGACACAGTCTACCTGCCTGGCTGTCTTATTTCTGTGTCTCTGCTGATCAAGCTGACATATAGCCAAGCTACGGTTCACCAGTTTGGCTGGGTTATTTTTGGAATGATTCTGTAATAGTTTTGCTTCTATGAGCGCAGGGAGAGCTTAACAAATGTCTTTCCTAACCTACAGTATGCCTCCTGATGTACCCAGAGACACTAATTGGATACTAAGTGCTTGCTTTCCTACTGAAGGAAATGTCAGGTTCTAATAATATTCCATTATTAGGCCCACATAATTTCCTGCCTGGACTATTCTAACAGCCTCATCACTGGTCTTCCTGCTTTAAATACTTTCCTTTATGGTCTATCCTCAACACTGCTGATTTGGAATTGCTATTTCTCTACTCAAAACACTTCAATGATTCCCTAAGATATAGGTCTAGGAACTAAGAGATGAAGGAAGAGTGGGCCTGCTCCCATGACCCACTTTCAGAATGTCTGCATCCTGTTCCCACAACTTTGGACTCAGTGGGTTTAGAGGTCTTGATCCTCGGGGCAGGGGGGGAATGATTCCATCACAGGAGATAACATGAGTTCCACTAAATTTCAAATTATGGCTACTGCCTGCTCCCTTTGGGCTCTTTGTGCTGACAGGGACAAAAAAGGAGTCACCATCTTGGCAGTGGTAATTGATTCATCACCAGGTGAAAATAGGGCTCCTGTCATGCAAAGGGGGCAAAGAAGAATACATTTGGCACCAAAGTGATCCACAAGGGCGTCTCTTAGGTCTCCCCTGTCCAAATTTGATGGCAAATGGTCAAGTGTTGTAGCCACAGCCTGAGAGGGGCATAATGACCAGGAGCTCAGACCACAGGGTAACACACAAAAGGAAACCACCTAGATCAGAAGAGGTGCTTCCTCAGAGTGGGGGATCTCACAGGGGTAGTAGAGGAAGGAGCTGATGCAGTTATGACCTTGAGACAAGCTGCAATGACAGTGCCTTCTCTTCGTAAGCTTCCCCCAGGAAAAGAGGCCCACCGGAATCCTGAAAGTGCTCCTCTCAGAACGTATACAGAGCAAGTGGATCTGAGTAGCTCAAGGGGTGGACTGTGGTGGATTCTGTCATTTCCCACCCAGATTTCTCCCGTGTTCAGTACTGCAGCACCTGTTCTCCCAGCTGCAAGGAATGGTGAGTGCTGACAGTTTTCAGCTGAGCCCCTTTCTCCAGTGATTGTCCTTAGCTATGAGAGCCACCCCACCCCAAGTGATGCCCCTTCCTGGTGCCGCCTGCATCCGGTGACTGGGTGAAGTGGGGATAAAATGATCTGGTCCCCTTTGCCCCATTTGAGAAAACTCTTGAGGACCATCTGAGTGCAGAATTTCCTGTAGGATTGGCTGAGGTCTTGTTTTGATGCATCACAGCCCAACTTCTCCTTCTGCCCAGTCTAACTTCTGTTACCCCCAGGGGTTGACCTTAGGTGTACATCCCAATGAAATGCTTGTATGCAAGCAACTGTCTCCGAGTGTGCCGCCCGGGGAGTTTGACCTGCCACAGATCCTTCATCACCCCTTCCTTCATCATGCTGCTTGGAACTCTGTTACGATGGATGGGCCTCCATCTTGTGCCACGAGGTTGAAGGCCACACTCTAAGCGTGTTGGAGTAGAAATCTAGTAACGTTTGGGTCCTAGATGTCTGTGGAGCCACCATGCTGGCCACAAATGGCCTATAGCTGAGCTTCTATCCTTTTGAATTCACTGATATTTTGGGTCTTTGCTACATGCAACTGAACACTAATTGAGACCCAAGTAGAGATGGGGCGTAGGCGATTGAATATATGCATCTGGATCTGGGAGGTAAGGATTGAAGCTAGTGATGTAAATTTGGGATTCATCAGCAGAGAGATGGTACTGAAAGCTATGGGAGTGTGTTTGTATGGAGAAGAGAAACAGGCCAAAAACTGAGCCTTGGGGCATGCTCGTATTTAGAGGGTGGAAAAGGGGGAGGATCACGACAAGGAGACGACTCAGAGAAGCTACTGAGGAGGAAATTCAGGAGTGTCCAGTGCAGAAGCCAAGGGCAGAAAGTGATTCAGCAAAGACAGTTTGGTCAGCGGGTCCCCATCACTAACTTGATGAAATACCAAGACTTGGAAGAGAGGACCCAAGGTGCTTCATGGCCGCTGCCTGCCCTGGACTTGATGCGCCCATAATGCGAACCTGCTTTTGCCTCCAGCACACACTATGCTGTTTCTGATCTCAGTGCCTTTGCTCATGTGGACTGCTCTACCAGGAATGCCTTTGCCAGTTTGGGTCCTAGATGTCTGTGGAGCCACCATGCTGGCCACAAATGGCCTATAGCTGAGCTTCTATCCTTTTGAATTCACTGATATTTTGGGTCTTTGCTACATGCAACTGAACACTAATTGAGACCCAAGTAGAGATGGGGCGTAGGCGATTGAATATATGCATCTGGATCTGGGAGGTAAGGATTGAAGCTAGTGATGTAAATTTGGGATTCATCAGCAGAGAGATGGTACTGAAAGCTATGGGAGTGTGTTTGTATGGAGAAGAGAAACAGGCCAAAAACTGAGCCTTGGGGCATGCTCGTATTTAGAGGGTGGAAAAGGGGGAGGATCACGACAAGGAGACGACTCAGAGAAGCTACTGAGGAGGAAATTCAGGAGTGTCCAGTGCAGAAGCCAAGGGCAGAAAGTGATTCAGCAAAGACAGTTTGGTCAGCGGGTCCCCATCACTAACTTGATGAAATACCAAGACTTGGAAGAGAGGACCCAAGGTGCTTCATGGCCGCTGCCTGCCCTGGACTTGATGCGCCCATAATGCGAACCTGCTTTTGCCTCCAGCACACACTATGCTGTTTCTGATCTCAGTGCCTTTGCTCATGTGGACTTCTCTACCAGGAATGCCTTTGCCACCTTCACTAGGCTAACTTCTACTCATCCCTTCACACTCAGCTCTGTCTTAATTCCTCCCGGAAGCCTTCCCTGACTTCTCTCCCTTCTCTCCCTCCCAAACAGTATTAAGCACCCTTCCTTTGGACAGACATCAGGTCTCTATCATGGGGCTGATAACGCTGCTTTGTAATTGGTACTACACTTCTGTCTCCACAGTCGACTGTCAACCTTTTGATGGCAGAGTGTGGAAGAAACATCTCCACACCGTAGCTGGTATGTGAAACCCAACAGGCACTCTACAAACATCTATGGGATGAACTAATAGTTCTATGCTACTAATATAGCTTATTCAAATCTCTCCATCCCATAATAAATCCCATAATAAATCCCTTTATTAGGCTATCATGTGTATTTATCCATTTTATTTGAAATGCTAAATATACAAAAGCTCTTTGTAAACCGTAAGCTACCCAATGAATTTAAGGGATCCTGGAAGGGTCAGGATTAGGGAATAGCCCCTGCTGGTCACCTCTGGGCTGAGGGCTGGGCCTTCTCAAAGGGATGCCCCTGGCTATCAGGAGATCCGCAGGCTCTTTCCTCATTCTTTTTGCAAGAACATTTACGTTCAGTTTCTCTCAGTCACCCCACCCACACCTTTAAAACCTCTTCTTTGGAACAGCAGACTTCGCCTCCCACTCCAGACAGGTTTCTGTGCTAATCTTAATTTGGGAATAATCAGTACAAATGGATTTTTATTCAGCACCTCCTACACCTCTCTATTAATTCCAGTACATTAACAAATACCAAAATATTCATGTAAAAATATTTCTCCCTTCAGAGAACATTGTTCCTTGTTCCGTGTTCCTCTGTTTAATGCCATCTGATCAGAGTTGACTATAGATTTAATTATTGTTTTACTGAAACCTGACATCTCTCTGTCAGACATTCAGGGAGAAGGGCTCAGATTGGGGGCTTAGAGGGGAGATGGCTGCGGATGATGGTGGAGTACAGACGAACATGTAACCCCCTTCTCCGTACACTTAATAAGAAACAGACAGAAAACCGGCAGAGGATCAAGGGGTCATGTTCAAGTAAGGCAAGGACTGAAACCTCTGACGACAAATGTAAAAGGTGTCATCAGAGATGGAAGTTTCTAGAACTCAGAGCAGGGGCTTTCTCCACAGCTGAGAAGCAGCATGTCTGCCATACATCTCACTCTGAAACCTGTATTTGGAGGGAAGAGGTGCGGATAGGTGGGTGAGAAGCCTGAGAGAAAGGTGTGGAATGGCCCTTCTAGATGTGGAAGGGCCCTTCCTAAACAGGGGAGATTTTTGTCCCCCAACAAACACTGGGCAATGTTTGGAGACATTCTTGGTTGTCACAACCAGGGGTGGGGATGGCCAGGGATGCTGTGAAATATCCTACAGTGCACAGGACAGCCCCACCGCAAGGAATCATCCAGCCCCAAAAGTCAATAGTGCCAAGGTTGAGATCCTGCTATAGACGTAAGAGCTCTTATCTTCCTTCTGGGGATAAATTGTATTCACTGGGAGTGGAGGAAATATTTTGTTTTTCTCTGACCATATTCTCTGTGTTTACTGGTTACTTGGACAGTATATATCAGCTCAGTGAAAACCCAGCTGTATGCTGTCTACAAAAAAACTCATCTAAAAGAGCAATTCAGATCAGTAAAATGCAAACAAAAGGAAAATGCATACAAATGCATATCAGGAAAATGCAAACAAAAGCAGAAGTATATTAACATCAATAAAAATGTAAGATAAAAAGAGAAACACAAAAGGAGGAATTTCATACAGATAAAATTTACAGTTTCCAATGAAATCCTTAAATACTAAGTAAAATAACATCAATGTAAACTTTTTAGAAGTTGCAAAAAAAAAAAGGGAAATGAATAGATACAAAATAATAAGAGGAGGACTTCCCTGGTGGCAAAGTGGATAAGAATCTGCCTGCCAATGCAGGTGACATGAGTTCAATCCCTGGTCTGGGAAGATCCCACATGCTGCGGAGCAACTAAGCCCATATGTCACAACTACTGAGCCTGCACTCTAGAGCCCGTGAGCCACAACTACTGAAGCCCATGCACCTAGAGCCCGCAGCAAGAGAAGCCTCTGCAATGAGAAGCCCTCTCGCCACAACTAGAGAAAGTCCATGTGCAGCAACGAAGACCCAACACAGCCAAATAATAATAATAATAATAATTAATAATAATAAGAGGAGATGTTACATTAGTTCATGGTGGTTTTATGGTAGATAGATGTATATCACTTGGTTCATGGTAGACCTCCCCCCATATAATAGACATAAACAATGAAACGAACACTACACCCAAAAAACAGACAATTCATCTCTTTTGCAAGGACCCATGGAACATTTATTTTAAAATATGATTAATATTAATATGACATACATCAGACAGTTTCAAAAAATGGAAAATATCATATTTTCCTATCAACAATCGAATAGGTCATATTCCCTGATCCCAGTGTAATCAAACTATAAAGACAAAACATAAACAAAAAGCCTAACTCTGCTTACGTCTTAATCTCTTCCTTAAACATCTCTGTCGTAGAGGAGATCAAAGCTGAAATTCTGAAGCAGTGCAGCTCCATATGGTAGCTACTAGCCCCACGTGGCTATTGAAAAGTGGCGCTTGACACGTGGCTAGTCTGAATTGCTGTGAGCGTGAACACACTGGGTTTCCAAGACTTAACATGAAAAAAGAATGTAAAACATCTCATTAATGTATTGATATTTTTATTGATTACATGTTTAGATGATAACATTTGGGGTATACTGGGTTAAATAATAAATATTGTTAAAATAATTTCACCTGTTTCTTCTTTCTACTTTTTAAATGTGGATACCGTACACTGTAAAATGACAGATGATGTCACATTATATTTCTATTGGTAGTTCTGCTCTAGAATATCCACAAAAATAAAATGTGATGACACAATAAACACTACACATTAAACACTATAGAGTGTGGCTAAAGCAGTGTTTGGAAAAAATTACTAGCTTACATACCTATGCTACTAAGTAAGAAAGAGTGAAATGATATAAAATTAAGCAATTAATATAAGAATTTAGAAAACATAATTAAACTAACCTAAGGAAAGTAGAGGGAAGACACTAATGAAGAGAAAAGCAGCAAGCAATTTAGAAGACAGAACAAAAATGATACAGAGATTCAAGAACATAAATGGAAGATTTGCTGAAAAAATTATAAAATATAATAACCACTGCCTTTCCTATTTTTTTTAAGTGGAGAAAACTCAAACAAAATTTGAATTAAGAAAAAAAGAACTTAAATTAAAAAAAATGATTATAGAGTGCTTTGTACAACCTCTGTGGTTAAACATTAGAAAATCTAGATAAAATGCATAATTTTCTAAAAAAATTATGTCATCAAAATTTAATAAAGAGGAGTCAGACCATAGAAGAATTTGGGAAAGGGACCTAAGACCTACTCCTTTCAACCATCCCACCTCCACAAGGATGAGGCTGGTTCCGTAGGTGAACTCCACGTGTACGGAAAATATAAGGAGTTATGATGACTGTTTAAAGGTTCGAAGGTGGGGATGTATGTATATGTATAGCTGATTTACTTTGTTATACAGCAGAAACTAACACACCACTGTAAAGCAATTATACTCCATTAAAGACGTTAAAAAAATAATAAAGGTTCTAAGGTACAGAACTCAATTGATAAAATCATAATAAAGCTACTCTCTTTAAAAGTACTAAGTCCCTAGGTTTCACAGGTAACTTCTTCCAAACCTTTGAGAAACAGATCACCACAGTGCTACTGAAACTGTTTCCAGAGACAGGAGAATCTCACCCAAAACTTTACCAAAGCCTGAAACAAAAAGGCGAAAGAAAAAAGAAAAACATCTACAGATCAAACTCAGTTATGACAACCAATGCAAAAAGCCTTAATAAAATATCAGCAAAGAGAAGCAGAAGACACTAAAAGAAAGATACATGAAGAGAGATAAATTTTAAGAATGTAAGGATGGTTTAATATTAGAAAATTTTATGCTAAAGAATGCATTTGCTATCGTGCAACCTTCATTTCAGTTTTTATTTTATTTATTTATCTACTTATTTAAAATCTTAACCTTTTTTGATTTTTATGCAGAAGTTATTAGGACCACTTTAAAAAAATTTGTTTATTTGACTGTGCCAGGTCTTAGTTGCAGCATGTGAACTTTAGTTGCGACACGTGAACTCTTAGTTGTGGCATGTGGGATCTAGTTCCCCAACCAGGGTTCGAACCTGGGTCCCCTGCATTGGGAGCATGGAGTCTTAGACACTGGACCACCATGGAAGTCCCTCAGTTTTTTTTAAATTAACAAAATAAATACTAATGGATATTTCCTTAACATTATAAAATATTATAATCCTCCATCCAAAAAGCTAGCACAACTTAATGTGAAAAGCCAGAAACATTCCCGTTAAAGTCAGAAACAAGAACTCCCACTATCATATATGAGAAAGACATAAGAGGTACAAAACTTAGAAAGGAAGAGGCATCTGGTTGTAAAGTTTATGCCAAAAATCAAACCTTTACTATATTACAAATAATAACCAGTTAGAAAATCTAAGGGAAGAAAAGATGCCATTTACAATAGAAACATAAAAATACTTAAGAACAAATGTACTAATCAATGTTAGTACAGTCCTAACCTTATATAGTACAGTACAGTGTAGTCCTAACCCTATGCTAAAAACTTTAAATTCCTATTAAAAGCTACACAAATTATTTTAGTAAGTGAAAAACCTCCCTTGTTTTTCTTTGGAAGACTATTCAGTAGGATAGTTTTAATTCCTGAATTTAATCTCTAAATTTAGTGTGTTCCCAGCCCAATTACCAAAAGAATTTTGTTTGGAATTTGATCTATTAAAGCTAAATTTCATCTCGTAAAATAAACACATGAATGGAAGCAGAGGAAGACCTGAAAAAGAATAACAAATATGACTATGATACTATCAGGTATATTAAACCATTGTTTAAGGCCACAGACATTTCAGAGTAGGAATAGACCAAGAAATCAATGTAAGAGAGTCAAAAAATAAATGCAAGCACGTATGGGAAATGAGTATTTGATTAAAATGGCATCATTAAATTTATCAGCACGGAAGGGGCATTCAATAAACGGCATTGGGAAAACTGGTTAGTTATCTGAAGGAAAAAAATGATTTATTATTGTTACCAAGTCCAAGCTCACTCTGCTCGCCGTGTGACAGGCCAATGAACCCGAGAAGAGGTGTTGAGGCAATGGAATACGACTTTATTCGGAAAGCCGGAAGACTGAGAAGACGGCAGACTAATGTCTCTAAATAACCGTCTTATCAGGGCCTGGATGCCAGTTTCTTTTATAGAACAGCGAAGGGGAGAAGGTGAGGAAGTAAAGTAAAAAGACCATAAGTCTTGCAGATATCTCCTGGAATGGCCAGCCTCCGGGAGAGGATGTGTTCATTTCTTCTTTCTTGCAGCCATCCATAGGTGGACAGGGTCCGGATGTTCCCCTGAACAAAGGCACTTTGGTTTAACATTCAGGCAGAGGGGCAGGGTTCCCCAAGGCAGGCCATTATGTATAAACAATATCCGTTTAGTGAACAACAGAAACAGGAGTAAAAGAAACAGATCTAACATGTAAGCCAGATTTTGTTCTTCCCCGTAACATTACCTTATTCTTCACACGCAAAGAAATTCCATATGGATCCAAGAGTTATATACAAAAATGGATCCATAAAAGCTAAAGTAAAAGAATGATTACAGAATTGTCTGTATAACTCTATGCAAACAAATTTTAAAACTTGGATTAAAACAAAGTTAAAAAAACTCCAAAAACCCAAAGGTGAATTTACCAGGTGAATCCCAAAGGACACGTTAAGCTCAGGCAGGTGGCCAGGTGGGAAGTGTGTTCCAGGACAAGTCTGGCCCCCTAAATGCCCTTCCTTCCACCGTCTTTTGTCAAATCTGTCCACTCCTCCAGCTGGGCCCCTGAAGCAGAAATGCAAATAATAAACATTAGGCCCAAAGTAGGCAGTATTATTATTCAAAAGACACCTTGAAAAAGACAAACAAACCAGCTGTAAAAAGGACTAGAAATAAAGAGGTCAGAAAAATGAGTGATTACCAATGAATGCTCAGGATGCTAGATGAATACCAGGCATCATCAGTTAGAAAATCCACAGCTAAGGAGAGCCCATTCACAATAACAAAATATAGTAAGTACTTTGGAATAAACTCAATCCAGGATGCTTGTGACAGGGTAGAGAAAACCATAATACTTGTGATTCCTGCAGGAGAGCAGAAGGAGAATTGCATTTTCCTGGCAAGCAGGAGTAATATTGTGAAGATATAGACCCTCCTCATGTGTAGGTCACGTGTGGTCCAATTATTGATACAATGAATCTGGCTTTGTCGCAGCTCTCCTACATTTGCAGGCATCCTTCAAAGTTTCTTCTGTGCAGCTGACCAGGCTACCAGCATGCCTGAGATCTCAGAAATAAGCAGAGGTAGCCTTTGAGTAAATCTATGCTTGTTTAATCCAGTGGCTCTCAATTTCAAGCATTCAGTTATGGGGAGGCTTGTTAAAAAAATAGATTGCTGGGCTCCACACCCAGATTCAATTCTTGGGGTGAGGCCCAAGAATTTACATTTCTATCAAGTTCCCAGGGGCTGCTGGTAGGGAGCCCTCCACCTGGAAATCCACTGGGTTAGTCAAATGCCTTAGAGGTCAGTGTAATGAGAAACTGGTAAAGCAGGTCTAGACTCTGAGGTTCTCAGGATTTCCCTTGAACTTGCCCATCACTGGACTAATTTCCAGCCTCATCCCTATGCCTTTCAACGCGAGGCAGGCCTGGCAAGGGGTCATAATTGGGTACCAGATGGCTGTCATTTACTGTCTTCTTCCTATCGGTGGGATAGGGTTGGAGGGGCAAGCAGGGAACAGGGTTGGCTGTGTATGTGTGTGTATATGCGTACGTGTGTATGTCCATGTATGTGTGTATGTGTGTATGTGCATGTACGTGTGTATATGTGTGTACGTGTGTGTGTATACGTGTGTGCATGCATGTGTGCTGTGTATGTACATGTATGTGTGTGTGTGCATATGTGCGTGTGTGTGTGTGTGTGACCACTTGAGATTTCAAGGCTTGTGGGATTTAGACACAAGTTCCCCAAAGTGCTAGCCCTCACATCCTCTGTGTACCCAGCAAATCCTCATTTAAAGCTCCAGAACTTCTCTTGGAACCAGACAAAAGAGTATGGCTGGAAGAATAAATGGCCAAGAAAAATAAATAATTCAGGTGGGGGTGGGAGAGCAGGGGTGGGGAAGATTTATCTGCCTGGTTATAAAAACCTATTTTAGAGCAAATAGTACTAAAAACAGCTGGAGTGCAGCTACAAAGAGAAAACTATATCTAAGTTATGCAGAAGAGGGCCAAGAATTAGACCAAATTATATGAGAGACTGTCATATGTGATGAGTAAGCAATATGGAAGGGAAAGCTCACTTAATAAATCATGTTGGAATACTGAAGATTGAGTTTGAAAAAAGAGTTAGATTTGTACATTACCCTACTCACCAACATGAGAGTTAAATATTTTAAACTAAGAAATCACAGAGGAAAAAGTAGCCTAATCAGAATGTACCATTTGCTGTACTTTGCAAGTATGGGGCGGGGAGGTGAAGGAAATAGCACTTGCTGAGTGCCTACTGTACGCCACACATGTATTACCTTATCCCATTAGGACTCTCAGCAACCCTGTGAGACAGGGATTGCCTTCAACTTTCAGATAAGGAAACTGAGGCACAGAGAAACCAGTTACTTTCTCAAATGGAGAGCACTCAGAAGCGTCTCACTCTTTTTGACTCCATGCCCTGTACTGCCCAGCTGCTGCCCACCAGCCCAAGGGGTCCAAGGGAGATGGGGTGCCTAGTTCAGTGCCAGCCCATTCCTAGACGGACCTGGGGTGGTAGAAAGTGAAACAAATCAGAACCAAGGTTGAGGACAAGGCAGCTGCACAGTGGTGCAGAGCTGATGAGTTCGGCCAGGAGAACAGGGGCAGTAAGTGCATTCCAGGGGCCACCTGCCTGGAGTTGGGAAGCAGGATGAATGGCTGGGTCCCAGGAAAGGTTGGGATGTTTAATGTGATGACACTGGGGCACACAACAGCCATAATTTGTGGTCCATCCCTACTCCTTCCTTCTACCAGACATAACCTTAACTCCCCTTCCTAGGGGCCTGGAGAAGCCACGTGGTATCATGAAAGAGCAGGTGCAGGAGAGGTCAAGAAAACTTGGGTTTAATTGTGCTTTGTCGCTTTCTAGGTGCATGGCCTTGATCCAGTAACCTAAACCCTCTGAGCCTTAGTTTCCTAATTTTCACTTCAGGGTGCCCACCTCACAGAATTCATGTGGGAATTAAATGGACAAGTCAGGTAAAGCATTAAGCATAATAAATGGTGCAGAGTAGGTGCTCAATCGATATTTATTGAATAAGCAAATTTATACATTTGATTAACGTGACCAGCGTGTTCTGCTTTGCCCGGGCCTTTCCTGATTTTACCACTGAGGGTCCTGCTTCCTGGGAGACCCCTTAGCCCTGGTAGACCCGGAGAGATGGGCTGGAAGGGCAGCCTGAATGATTATATTCCATAAACCCTTTCATTAACTTCTTTTTGTTTCATTTTTAACTCTTTATTTTATTTTATTTTTTTTGCGGTATGCGGGCCTCTCACTGTTGTGGCCTCTCCCGTTGCAGAGCACAGGCTATGGACGCGCAGGCTCAACTAACTCTTTATTTTATATTGGAGTACAGTTGATTAACAATGTTGTGTTAGCTTTAGGTGTACCAGGAAGTGATTCAGTTATACATATACACGTATCTATTCTTTTTTCAAATTCTTTTCCCAATTAGTGGTTACAGAATATTGAGCAGAGTGCCCTGTGCTATATAGGAGGTCCCTGTTGGTTATCTGTTTTAAATATAGAGGTGTGTATATGTCAATCCCATACTCCCTAACTATCCCTCCCCCCAACCCTTCCCCTCTGGTAACCATAAGTTTGTTCTCTGAGTCTGTGACTCTGTTTCTGTTTTGTAAATAAGTTCATTTGTGTCATTTATTTTTTTTTAAGATTCTCATTATCCTCTGACTGGCACAATTACATTGCATGATAAGGTCTTTGTGACAAAGGCATCAGCGAATTAGTTGTAAACATTGAAAATACGCTGCATTTTTGGAAACCCTGGATGGGGATTTCTTTATATTTTAAACATACCGAGCTCTCCCCTCCCCAGGCTTCAAAGGGCTCTGGCAGCAGTGGAGGACGTGCTGTGAGAGACAGCATGGTGGATTTGGGGACCTGCGAGGAGGGAGAATGTCCGGGGCACAGGGGATATGACTTTGTGCAGGCAGGGTTGTGGAGGTGAGACTGGAGGGGGGCAGAGGTCACAGGGCTCCCGGGGCCGGGCCAAGGTCTCAATCTCACAGCCTTGGGGAGCCCAGAACGCTGTCACACAGAGGAGTGTCACAGTAGGATCGGAAAGTTTACACAGGTGGAGTTTTGGAGAATTGATTTGTGTGGGTTCTGTAGAGGCCACGATGAGAGACGGAAGACCATTCTGGGTGCTTCTGTCATTATGCAGGTGAGTTTCACAGAGGTGGAGAGAAACGGACAGGACAGTGATCTGAGGGTGAATGTGTGGCAGGGGGAGGCGACTCACTTGTGCTCTGGCTACAATGACAACCACCAAGACAGGGACTTAAGGAGGAAAATAGCTTCAGGGGTAGACGCTGCGTTTGGCTTTGGATGTGTTGTTTGGGCCCTGGGACCACCAAATGGAGACATCTCTTGGGCAGAGGGATATAAATGTCTGAAACTTTGGAGAGAAAGGTAGGCTGGAGATAAAGATTTGGCTTTCATTCACCTTCTAAGTCCAAGGTGACTGAAATGGGTGAGTTACTGATGGTGAAACTGAGTCCCCCTAAAACTGAGTTCCCTTACCAAGTTTATGATTAATCTTTCTATCCAAAACTTTATTCCTTTTCTTGTCCCCTCTGACCTCAATCCTGTGCTAACTGAACAGTCAGATGACTACCATTGCTGTTGTCACTAACATTGTGAATGTACTAAAATTACTGTTATAGATCACATCATTAACGTACAAACTCAGGTTGTACAAACTCCAGGGCAAGAAGAGCTAACGGACCCCCAGCTGTGAACCTGGTCAGAGAATCACAAACCAGAGATACCTGGACTCCCCAAACTATGATTAAGCAATGCCCCAGGATATGAGTAACCCCGGCTTCTTTGTTCTTCCCCTTAAAAAAAAAAACCCTGACTCAAAGACGGAGTGGGAGTGGTCTGAGGCTTGTCTTCCACTCCCTTGCTTGGCACCCTGCGATAAACACTGTCTTTTCCTTCACCACAACCTGGTGTCAACAAATCGCCTCTGCTGCCCACTGCCCGCCACGCCAGGCATCTTCCACTCTTGCTTGGCACCCTGCGATAAACACTGTCTTTTCCTTCACCACAACCTGGTGTCAACAAATCGCCTCTGCTGCCCACTGCCCGCCACGCCAGGCAAGCAGACCCCATTTGGTTCAGAAACAATGGAGGATGTGAGTGAAAAGGCGGGAGGCCCCAGCCCCGCAAGGGAGAGGATGGTTGATTCTCTATTTCCTAGAGGAAGGGCTGTGATGGTTGACAGGCTTGAACAGGGCAGCAGCCTTTGCTGGTTGGTGTCTTCAACGTGCTTGAGCACAGTCGGATCCCTGGGAGCCATCTGGAAAGTCTGTATTTTCTGGTGTGACCCAGTTCTAGATAAGATGCCACTAATAATACCCATTCACTCCTCGGAGCTGTGAGGAATCGGGAGCTAAGGTATGCACTGGGCTCATTATGCAGATAACCTGTCCTGCGGCACAGGCAGGGCTGGCTGGTCCTTCACTCCTTCTCTCCTCTCCCAGGATTCTGGAATGGTCTGCAGCTGCCCACACACAGCCCTTGCCTCCTTCCTCCAGGTGTCTGAAGGTCTCCTGGATGTAAGCATCTCTTGAAACACGACGATCTTCATTTGCCAGAATTGTTTTCAAACAATTCCGGCTATGAGAATGCTCAGATAAAGTCAATTTCTCTTTCTCAATAAGAAAATTGAGGAAAGAGAAAGCATTGCACGGGGCGGGTGGGCTGGGGGTGGACTCAGGAGATGGATGCTGTCCAGCTAAGCACACGTCTCTCTCTGAATTTCTGTGAAATGCGGGTGTAGAGCTGCATGAGCCGTCAAGACCCAGCCCAGACGTGCTGGGCATGATTCTAGCCAACCTATACGAGTCAGCGCTTGCTAGTGCATGAGTCAGAAATATTAAAATATGGCTCAAAACAAGGAGTTAAAAATGGTAATTTTCAAGGTCTTATGTATTTATTTAATAAGTATGTATGGAACACCCACTGAAAGTGGTAGCTGCAGGTGAGGTAAGGGGAGCAAAGGTGCTCCAGGGGCCCCCATAAGAGTCTAGTGGAAGGCACGTGACTGGGGCAGTAGCTGCACAGTGTGAGGTGTGCGTGGCGGGGGAGGACGGCAGGGAGGCCGGAGGGGAGGCTGTTACAATAGTTCTGCTCCCCCCCTCCACTCTCTGACAACGTTCCCGCAGGATGTTCCTGGCCCACCTCTACCTCCATAGGAAAAATCTCGGAAGCGCCCAGAGGATGTGGTGCACCCCACACTTTGCAAGGAGCACCCCGTGCTGGGAGGGAATGCGCTCATCCTTCCGGACCGCCGAAGGGAGCTTTCCCAGTGTCAGTGCGCATTGACGCCTCAACTTGTGCCTGAACAATTTTTAACTGGCTGTCGCCATGGCAGCGTGAGAACCGCTGGGAAAGATGTGGCCTTTCTGACAGCAGTCAAGATGCTGGCTGCCCTCTCATCTCACTTAATCCCCTGCGCGCCAGAGCCGAGATAATCTACATTAAATTCCCGCCTTCTGTTGGCAGAGCTGGAGCCCAGACACCACTCTGTGCTTCCTCATCTGCAAAGTAGGGATTTTAATAAAACAAAACCCAAAACCAACAAAACACCTCCCTTTGTGGGTCTGTTGTGGGAATCAAATTAAGTGGTTAAGGCATGAATGCACTCTGCATCGCCCATGTTAGTTTCTTTCTTTCTTTCTTTTTATTTTTTTTAAAGATGTTTTGATGTGGACCATTTTCAAAGTCTTTATTGAATTTGTTACAATATTCCTTCTGTTTTATGTTTTGGTTTTTTGGTCCCGAGGCATGTGGGATCTTAGTTCACCGACCAGGGATGGAGCCTGTACCCCCTGCACAGGAAGGCGAAGTCTTAACCACTGGACCTTCCCAGGTCTTAATGGCAACACCAATCCCCACCCCCCTTCTGCCCTTCATCTCTGCTTTATGGGCTGATGCCCATGAGCCTTCTACAGGTTTCCACAAAGTCTGGAAACATAGGCATTATCATTTCTCTCTTGACAGACGGGTGATGTCCTTGACATTCTGCACATTTGCCCACGTTTCCAGACTTTCCAGACCCCCTGCAGGACCAGGTCAAGGGCGTGCCTCTCCCTGGCAGAGGTGGGAGCTGATGCAGACAGGGAGCTCTCTCTGCCACTCGGCTCTTTGCAGTTACATACCTGGATCCCTGCCTTGTCTTTACTCCTTGAGGGCCGGGACTGTGTGTCTTTTCACCTTGTGCCCCAGCACCCAGCACCAGGCCCTGAGGATAGGTAGACACTTGAGTAGCATTTATTGAATGAAGAAAGGAAGGAAGGAATACAAGGGCCAATGGAGAGTGCAAGTGTGACATTGTGATTTATAATAAGAAATATATATTTGGGACTTCCCTGGTGGTACAGTGGTTAAGAATCCGCCTGCCAATGCAGGGGACATGGGTTTGATTCCTGGTCTGGCAAGATCCCACATGCCGTGGAGCAACTAAGCCCCTGTGCCACAACTACTGAGTGCACGCACCACAACTACTGAAGCCTGCGCACCTAGAGCCCGTGAACCACAACTACTGAGTCCCCGTGCTACAACTACTGAGCCTGTGCTCTAGAGCCCGCAAATCACAACTACTGAGCCTGCATGCTGCAACTACCAAGCCTGTATGCTGCAGCTACTGAAGCCTGCGCACCTAGAGCCCGTGCTCCGCAACAAGAGAAGCCTCCGCAATGAGAAGTCGGCGCACCGCAGCAAAGAGTAGCCCCAGCTCGCGGCAACTAGGGAAAGCCCGTGCGCAGCAGCAAAGACCCAATGCAGCCCAAAATAAATAAAATTAAAAAAAAAAAGAAATAAATATTTGGTCTTCCCATTTCTGGCAGAGCTCCTAAAATCTTTGGAATTTCCTACGGGCTGAGCATGATCAAAGTGTCTTTTGTTATGTAAGTTAGCTGACTTTTGAAATGCCCCTAGGTCACCTATGGTTGCGTGCTGGTCATCAGAGGAACTGACCATGGGATGAGAAGGGTGGAACAGTTCCACCCCTCTGAACTCTGGGGAGAGGACAGGGGCTGGAGATTGAGTTCAGTCACCAATGGCCGATGATGTAATCCATCATGGCTATGTCACAACGGCTCCTCCGTGAAAACACAAAAGGATGGGGTTTGGAGAGCTTCTGGGTTGGTGAGCATGTGGAGGTGCTGGGAGCTCTGCGCCCTTTCCCTGTACCTCGCCCTCTGCATCTCTTCCATCTGGCTGTTTCCGAGTTATATCCTTTTATAATAAACCAACAATCTAGTAAATAAAATGTTTAAGCTCTATGATGCCTGCAGCCAGGGGGAGGTCAGCTGGCAGGAAGTGAGGTCTTTCTGGAGAAGAGCTGCCATGGGGGGAAGGAGTGGTTCCTGGCAGCACAAGCCCGGGACAGAGTGCTCACCTGCATGGTGTCACGGAGCCACACGGCCTGGAAGCCTGACCTCAGGGCCCTGAGCCCTGGGGGAGGCTTTTGATCTGCTCTTGGTTCTGCAAAGAGCCTGAGAAACATGCCCTTGATGGAGGGAAGGAGCATGTGCGGAGGGAATGCATCTTGATTCCTCCTCTGGGGGGGTCGTGGGGAAAACTGGAGGGAACTTCTGATTGGAGAGGTGAAGACCCTATGTCAGGGTCCCTTCAGGTCACAGTAGTTTTGCTTGAGACAGGAGATAGCAATCCCCAGGAAAAATGGTCCAGGCTTTTGCAGAGCATTAAAGAGCAGTTAAGCAGTAGTTGGAACTTTCAGGAAAACCAAGGAGACAACCTGTGGGTTCCGTCTGTGTAGCTGAGAGACTGACTCACCCATTCACCCTTTGCCCTCCCTGCCTCCCGCCAAGGTTACCCATGAAGGCTGGACTTGAACAACGGGGGTCTGATCTATGTCGTCATCCTAGTCGTCTCCTCCCCAGGCTGGTTTTTAAAAATAACTTCTATTTTTTCTTAGAACACAAGTAATTGACACTCTGTAGATTTAGAAATGCAGAAAAGAACAAAGAAAAAGAACCAGCTATAATCCAATTGCTCAGAGATAATCACTGTTCATATTATGGTATCTAGTCTTTTCTGCATGAGTATGTATTATACATGCACATACGTGTATGCACATTTATTTATAGAAATGCGTATTTATGCAATGTGTAATCTTTTTAGAAAAAAGATGTCAAATCATGTTTGAGAGCTTAGACTCTGGAGCCAGGCTTGGGTTCTAATCCTGGCTCTGTTATGTGCTGCCTGTGTCGTCTTGATTGGAAACTTTCTGTGCCTCAGTTTCCTTATCTGTAAACAGCCAAATTGGTTGATGAAAAATAGTGTCTCACTGTTGCCTGGATTTGAAGTTTTCTGTTGGTCATTCATGTTTCTTGGAATTGCTCGGTCGTACCCTCTGTCCACAGGAGGGTATGCCTCATACTTTCGTGGTGTGTGAAGGTGCTGTGTGTTCCTGCCACTTCCAAGTTTGGGGCTCTGGACCCCACCCTTAGCCTCTGATTATCCACCATCTTTGCTGTCTCTTCAACTTCTCCCTCCGTGTTGCCTCCTTTCCACCAATCAATACAATCAATTAAAATGTTGATTTCAATAATAAATTCTGGAGAGGGTGCGGAGAAAAGGGAAGCCTCCTACACTGTTGGTGGGAATGTAAATTTGTGGAGCCACTACCAAGAACAGTATGGATGTTCCTTAAAAAACTAAAAATAGAACTACCGTATGACCCAGCAATCCCACTCCTGGGCATATATCTGGAGAAAACCATAATCCAAAAAGAAACGTGCACCCCAGTGTTCACAGCAGCACTATTCACAATAGCCAGGACATGGAAGCAACCTAAACGTCCATGGACAGATGAGTGGATAAAGAAGATTTGGTATATATATACTATGGAATATCACTCAGCCATAAAAAAGAATGAAATAACGCCATTTGCAGCAACATGGTTGGACCTAAAGATTATCATACTAAGTGAAGTAAGCCAGACAGAGAAAGACAAATATCATATGATATTACTTATATGTGGAATCTAAAATATGATACAGATGAACTTATTTACAAAACAGAAACAGACTCACAGACCTAGAAAACAGACTTACGGTTACCACAGGGGAAGGAGGGTAGGGATAAGTTAGAAGTTTGGGATTAGCAGGTACAAACTACTGTACATAAAATAGAGAAACAACAAGGACTAACTGTATAGCACAGGGAACTATAGCCAACATCTTGTAATAACCTATAATGGAAAAGAATCTGAAAAAGAATATATATGTATACCTGAATCACTTTGCTGTACACCAGAAACTAACACAACATTGTAAACCAACTATACATCAATGAACTAAAATTTAAAAGTGTTGGTTTTTAAAACATGCTCAAGTCTCTCCCTTTTTAAGTAAATAAGCAAAAACTCTTGCTGAATGCTGTGTCAGCCAAACTTCCTTTGCCAGCTGAACTTCCTCTGGGTTGTCTATACCCATCATCTCTCTTCCCCATCCCCCTTTCTCAATCTCAGTCTGGCTGCTGTCCCACAGCCCCACCCAGATTGCTTGGGAGTGGGCTCCCAGTGGCCTCCTTGCTGCCAGATCCACTAGGCACCTCTGTCTTTATTCTTCCCGGGCCTCTTGCCTTTGGCACTACCTCCTCCTCCCTCTTTCCC
>NW_006785943.1:625817-630472 GCF_000442215.2 Lipotes vexillifer
CTTTCCCTTGTCTTCCTGGACCACAAGCTCCCCTGCTTCCTGGGCTCCCTCCCGGCTCCTCCCCTCTGCACATTCTTTGCTGGTCCCCTTTGTAAGTGTCCCGCCCTTGAATGTGCTTTTCCTCAGCCTTCCTCCTTGCTTCTTCTCTTCTCTGAGACTCTGATTGAACCCAAACATATCTTCACTACTCTGTAAATGTGGTCAATTCTCAAATCTCTACCTCTTAATTCAGGCGGCTCTTCTGAGCTCCCGATCAATATACCCAACTGGACGCTTTCATTAAGACATCCCCTAGAGCCGTAAAATCGATGTGTCTCAAATAAAATTAAATATCTTCTCTGCTAATACAGCCCTCCCCTTTGGTTTCTATCTTTGGAAAGGGTCAGACTCATCTCCCTGCTAAAGTGTCAGTGAGTCATTTCAAAAGAAATCAAAGCAGTGTTACATTAATAGTTGAATTTTGGGAATAGAAAGACAGAAGGGTGGCCGGGGCATCTGGGTCTTCTGATGTCACTGAAATCACAGATGCTGCTGTGCTTTGTATTCTTGTCCTGTACGAGGCAGACCCTGATGCTTGAGAGACAATCAACACTTATAATTACTAAATGAATGGAAATTCATGGGACCAAGAGGAATAGCTTTTCACAGAGTGCTTTAGCTGCAAGGGCTCTCAAAGATCATCTGGTCCAACTGCAGCCCCGAGAAGAGTCTGTGGTCCTCAGCACATGTCTAGTGGTGCAGAGAAGTGACCTCAGACCCTTCCCATTTCCCGGGGGCCACTAGGCATGGCCATCAAAGATACCCCTGCGATGAGCTGGGAAAGGGCATTTGGTCTGACGTTGTTTCCCTTCACCCTCCAGGTCCCTGTCCTTAGGCACCCTTGGAAAGGAGTGGGAACTCCATGTTGCTTACAGAGGATTTTCTTACCTCTGGCTGGGCTCCCAGGCCCTGAAATCACAGGAAAGCATGGGCAGGTGTAGTTATCAACATCCCAGGGAGGGAAATGCTCTCTTTAAAAACACAATTAACTACAGAAGTTTGAAGCGTACTAAGAAGAGAGAGAGAATAGTACAAAAGAATCTCCATGCATCCAGTCCCCAGCTTCAACTCACTCCTGTCATACATGTAAGTCTCCTTCCCCTCAACACCTTTTTGTTTGGTTTTGGTTTTGTTCAATATCATTTTATTTTATTTTTTTTATTTTTTTATTTTTTTGTCATTCTTTTTTTAAAAAACTATTTATTTATTGGAGTATAGTTGATTTTTTCTTTTGGCTGCTCCACGCGGCATGTGGGATCTTAGTTTCCCGGACCAGGGATGGAACCCGCACCCCCTGCACTGGAAGCTCAAAGTCTCAACCACTAGACTGCCAGGGAAGTCCCAATGTATAGCTGATTTACAATATCGTGTTAGTTTCAGGTGTACAGCACAGTGATCCAGTTTTATATATAAAACTTTTAAGATTGGCAGGTGGACTCTCAACCACTGTGCCACCAGGGAAGCCCTGTGCTTTTTTTTTTCCTTTAATTTAAATTTGTCACTGTAGCCTGGAGAGCTCTCCACGGTAGAACACAGAAGTCTTTCCTTAACCATTTTGGTTTAACAGCTTTACTGAGGTATAATTTACATAGCATAAAATCTACTCATTATAAGTATATTATTCAATAATTTTAGTAAATTTATAGAGTTGTGCAAGCGTAGCCACGGTGCATTTTAGAACATTTCCATCACCCCAAAAAGTTCCTATCAGTAGTCAATCCTAACAACTCCAGCCCTAGGAAACCACTGGTCTGCTTTTTTTTTTTTCTTTAAAACAGCTTTTTCTAAATATTTTACGTGGTCATATGGTCTTTTATGTTTAACTTCTTTCACTTAGCATAATGTTTCTGAGTTTCATTCATGCTGCAGAATGTGTCAGCACTTTGTTCACTTTAAATGTCTAATTGTGTTCCACTGTGTGACTGTACCACATTTTGTTTATCCATTCACCCGTCAATGGGCATTCGGATTGCTTCCAGTTTGGGGCTATTATGGATAACACTGCTATGAACATTCACATATGTATCTTTGTATGAACATATACTTTTATTTCTATTGGCTAGATTCCTAGAAATGGAATCACCGGTTGTCCTCATTCATTTCTACAATGGCATCGAACCCCATGGCGTAACTTATTCAAGCAGTCCTCTATTGATGGACATTTGTGCTGTTTCAGCTTTCCTTTTTGCTATTGCAAAAACAGTGCTACAATAAATAGCCCGTGCATGTGTAATTTATTCCATTTGCCAGTGTATCTTTTTGATCGATTCTTAGACATGCGTTTGCTGGGTCAAATGGCAACCACATATGCAGTTTGGCTAGATATTGCCAAGTTCCCCTCATAGGTACTGTGTCATTTTTCATCCCTACCAACAGTCTGTGAGAGTTGTTTTCCATAGCCTTGTCGGCAGCCTGTATTATTCAACTCTTGTATTTTCATCAGTATGTGTAAAAGATGTTATCTCAGCATAGTTTTTACTTAGGAATGCTCTCTTTTCTAATGTGTCATTTCATTCATTCATTTATTCATTCATGCATGCCATACCACAAGGAGGCAATGCCCCATAGGTTGCTCTAATTGCTATTCTTATTGTCATAGGTGCCAAGTAGAGCTCAGAACAAGGCAGGAAATATTCCTGCTACCCTGGAGCTTACATTCCGATAAGGAAAGGAAAATAATACAGCTAATTAATATGAACATGTTCACACAGTGGTAAGTACTCTGTTGAGAACTGAAAGAGGGTGACAGATCAGTGGATGACATCCATTCGTTCAATTGCTGAGTCACACCTACAGTGTGCGGGGCTCCAGGTGAATTGCTAGAGCTTTCCTGGTCAAGGTGCAGCCAGAGTCTTTTGTGAAGGTGATGGGGGTAAGTGTGTACGCTGCCTTAGGTCATATAGAGCAGTCGGCACAAGCTGACCCTCTTCTACTGGGCCCTGGGGACACAGAGAGGAGCAGAGGTGCTCTCTGTTCACAGTCTAGTGGAGGAGAAAGACATGAAACCAAGCCATTCTGGAAGAAAAATGACCTAATAGTGCAGTGGGAGCATATGAGGAGATTCCAGAAAATTCCTCAGGGTGGTTGAGGCTCAGGGAAGGCCATGCAGGGCCTCTGAAGATGAGTGAGGGGGCCCAGCAGCCTTGCAGGGAGAGGGCATGTTGGCTGCCCTGGACACAGAGCACTGCCCCCATGGTGGAACTGTGAGGTCATGAGGGTCTCAATCGATTAGGCAGCGTCTGAGGGGCAGGACAGCAGCCATAGGTGTCCTTTTCTTAGAGTTCTTAGCACTTCTTTGTTTGTTTGTTTTTAATTGGGATATAGTTGCTTTACAATGTTGTCTAGCTCCTGCTGCACCGCGAAGTGAACCAGCCATATATGTACACATATCCCCTCCCTTATGGATTTCTCTCCATCCAGGTCACCACAGAGCACTGAGTAGAGTTCCCCGTGCTATACAGTAGGTCCTCACTAGTTATCTATTTCATACCCAGTGGCGTATATACATTAATCCCAATCTCCCAATTCATCCCACCCCAACTTCCCCTCCTTGGTGTCCACATGTCTGTTCTCTACATCTATGTCTCTATTTCTGCTTTGCAAATACGTTCATCTGTACCATTTTTCTAGATTCCACATATATGCGTTAATATACGATATTTGTTTTTCTCTTTCTGACTTACTTCACTCTGTATGACAGTCTCTGGGTCCATCCACCTCACTACAAATAACTCAGTTTCATTCCTCTTTATGGCTGAGTAATATTCCATTGTATATATGTGCCACATCTTCTTTATCCATTCATCTGTTGATGGACATTTAGGTTACTTCCATGACCTGGCTATCGTAAACAGTGCTGCAATGAACACTGGGGTGCATGTATATTTTTGAATTATGGTTTTCTCAGGGTATATGCCCAGGAGTGGGATTCCTGGGTTATATGGTAGTTCAGTAGGAGGGGTTTGGGCCGGGTGCTGCATTCTAGATCTGGGCTGTTGCCCTTCCCTCCCATTTAGAAATCAGTGAGAGATGATCCCTGGTCCCTGTGCTCCTGCTGCTGAGATAGTTCTCCTAGCCCAGCTTCAGCCACCCTACCCCGATCCTCACTGAGCCTGCTTCCAGAAAACGGGGCTCACTGACCAAGCCCAGTACCTCCCACTGCCACTGAACTTCTGTCTGACATGTGGCAGAGTTTCCCAAAGTGGTTCTCCAGAACTCCTGCATCAGAATAACCTTGGATACTGCTGGTTAAAAAGTTAATTCCTGAGCCCTGCACAGGATATATAGAGTCAGAATATTTGGGCACAGAGATGGACATTTTCAATCAGCTCTCCAGGTTGTCCCTGTGTACACCAAAGTCTGAATGTCACTTTTCTAGGGTAGTGGTTCTCATCCGGGGAACTTGTTAGAAATGCAAGTTCTCTGACCTTGTCCATGCCACCTGCATCAGGAACTCTGAGGGTGGGCTGCACAGGCTGTGTTTTGACAAGCCTCGGGGTGATTCTGATGCATGCTCAAGTGTGAGAACCACTGGATTAAGGCAAGGGTCCTCCACCAAGGCTGCATGTTAGAATCACATTAGAGAAGTCCCAAGGAGCTTCTAAAATTCCTGCTGT
>NW_006785943.1:630482-646505 GCF_000442215.2 Lipotes vexillifer
CCAGCTCCCAGGGATCCTGGTTTGGGTGACCTGAGGTGGAGTCTGAGCATTTGTAAGCTCCTCAGGCGAGTTGAACATGCAGCCAAGCGATGAGAACTACTGGTCCAGGACAGTGGTTTTCTGGGCACAATTTTGCGTATCACGGGATGCTTGGCAAAATCTGGGGACATTATTTGTTGTCACAGCATGGGCATGCCACGGGCATCTAGTGGGAAGAGATCAGGGATTCTACTAAACATCCTACAATGCACAGGATAGCTCCCACAACACCCGGGCTAAAATGTCAGTAAGGCCAAAGTTGAGGCATCCTGTTCTAGGGAAACAGTCATACCCAAGAATCTTAGCTTCTAGACTTAGCCCCACCCCTCCCCGCAATAAGATATATATATTTGCAGAGTATTTTTTTATTCTCAGAAACAAAAGACACTCCGTAGAGCTTAATTCTCACCTACCTACATGACAACTAATACAGATATGCTTATACACACTAACATTCGTAAAAAGGCATCCCAGATACGCATGTAGATGCATGCAGAAAGATATATGTACGTGTTTGTCTGCACAGATGCCCGCACTCATATTTACTGAACCACACACATGGAGCCATACCCCCTACGGTAACTCACAGTCATTAAAGTGCACACACACATATACACACTCACACACTGACAACCCCATTTGTTCAGTGCAAGGGCCCTAGTGTCACCCAGAGTTCTCGTGTTCTCCCCATCCCCATTCTTTTTTTTTTAAATTAATTAATTAATTAATATTTATTTTTGGCTGTGTTGGGTCTTCGTTTCTGTGCAAGGGCTTTCTCCAGTGGCAGCGAACGGGGGCCACTCTTCATCGCGATGCGCGGGCGTCTCACTGTCGCGGCCTCTCCCGTTGCGGAGCACAGGCTCCCGATGCGCAGGCTCAGCAGTTACGGCTCACGGGCTTAGCTGCTCCGCGGCATGTGGGATCTTCCCAGACCAGGACTCGAACCCGTGTCCCCTGCATTGGCAGGCATATTCTCAACCACTGAGCCACCAGGGAAGCCCTCCCCATCCCCATTCTTGCTCTGCTTTGCCTGAATGGCCTAGGTATTGACACGGTGGAGACTCCACATGCCAAGGTCATGGTTGCATGTCCTTGGGGTGGCAGATAATCAGGCGGGATGGAAGGAGAGCCTGTAGCGGGCATGGTGCTTGGGTGCAGCACGAGGGGACAGTGAGAAGGGACTTGGGGTCCCAGGCTCTCCAGGAACCTGAGAGAGATGAGGGCAGGGAGGGGAAAGGAGTCAGACTGATGCTCAGGGAACTCTAGGGGGAGAAAGGGAGGAAGGGAGGACGAGGGGGAGGGTGGACCTGAGCCAAGGTGCCCGATGGAGCACACTGCCATCGCTGTCTGCTTCTGCTGCCTCCACAGCGCCTACTCAGATTCAGGCAGAAATATCTGCTAAGGGTCCACTCAATATTTCTTTAGACACTCATGCACACCTTAAAGGATGGTAGTGGAAAGCACATGGGTCTTTGAAGGCAGGTAAAGCAGATATGAATCCCAGGCCTGCCACTTGCATGGATAAGTTTCCCAAACTCTCTAATCTTTTTTTTTTTTTATTAATTAATTTATTTATTTTTGGCTGCGTTGGGTCTTCGTTTCTGTGCAAGGGCGTTCTCCAGTGGCGGCGAGCGGGGGCCACTCTTCATCACGATGCGCGGGCCTCTCACTGTCGCGGCCTCTCCCGTTGCGGAGCATGGGCTCTAGGCGCACGGGCTTCAGTAGTTGTGGCACGCGGGCTCAGTAGTTGTGGCTCGCGGGCTCTAGAGCGCATGCTCAGTAGTTGTGGCACCCCTCCCCGCAATAAGATATATATATTTGCAGAGTATTTTTTTATTCTCAGAAACAAAAGACACTCCGTAGAGCTTAATTCTCACCTACCTACATGACAACTAATACAGATATGCTTATACACACTAACATTCGTAAAAAGGCATCCCAGATACGCATGTAGATGCATGCAGAAAGATATATGTACGTGTTTGTCTGCACAGATGCCCGCACTCATATTTACTGAACCACACACATGGAGCCATACCCCCTACGGTAACTCACAGTCATTAAAGTGCACACACACATATACACACTCACACACTGACAACCCCATTTGTTCAGTGCAAGGGCCCTAGTGTCACCCAGAGTTCTCGTGTTCTCCCCATCCCCATTCTTTTTTTTTTAAATTAATTAATTAATTAATATTTATTTTTGGCTGTGTTGGGTCTTCGTTTCTGTGCAAGGGCTTTCTCCAGTGGCAGCGAACGGGGGCCACTCTTCATCGCGATGCGCGGGCGTCTCACTGTCGCGGCCTCTCCCGTTGCGGAGCACAGGCTCCCGATGCGCAGGCTCAGCAGTTACGGCTCACGGGCTTAGCTGCTCCGCGGCATGTGGGATCTTCCCAGACCAGGACTCGAACCCGTGTCCCCTGCATTGGCAGGCATATTCTCAACCACTGAGCCACCAGGGAAGCCCTCCCCATCCCCATTCTTGCTCTGCTTTGCCTGAATGGCCTAGGTATTGACACGGTGGAGACTCCACATGCCAAGGTCATGGTTGCATGTCCTTGGGGTGGCAGATAATCAGGCGGGATGGAAGGAGAGCCTGTAGCGGGCATGGTGCTTGGGTGCAGCACGAGGGGACAGTGAGAAGGGACTTGGGGTCCCAGGCTCTCCAGGAACCTGAGAGAGATGAGGGCAGGGAGGGGAAAGGAGTCAGACTGATGCTCAGGGAACTCTAGGGGGAGAAAGGGAGGAAGGGAGGACGAGGGGGAGGGTGGACCTGAGCCAAGGTGCCCGATGGAGCACACTGCCATCGCTGTCTGCTTCTGCTGCCTCCACAGCGCCTACTCAGATTCAGGCAGAAATATCTGCTAAGGGTCCACTCAATATTTCTTTAGACACTCATGCACACCTTAAAGGATGGTAGTGGAAAGCACATGGGTCTTTGAAGGCAGGTAAAGCAGATATGAATCCCAGGCCTGCCACTTGCATGGATAAGTTTCCCAAACTCTCTAATCTTTTTTTTTTTTTATTAATTAATTTATTTATTTTTGGCTGCGTTGGGTCTTCGTTTCTGTGCAAGGGCGTTCTCCAGTGGCGGCGAGCGGGGGCCACTCTTCATCACGATGCGCGGGCCTCTCACTGTCGCGGCCTCTCCCGTTGCGGAGCATGGGCTCTAGGCGCACGGGCTTCAGTAGTTGTGGCACGCGGGCTCAGTAGTTGTGGCTCGCGGGCTCTAGAGCGCATGCTCAGTAGTTGTGGCACACGGGTTTAGTTGCTCTGCCGCACGTGGGATCTTCCTGGACCAGGGATCGAACCCGTGTCCCCTGCATTGGCAGGTGGATTCTTAACCACTGTGCCACCAGGGAAGCCCTGAATTTTTTTTTTTTTTAAGTATATTTGATTTACAATGTTGTGTCAAACTCTCTGATCCTTGGGTTTCTTAGGTGAAAAGTGGGGATGACAATACCTGCTCCAAATGGCTTTGTAAAGATTAAATTGCATGATACGTATACATTTCTTACAAAGTGCCTAGCATAGGGTAAGCCCTTAAGAGTACTAGATCCTTTCTCTTACCCTCCATGTCCTCCAGGTATTTTTTGTTTTTTACTGAAGTAGGATTGATTTACAAGGTTGTGTTAATCTCTGCTGTGCAGTTATACACATATAGACATTTTAAAATATTCTTTTCCATTATGATTTATCCAGGATAGTGGATATAGTTCCCTGTGCTATACAGTAGGACCTTGTTGTTTATCCATGCTATATGTAATAGTTTGCATCTACTAACCCCAAACTTCCAGTCCATCCCTCCCTATAGCCCACCGCTTTGGCAACCACAAGTCTGTTCTCTATGTCTGTGAGCCTGTTTCTGTTCCTCCAGCTACTTTGGACTCATTCATATATGTCTATTTCCTAGAATAAAAGCCTCATCATGCCTTATTGAACTGGAAAACATTTCCAGAAACATGATAAGTGAGTTAAAGTCTATGGCCATTTTGATGACCTTTCAGATCACTGTCGATTGCTTTTCAAATACTATTTCTGGATATTGTTTTCCAACGGACATCTCTCAAAGAGATGAAAAACTTATGTATGAAGGTGCTCATTTCGGTGCTATTTATAAGAACATCATTATACAACAGAAGGATAATAACTGACTTAATCTTGTTAGGAATAAGGCAGCATGTAGTCAAATAAGCAATTAATGGTTAAACCACTTGTGAATGATACTACTGCTTGATAGATTATCGATCAGCTGTTGAAATAATAAAAACAAATACTAAATAGTAAAATTTAAAACTCTACCTGACAAAATGAAAAGAGAAAGCTTGAAATAGATTCTCAACAATTGTTACAATGTTTTAATACACACACATTCGAATACAACTTTAGATAATACTTTAAAATGAAGCTTGGCAAACTTTTTCTGTAAAGGGCCAGATAGGAAATATTTTAGGCTTTACAGGCCAGATGGTCTCTGTTACAACTACTCAGTACTGCCCCTGTAGTGCGAAAGCAGCCATAGACAGACAGTATGTGAATGAATGAGCATGGCTGCATTCTAATAAAACTTTATTTACAAAAACAGGTTGCAGGCTGGATTTGGCCCACGGGTCAGTTTGCAAACCCCTGCGTTAAAGGGAAAAGAGGGACTTACCTGGCAGTACAGTGGTTAAGACTTTGCCTTCCAGTGAAGGGGGTGCATGTTCTATACCTGGTCGGGGAGCTAAGATCCCACATGCCTCGTGGCCATAAAGCCAAAAACATAAAACAGAAGCAGCATTGTAACCAATTCAAAAAAGACTTTAAAAAAATGGTTCACATTGAAAGAAATCTTTAAAAAAAAAATAAAGGGAAAAGAACTGTGTTGTGAATATATGAGAATATTTTTCTTTCTAAATTTCCTTTTATAACCTTACTATATGACCATCTTTTAAAAGTTTAAGAAAAAGGTGGACATATAATATAAAAATGGGCAGAAGTCCTGACCTGATGATTCACAGAAGGAATACCACAATACCATAAACACAGGAAAAATGAAGTATTCACCACTTTTGAAATATGAAATGGAACTTTCAAGAACCCCAAAATACTTAGTGCTCACAGAAGTGTGGTGAGCTAGCCATGCTATTACAGTACCAGTTGGAAAGTCAAATGGCAACCCTTCTCTAGTCAGAAAGGTGTTAATATGCCAAGAGTCTGCCACTGTTCAAAGCCAAAACTTCAGAAAATATAAGTAATGAGGGGCAATTCATCCAGCCAACTATGAAAACAAAATGTAAAGTTTGAGTAATGAAATTAATGTGGAACATGGGAGAGAGACAGAACAATGGAAAAGGAGAAAAGGTTCAGAAATAAACACCAAAGTATGTGGGAATTTATTATATCTTATAGGTGGCATTTCTGATCAGAGAGAAAAAATATTAGGACAACTGGACAGCCATTTGGAAAGAAAAACTGGATCCCTACCTCACACCTTCCCCCCAGTTAACTCTATGAAAGGTTTAAAAAAAAAACAAACTATAAATGTACCTTTAAAAATTGGGCAGTTTTTATAAAAGAGCAAACTCTGAGAGAGGAAGGCCTTTTATAGTATGCTGCAGAAACCATAAACAATATGACTGTGGGATAATATTTTTCTTAAAACTTTTTTTCAGACTTAGGGCTTCCCTGGTGGCGCAGTGGTTGAGGGTCCGCCTGCCGATGCAGGGGACGCGGGTTCGTGCCCCGGTCCGGGAAGATCCCACATGCCGCGGAGAGGCTGGGCCTGTGAGCCATGGCCGCTGAGCCTGCGCGTCCGGATCCTGTGCTCCGCAGCGGGAGAGGCCACAGCAGTGAGAGGCCTGCGTACCGCCAAAAAAAAAACAACAAAAAAAATATTTTTTTCAGACTTACTGTATCAGAAAATTATAAAAAATTTGATAACACACTGTGTTGGGGAGGGTGTGGGAAAACATGTCCTCTTATGCTCTGCTGTATTGAAATGTAGTGATATCTAGCTAAATAAAAACGCACATACCCTCTGACTCAGCAATAATTTCACTCCTAAATATTTACTTTATAAATATAATTGCGCATTTAAATGAAATATATATAAAGGTCTTTATGTCTTTCAATACTTGTAACAGCAAAAGATTGGAAACAAAAGCTTAAATGTCTATCAACAAGGGAGTTAAAAATAATATTGTATACGTTACATGTATTCATACAAGTGAAAACTGTGAAAATTATGTCATTATGAAGAATGACAATGCTCTTTCCTTACTGATATGGAAATATTGCAAGACATCTGGTTAAGTGAAAAAGGCATTGGGGAAAACTGTGTCCATATCATGCTAAAATTTTATGGGAGAGAAAAGGAAAACGTATACTTATAAAAGTGTAGACGGTTTCTGGAAGGATATATGAAAAACTGTAGAAGAGGATGTATCTGGGGAGAAGAGATGGGTGGCTAGGTGGAGGAAAGGGAAATAAACTTAGTTTTCATTGTACACCCTTTTTTAAGTTCTTTAAATTTACAATAAAGCATTACCTATTTAAAATTTAGATTTTCTAATAATATTTAAAGACTCAGGGTAATATTTTTCTCAACAGTATCCCCTATTTTTCCACTTGGGTGGCTAAGAACCATCTAAAACGCAACATGTCCAAAGCTGCACTCCAGATTCCGCCCAGAACCTGCTCCATCAGCCATTCGCCTCACATCAGTTAATGGCAACTCTATTCTTGTAGTCGTTCAGGCTGAAAATCACGGAACTATCAAGGGCTTCAATCTCTCACATCCTACATCCAAACTCTGGCCACACTCGGTTTCTTGTTATTCCTAGAAAATGCCAAGCACCATCCAGTCTTTGGGCCGTTGTACTGGCTGTGCTGTTCCCGCTGCAGGGCTCCTCCGCGCAACCTGCATGCTTCACGCCCTCTCTTCGCTCAAGGCTGTGTCCATAAATCACCTCACTGAACTGAGAAGGAACCAGCCCTCTAGCCAGCACTCCTGACCCACTTTGTTTAAAAAAATTACAGGGTATCCATGACCTTTTAGCATAATGTACAACTTCCTTTTATATTGGTTGTCTATCTCTTACTAAGTGACTAAGCTTCATGAGCGCGTTAATTTTTGCCTATTTTGTTCAAGCCCACAAAGCTATTCGCTGAATGAACGAATTCATTAACGTAAAGTTTACAGAGCACGATATAAAATTGCACCTACAGTATAATGAGTTTTGTAGAAAAATATATTTAAAATATTTAAAGTTTTTTTTAAAGATGTTACATTATGGGCCTTTGCACATTTTGCAATGTGTTTTCCTCCTGTTGCTCATGAAAGAGTATTCCGTCATTGATTGCTTGGCTTCTTCTCCAATTTCTGGGGGAAGGAATGTATCTGCTTAGCTCAGATTCTTCCAGGTAGAATTGGGGAAATGGGCAGAAAGAAAAGATGAACTGCAAGAAGTGAAACAAGTTTAATTAATTTAATATTGGGAATGGAAGCAGAGTCTCTGAGAGGAAAAAGAGAAACTTGAAAAAGGTGAGGAAGGGAAAAGGGAAGAGAAACCCCTTGATATTGGGCTTTATGAGAGATTTTTGCTGGTAGGTGAGAGTGAGGGCTAAGGAGTTTTGGGGAAGCTGCAGGGTGTGGGAGGTGACAAGGGGATGGAAATGGGAAAGAAAATTTTAAGAAGTGTTTCTATTGATTATAAATGAGATTCCCTTTGATTTTCTTTAAGAATCTCTGGCGAAGATCTCAATGGCTTTTGATTACTTGCTGGCACTGGACCACATAAATTCTTGGCTTTTTTAGGGAGAAAGAAATATATGGCAATATCGTAAAAAGGAACGAAATTGTGCCATTTGCAGAGATGTGGATGGACCTAGAGACTATCATACAGAGTGAAGTAAGTCAAAAAGAGAAAAACAAATATTGCATGTTAATGAATATATGTGGAATCTAGAAAAATGGTAAAGATGAACTTACTTGCAAAGCAGAAATAGAGACACAGATGTAGAGAACAAACATATGCATACCAAGGGGGAAGGGAGTAGGGTGGGATGACCTGGGAGATTGGGATTGACATATTTACACTACTATGTTTAATAGCTACTATATAGCACAGGGAACTACTCAGTGCCCTGTGGTGACCTAAATGGGAAGGAAATCCAAAAAAGAGGGGATATGTGTATACTTATAGCTGATTCACTTTGCTGTACAGCAGAAACTGACACAGCAGTATAAAGCAACTATACTCCAATAAAATATATCTATCTATCTATCTATCTATATATATATGGCAACATTACAAATGGTTTGTTCACAGTGGTAACTTTCTGTATTATTTGAATTTTCTTCTTTATATTTGTCTGTACTTTTCACATTTTCCTCCATTATAAATGTATTCCTTTTATAGTATAGAAGGACATGAGTTAACATTTTTCTTTACCCTTCATCCTTCAAAGAGTCTCTGTAGCAGTCAGTAGCTGCCTGAGGCATCTGTCCTTTGCCTGCCTATTTTAGGCAGGCTCCTGGACCAGGAAAGTGAGCCTGCTGTGCTGCAGCCAGTCTTCTCCTGACCATGGCTCTGGCCCCCTTCCCTCTGACTCTCACATGACTCGCACCCTGGCTGGCTCTGTTCTGTGCTTGCCTCAGCTCCCCAGTACCCTCCGCAGCTGGCTGCTTTGGGTGGGGTCCTTTGTCTTAGCTCTGGCCCTTGCGACCGGAAACTGAAGCCGATCTACCTTCATCTCTCCCAAAAATGGGGGTTTGGTTAATAGCTGTACCCATCTGACTCCTATACGTGAAATCTGTAGTTTTTTAATTTTAAATTTTATAACATTTCATCATGATACTCAGCAGGGGCTACTCTTCCACATCATAAGAGTGGTGGCTTTGGGCTGCCACCTAGGGTCACCAGTTGTTCTGGTTTGCCCAGGACTGAGAGGGTTCTTGGGACAATGGCCTTTTCAGCGCTGAAACTGTGAAAGTCCCAGGCAAATGAGGATGAGTCGGTCACTGCTGTCATCACAGGCACCAATAGGCTTTATCTCCACTGTCTTAGTTGACTTCTGAGGTTAGCGGTGAGGACAGTCTCCTCACTCTGATACAAGTATGTTCTCTCCACAACAGGTGAAGACCATGCCCACTTCTCTCCCCAATCATGGCAGGAATCAGATTAAAATGCAGGAAGTTTCCTCCACATCTGTTGCTCTAAACGGACTGACAAAAGTGTCAGAGCAGGAGAAGGGGCTCCACACCGGCCCACGCCACCAGCGGAGAAACACAGCCCAAAGGAAACATGGCTGAGGGGCTCCAAAGGGTCTTCTACTCAGATACTGTTCCCGGTACAAACAATACGCCTCTTCCCTGGGGCTGTGCAGACAAGACCTGTACCTCTACAAACAGGTCAGCTTAGTGCTCCCAGTTCCTGGAAATTTGCATATCATGAATCTCCTTTGAGAGATGAGAAGGGTTTTTAGACAAAATTATTTTAAAAACACAAGGCTCTCACAGGACCCAAAAGCACAAACTCACAGCTTCTAACTAGGTTAGCTAAACAAGGACACTCCTTGGAGGGAACTGCTAGCACAGACTCTATTTTAGGCATTTCAGGGGAACACTGGTGATCATGACTTACACTGGATAGAGTGGCTATTTAGGGACATTTATTTTTGCTGAAATATCTGCTGAGTATTTTTATAAAGCACTTCAAATCTGAAAAGATAAAAACAATTTCTGTAGGAGCGTTTATTAGAGGGTGGGAAGGAAGATGGTGATCATAACACTGCAGCATTTATGTTGTGACACTTACTGATACATTCAGTAGCATTTCTTTAGAGTGAAGCTAAAGAACCAGAGCAGAGATGACAGCATAAACTTGGCATGAAACGAATGTTGTGAGCTTGGTACCTCTGTTGGTTTTCCCACAGCTTTCATCTTCCCAAAGGAATAGGATAATAACTAAAGTTCCAAGGAGGCAATGACTCCTTCTGTTGGGTGGAAATGGGTGGTTGGGAATTGTGGATGCATTCAGGTTTTGGGATTTGGTTTTCAGGCAACTTGCCAGGGATGGGTTCCAGCCACCCAGACCCTTGTCATTGTGCCTCCTCCAGGAGCACTTTCACCCCTGCTTCTCAGAAAGAGTTAGGGAGTCTTGGAGGAATGGTATATCTGAGAGGCTTAGTCCCGCTTCCACATTAACGTTGTCTGAAGATCTTTTAAAACCATTCATGAGGGCTTCCCTGGTGGCACAGTGGTTGAGAGTCTGCCTGCCGATGTAGGGGACACGGGTTCGTGCCCCGGTCCGGGAAGATCCCACATGCCGCAGAGCGGCTGGGCCCGTGGGACATGGCCGCTGAGCCTGCGCGTCCGGAGCCTGTGCTCCGCCACGGGAGGGGCCACGACAGTGAGGGGCCAGCGCACCGCAAAAACAACCAAACAAACAAACAAAAACCATTCATGCTTGTGTTCTTCTCCATTCAAGTAAACAACTTCTGAGGGTGGGACCCAGGCATGGATACTTTTTTTTTTTTTTAATATTCCAGGTAAATTCTAATTGACAGCCTGCGTGAGAACCACTGCTGAAATTCAATGCTGTTCAAACTTTAATGAAATAATCACAAGCTAGGTAGGTGGACAGATAGATTGAATGATAAATAGTTGGATAGATGGGAGATGCGAGAGGGAGAGAGAGAAACAAATACATAACCCATATGAATAATAGATGAATAATAGTGATTATCTCTGGATAGGGAAATTATGAACAATTTTATTTACTTTATGTCTATTTTCTAATCAACTGTGAATCACCAACACCAATAGAAAAAGGATTAGAAGATATAATGAGTAATTTTACAGAAATATAGACAATAAGCATTAAAAAAAAATCAACTTGACTAGTAATAAAAAAATACAAATTAAAACAATGACCTGATACATTTTAAAATGATCCTACTGGCACATTTCTTTAATAATGAGATCCAGAAAGGCACCCAGGACCTCTGTGTGTTCTTTCTTACGACTGCATATGAATCTATAATTACCTCAAAATTAAAATTTTAATTAAAAAAAATGATACAAAAAAGAACAGATGCATACTAGAAAGACTGATTCAAAATCTTGGAAAGAGAAAATATAGCTGTGGGGAAAAGCCCGATAGATGTGACAACCTCCACTGGACAGAGTTAAGAGAATAAGTGAACTTGAACCATCAGGGACCAGGAAGATGACCTAGTCTAGGACGTGAAGACTCAGGCGTCTGCGGGAGTAGGAAGTCTCAGAGTGAGTGAAGTGGGATGACCAGGGACTATGGTGAACAGAGAGAACACATCCTTTCTAAAGAGGCATCCACTACTCACCTCCAAGACGTTTTTGCCAAGCGAGGAAGCAAACCCAGTGTCAGATTTTCCAATTTTTTTTAGAAAATGTAAAATCTGAAGCTTAATAAGAAATCTTCCCATTTTTAAATGTTGGCAACTAATTGAAAAATTCCAAAATGCTATGCAGGTCAAATAAAATTAACTGTGACTTGTATTCAAACTTAAAAAAAAACAAAAATGAGATCCAGTGTGGTTGATGATGCATTTAAAAATGAGCAAGGGGTAATGAAAACTGGTACAGTCTTTCTGGAGGACACGTTTGCAATCTGTATGAAAAATATTAAAATTTTGCATACCTTTTGTCTAAAATCTCGGATATTTTGCTCTAAGGAAATAATTCTGAAATCTGAAAAAGATTAACTAAAAGAGCTTCAGCGCAACGTTATTTATAAAAAAGAGAAACTATATGAAACCTTCGCATCTTTAGCAGAATTGAGTAAAGAAATTATGGCTCATGCATACATCAAAATATAATGTAGCCATTAACAATGAAATAGAAGGACAGCATGAAATCATGTGGAAATAAGTTCTCAGAGTGAAAAAATATATAATTTAAATTGATAGCTTTATAGCTGACGTTTTGAGGAAGGAAAGGATGCAGTATAAATAAGAGTATACTCTGTTTAATTCTAGCTTTGTAAAATTATACTTATATTACATATTATAAATACTGTATATAGTTTCTTTTTATTGCTCATCTGCATTTTCCAAGTTTTCAATAACAAACACTGCTATGGTCACATTATCCATTTCCTATTTATTTTCTTGCTAACAGAATTCTATTTTCATTGGGGTGGCATTAGACCCTACCAAAGAAAGGCGTCATTTCTTGGTCTAAGCCAACCATAGCAATCTTGCTTTCTGCTTCCCCAACATGTCTTGCATATGACTGATTTCTAACAAAGATTCAAGGAGAAGTCGGCTGTGAGATGTACTGGGGAAGGTGTGCTCATCTGATAAAAGGGACAGATGTGTCTGGCTCTACTCTTGGCAGTTTTCCTGTCTGGAATGTGGATGCTATGGCTGGAGCCATAGTCAGCAGCCTTCTGGCACACTTAAGGGAAAGGCTACCCGCATCACTGCTGGTCCTGAAAGTTTTGAGCCTCTGAACCATCAGTAGCAACTGCCCACCTTCAGACATTTTGTTATGTAAGAAAACAAGTCCCTCTGTTTAGATGGAGCTTTCTGTTACTTGCAGCGAAAAGCATTTCTAACTGATTTAAATGTTCCATAAAAACGCCTGAAAAGAAACTATTTTTTTAAAAAATTAAGAGGTGGAGGGCTTCCCTGGTGGCACAGTGGTTGAGAATCTGCCTGCCAATGCAGGGGACACGGGTTCGAGCCCTGGTCTGGGAAGATCCCACATGCCGTGGATCAATTAGGCCCGTGAGCCACAACTGCTGAGCCTGCGCGTCTGGAGCCTGTGCTCCGCAACAAGAGAGGCCGCGGTAATGAGAGGCCCGCGCACCACGATGAAGAGTGGCCCCTGCTTGCCACAACTAGAGAAAGCCCTCGCACAGAAATGAAGACCCAACACAGCCAAAAATAAATTAATTAATTAATAAAAAATTTTAAAAAATAACTTTCTGATAAAAACGATGATTTTTAAAAAAGTGGAAAAAAAGGACTGGAAGAATACGTCTGTATCTTATCTGTATTTTCTAGAATATACCTGTAACGCATTTGTAATAACAATCCAGTAAAAGTTATTTCAAATTTTATAATAGTCTGGAACACATCCGATCCCGGCAATGCTGGTCTCCCAAGACCTGGCAGTCCTGGTATTGATTTGCTGTGTGATCTTGGGAAAGCACCTCATCATTCTAGAACTCAGCCTCCCAAACTGTGTAGTGACAAGGAATCAAGTGATTCTTAAGGCTCCTTGTTAGCAGCTCCAGCGAAAGAGCTCAGTGCTCATCTCTGAGTCTGTTATTCTCTTCCCTATGGACAATGACTGATGGCACAGATACTCTATGCAGGGAAACTGCTCAAGAATGGGAAGTAAACATTGTACTTCCTTGGCTTAAAAACAGGGGGCAGGGACTTCCCTAGTGGCGCTGTGCTTAAGAATCGCCTGCCAATGCAGGGGACACGGGTTCTAGCCCTGGTCCGAGAAGATCCCACATGCCACGGAGCAACTAAGCTCGTGCGCCACAACTACTGAGCCTGCGCTCTAGAGCCCGTGAGCCACAACTACTGAAGCCCACGCGCCTAGAGCCTGTGCTCCGCCACAAGAGAAGGCACCGCAATGAGAAGCTTGAGCACCGCAATGAAGAGTAGCCCCTGCTCGCTGCAACTAGAGAAAGCCCGCACTCACCAACACAGCCAAAAATAAATAAATAAAATATAAATAAATTTTAAAAAACAAAAAGAGAGGGCATACTCATGGATACAGAGACCAGATTGGTGGTTACCAGAAGTGGGGAGGGCATGGGGGGTGTGGGTGAAATGGGAGAAGGGGGTTAAACAATACAAACTCCCAGCTATAAAATAAATAAGTCATGGAGATGTAATGTACAGCATGGGGACTATAGTTAATAACACTGTACTGTATATTTGAAAGTTGCTGAGACAGTCAATCTCAAAAGTTTTCACCACATACACAGAAAATCTTGTAACTATGTATGGTGACGATGTTAACCAGACATTTATTTCACAATATATACAAGTATCGAATCATTATGTTATACACTTGAAACTAACATAATGCTATAACATAATGATATAATTATATCAATAAAACAACAACAACAACAACAAACCCAGAGTGCACAGGGAACTAAGGCACCAAAGATCACTTTATAATTTTCTTTGTGGTGTCAGAATACCATCTAATGTGATTCTCTTCCGTTAAGAGTGGAGGGAACTCTCCCCAAATCTCCCAACCAAAGCCCAAATTCTATAACACGTTCCTTCTAACACCTTCTTACTGAGATGCTCCATGCTTTTCCATGGCGTGCTTTCCCCCTTGCTGCAACAGGTAATAAATCCAACTTGTTCAACTACAGGTGTGCTCCTGGAGGTCTTTGATTAGAGGGCATTGACAATATTAAGCATTCAAAAACACTTATTGCTATTATTAGCAATTGCTATTTTATACATTTATTTATTTGGCTGCGTTGGGTCTTCGTTGTTGCACACGGGCTTTCTCTAGTTGCGGTGAGCAGGGCTTCTCTTGTTGTGGAGCATGGGCTTGCAGGCTCAGTAGTTGTGGCGCACAGGCTTAGTTGCTCCGTGGCATGTGGAATCTTCCCGGACCAGGGCTTGAACCCGTGTCCCCTGCATTGGCAGGTGGATTCTTAACCACTACATCAGGAGGGAAGTCCCAGCAATTATTATTTTAAAAAATAATTATTACAGTAAGTCCCCTACGAACCTTCAAGTTGCGAACCTTCAAGTTGCGAACTTTAAAAGATGTGAACGTGTGTTCTCGTGTCCAATCACGTAAGTTAATTCACGAGCCTGGAGTACATTGTCACGTGCGTGCACCCTCTACAAGTGGTTGTGCTTTTGTGTACTTTACTGTACAGTACTGTATAGAGTACAGTGGATGTCCAGAAGCAAAAATAAAAGCAGAGGTATACAGCTGATTGTGTTAGTTGGGTACCTAGGCTAACTTTGTTGTACTTATGAACAAACTGGACTTACGAATGCGCTCTCGGAATGGAGCTCGTTTGTATGTAGGGGACTTGTTGTATTGTTATTAATCATGTGAGTCTAGCATATAAGGTGCATCTCTGGGGATGTGGCTGAGATACCACCAGAAGGCAGACTTGGAATAGGTTGCAAAAGGCCTTTGTTTCACATTGTCTTGTATGAAATGGATGGCAGAGCCCTGATACACACCACACACACACACACACACACACACACACACACACACACACAGGTGCTGACAAATCTCAATCTTTAGAAGGTTCCTCCACAAAGGGAGAAAACTTGTCTTTCCTGTTCACAGCTGAGTCTCCAGCGTGCAAAGGAAAGCAGGTCACATCATATAGCCTCAACTCAGTAAATTTTTCCTGAATGAATGAATTCAAGCATCCTGGGAGACTTTAACAGTTTAATTTAAACATTAATAGATCAGGTAGACAAACATAGCTAAGACATATATAGCGCTTACTCCCTACCAGGAACTGCACTAAACATTGAACATGTATTAACTCAGCTGTCTCTAGTCCCCATCCTACGAAGTAGATATTATTATGAGCTCAGTTTTACGGAGGTGAAAACTGAGGCACAGGGCGGTTTAGTGGTTCACCAGGGATCCCATGGCAGGTAGGTGGCTGAGTGAGGATTTAAATCCAGGTAGTCTGACTTCAGAGCCTGCGCTCGTAACCAACATGCTTTACTGCCTTGCAGTACAAAATAAAGATATAGAGAGTAATAATGTGCAGTTAACTTTACAGGCGGATTTGTGTTGTTTGTATCCAAAAACACAGAAAGTACATTTTTTTCTTCCTTGAGTATGAGGGAAAAATGCTCTTTGCGTATTTTTAATTGGTCATTTCATAGGCCACAGAGTGGAAATTACGTAGATCATATAATTTGACCACAGCAAAATAACATTAGCTATAAACACCAAAAATAACAGGGGGAAAGCAGGAATGAAATA